>NC_140210.1:58576579-58984079 GCF_951802725.1 Rutilus rutilus
CTCACACACGCACTCAGACGCATACTCACACACGCAGTCAGATACACACTCACCAACTCCCACACACACACACGCACTCACAAACAAACAAACACAGACACACACACAAACACAAACACACTCGCACTCAGACACACACACACACACACACAAACAAACACACACGCACACACAAACACAAACACACTCGCACTCAGACACACACACACTCACACACACTCAATAACACACACACACTCAGACGCACACACACTCACACGCACTCAATAACACACACACACACACACACACACACACACACACACACACACACACACTCAGACACACACACACACACTCAGACGCATACTCACACACATTCACACATGCAGTCAGATACACACTAACCAACTCGCACACACACATGCACTCACAAACAAACACAAACACACACACACATTCTCAGCAAATGGAAATGTCCAAGGTCAAATGGTCTGAGCTGTTCTCCGCATTCATTGCATTTTATTTCATTGAATTTTACTCATTGAATTCATTTATTAAGTTAGATAGACATTATATAACAGTTTCAGGTTATTGGTAACATGTCCCACATTGTCCCACATTTGGTTTGTTTGATGGTGGTCACCCTAATACACACACAAACAAACACACACGCACACACAAACACAAACACACTCGCACTCAGACACACACACACTCACACGCACTCAATAACACACACACACTCAGACGCACACACACTCTGACGCACACACACTCACACGCACTCAATAACACACACTCACTCTGACACACACACACACACTCAGACGCACACACACACTCAGACACATACTCACACACATTCACACATGCAGTCAGATACACACTCACCAACTCGCACACACACACACACACACGCACTCACTCACAAACACACACACACATTCTCAGCAAATGGAAACGTCCAAGGTCAAATGGTCTGAGCTGTTCTCCGCATTCATTTCATTTTATTTAGTTGAATTCAGTGTTAATAAATTATTAAACTGTTAAACTGATTCAACTGAATTTGAGCAAACATGAAATGTATTTCATGAGTTTTGTGCGGAGCCACATGAGAAGCGTCTCTCTGAAGGCTCACACAATCTGACCATCGGGCCGGTGTGATGTGTAGCAGGTGCTGTGGTTTACTGACTCTCACACACTCACATCTAATCATGAGAGGAACATGTCGGTCAACATGAAAACGAAAGCTTTTGCTCTGCAGGCTCTGTGACCACGAACACACACACACGCTTCTCTCACATAGCGAGCGACTACTCAGATGTGTGTTTGTTTGTGTGTCCACAGCACTTTCTGAAACCACTGCTGCCTTTCCTTCAGTCATCGGACGTGGAGACCATCTTCATTAATATTCAAGTGAGTCTCTCCATCACGAGCGGATCTGTGTGTGCGGTTCGTCTGTTCAGCTCGATAATCCCCTGAATAATAATCATAATAATAATCCCCTGTGTAATCTCTCACAGGATCTGGCCAAGACCCATCGCTCTCTCCATCACGAGGTGCAGGAGTCTATACTGCACTTAGGAGCTGAAAACCTCTATCAGATCTTCATTGACTACAAGGAGAGGTACCACACTCACACACACACACACACACAGACTGGGAGCGGAGCACGTTCAGCCCTCTAGGGCAGTACTTCTCAATCTTTTTAAATTTTCTTTCAGCCAAGTACCCCCTGACCGGCCCCAATCATTTGAGATAGAAATAAAAGCTATGACTACGATATAGTGATGTGCCATCATTATGAGATTTATTAAACATTGTAAATGAAAAACATTTGCAATAATAATTGTTTTTTTTCTTCATCCTCCCCATTCTCCGCTGTAGTATTGCTACGCTTTAACCAGGATTTCATTTAAATGTCTGTTTGTTTCCAGTAAAGCAACTGGCTTCCCGCTCGGTGTGATTAAAGTTCCTCTTCTCTGATTTACAATCACATTTAAAATAGAAACATTTTATATAAAAATGTGGTGTACATAAACATTTTATTAAACTTATTTTCGTATGATATTTTTAGTAATCACGGATGATTTTGTATATCTTTTAAATTAATTTAAATTAATTAATCATTTAAATTATTATTATTATTATTATTATTATTATTTTTATAAATCTCACGTACCCCCTACAGTACCGCAACGTTGCCCATTTGAGAATCACTGCTCTAGGGGATTGGATGCATTAATTGCGCTGATTTCTCATTGAGAAAGCTCTACTCCTGGTTGGCTCGCCTAAAAGTGAAGACAGTCAAGATGCTGAGCCCCTCGTCTCCAGCCCTCATTTAGTATGCGCGGTTCTATGAATATGCAAATGAGCCCCGCCTCCACTCACTCACTCAGCCAGCTCAGAGATCCACTGGCTGATGATCACACGTTGATCTGATTGGTTACAAGGTAGTTTGTGACATCAGAAACACCAGCGATTTCAAAGCGTGTTTTTGAGACTGTCTTTGGTTCACTGCAGTTTTAAGGAGAAAATACTCAGCAATGGTGTCGACTTATGAACTTACACATGGTTTGTCTGAAAGCATATTAAAAACACCACATAGACATAAAAACACCATTAAAAGTTGGATTTTCACCACATGGGGAATTGATTTAAAAATAAAAATAAAATAACTAATAAAAAAGACAAAAAAAAATCAACAAAATTACTAATACTTTAACTTAAATTAAAAGGGAAATTGTAAAAACAAAAACTAATTTCATTTATTTCATTTATTTTCTTATATAATTTGTGCTCTTTTTTCCTTTAATTTAACCTGTAGTACTAAATAAAGTAAAACTAAAATACAAATATTGAAAAAAAAGACATTTCCTAAATAGAAAAAAAACTAAAAAACTAAAACTAAAACCTTAACTGAAATTAAATAAATAAAAACTATTTCAAAATATTTAATTCCTCATTTAAGTTCTCATTTTCTGAAACTGAAATAAAACTGAACTAAACCTATATCTACATGTTACTGAAACTTGAATGTAATTGAAAACTGTGTGTCAGGCTGCTGCTATACGGACGTTACTGCAGTCAGGTGGAGTCCGCCACCAAACACCTGGACAAGATCACCAGCGCCAGAGAAGATGTGAAGATGAAACTGGAGGTCAGAAACACACACACACACACACACCACAGACACATTTTGATCTTATATAAATACTAGCGACTTACCTAGAAGTGAGATAACCACCATCAGAGGTTTTATTTAGCGTGTGTGTTTGTCAGGAGTGTTCGATGAGAGCCAACAGCGGCAGGTTTTCACTGCGAGATCTGCTGATGGTTCCCATGCAGAGAGTTCTGAAGTATCATCTGCTGCTGCAGGTAAAACACACACACACACACACGTCCTCATGTTGCTCAATTCCTTACATTACTGAGGACGTTTTCAGACATTTGATGACAAATGTTTCCCTCAGGAGCTTATGAAACACACAGTGGACCAACAAGACAAGGAAAACTTACGCACTGCACTGGATGCCATGAGGGTGAGTGTGTGTGTGTGTGTGTGTGTGAGTGTGTGTGTGTGTGTGTGTGTGTGTGTGTGTGTGTGTGTGTGTGTGTGTGTGTGTGTGTGTGTGTGTGTGTGTGTGTGTGTGTGTGTGTGTAAAACAATGTCTTAACCATAAAAATTGATATTTTTGTTACTTTTTATTGAAAAAATGGACGTGTGTGTGTGTGTGTGCAGGATCTGGCTCAGTGTGTAAACGAGGTGAAGAGAGACAATGAGATCATCCGTCAAATCACAACGTTTCAGCTGTGCATCGAGAACATGGTACAGAAGCGCTTCACTTCAGCTCTGAACTCTGACTGGCTCTGATTCATTTGTGTTCATTCAGACTCTCTCTCTCTCTCTCTCTCTCTCTCTCTCTCTATGTGTGTTCAGTCTATGTCTCTTGCGTTATACGGCCGTCCCAAAATAGATGGAGAATGCAAGATCTGCAGCCCAGAGAAGAAATCAAAACAGGACAGGTTTGTGTGTGTGTGTGTGTGTGTGTGTGTACACTTGTGTGTACTTGTACAACTATCTTTGTGAGGACCAGTTTGAGTTTTAGACCATTGGAGTGAGGACAAAGAGAGTAAAGTGAGGACATGTTGGCCGGTCCTCACTCTCGGAGAGCCTTTAAAGGCCTGTTTGAGGGTCAAGACTTGGTTTTAGGGATAAGGTTATAATGAGGTTAAGGGTCGGTTTAGGGTCAGGGGTCGGGTTAGGCACTCAGTTGTGATGGGTAAGGTTAGGGTAAGCAGCTAGTAAATATGTAAGTAGGGTAAATGTCCTCATAAAGATAGATGTACAAGAATGAGTGTGTGTGTGTGTGTGTGTGTGTGTTCAGGTACGCGTTCCTCTTCGATAAGGCTCTGCTGGTGTGTAAGAAGCGCAGTGGGGAGAGTATGGAGCTGACTGTGTGTGTGTGTGTGTGTGTGTGTGTGTGTGTGTTCAGGTACGCGTTCCTCTTCGATAAGGCTCTGCTGGTGTGTAAGAAGCGCAGTGGGGAGAGTATGGAGCTGACTGTGTGTGTGTGTGTGTGTGTGTGTGTGTGTGTGTGTGTGTGTGTGTGTGTGTGTGTGTGTGTTCAGGTACGCGTTCCTCTTCGATAAGGCTCTGCTGGTGTGTAAGAAGCGCAGTGGGGAGAGTATGGAGCTGACTGTGTGTGTGTGTGTGTGTGTGTGTGTGTTCAGGTACGCGTTCCTCTTCGATAAGGCTCTGCTGGTGTGTAAGAAGCGCAGTGGGGAGAGTATGGAGCTGACTGTGTGTGTGTGTGTGTGTGTGTGTGTGTTCAGGTACGCGTTCCTCTTCGATAAGGCTCTGCTGGTGTGTAAGAAGCGCAGTGGGGAGAGTATGGAGCTGACTGTGTGTGTGTGTGTGTGTGTGTGTGTGTGTGTGTGTGTGTGTTCAGGTACGCGTTCCTCTTCGATAAGGCTCTGCTGGTGTGTAAGAAGCGCAGTGGGGAGAGTATGGAGCTGACTGTGTGTGTGTGTGTGTGTGTGTGTGTGTGTGTGTGTGTGTGTTCAGGTACGCGTTCCTCTTCGATAAGGCTCTGCTGGTGTGTAAGAAGCGCAGTGGGGAGAGTATGGAGCTGACTGTGTGTGTGTGTGTGTGTGTGTTCAGGTACGCGTTCCTCTTCGATAAGGCTCTGCTGGTGTGTAAGAAGCGCAGTGGGGAGAGTATGGAGCTGACTGTGTGTGTGTGTGTGTGTGTGTGTGTGTGTGTGTGTGTGTGTGTGTGTGTGTGTGTGTGTGTGTTCAGGTACGCGTTCCTCTTCGATAAGGCTCTGCTGGTGTGTAAGAAGCGCAGTGGGGAGAGTATGGAGCTGACTGTGTGTGTGTGTGTGTGTGTGTGTGTGTTCAGGTACGCGTTCCTCTTCGATAAGGCTCTGCTGGTGTGTAAGAAGCGCAGTGGGGAGAGTATGGAGCTGACTGTGTGTGTGTGTGTGTGTGTGTGTGTGTGTGTGTGTGTGTGTGTGTGTGTGTGTGTGTGTGTTCAGGTACGCGTTCCTCTTCGATAAGGCTCTGCTGGTGTGTAAGAAGCGCAGTGGGGAGAGTATGGAGCTGACTGTGTGTGTGTGTGTGTGTGTGTGTGTGTGTGTGTGTGTGTGTTCAGGTACGCGTTCCTCTTCGATAAGGCTCTGCTGGTGTGTAAGAAGCGCAGTGGGGAGAGTATGGAGCTGACTGTGTGTGTGTGTGTGTGTGTGTGTGTGTGTGTGTGTGTGTGTGTGTGTGTGTGTGTTCAGGTACGCGTTCCTCTTCGATAAGGCTCTGCTGGTGTGTAAGAAGCGCAGTGGGGAGAGTATGGAGCTGACTGTGTGTGTGTGTGTGTGTGTGTGTGTGTGTGTGTGTGTGTTCAGGTACGCGTTCCTCTTCGATAAGGCTCTGCTGGTGTGTAAGAAGCGCAGTGGGGAGAGTATGGAGCTGACTGTGTGTGTGTGTGTGTGTGTGTGTGTGTGTGTGTGTGTGTTCAGGTACGCGTTCCTCTTCGATAAGGCTCTGCTGGTGTGTAAGAAGCGCAGTGGGGAGAGTATGGAGCTGACTGTGTGTGTGTGTGTGTGTGTGTGTTCAGGTACGCGTTCCTCTTCGATAAGGCTCTGCTGGTGTGTAAGAAGCGCAGTGGGGAGAGTATGGAGCTGACTGTGTGTGTGTGTGTGTGTGTGTGTGTGTGTGTGTTCAGGTACGCGTTCCTCTTCGATAAGGCTCTGCTGGTGTGTAAGAAGCGCAGTGGGGAGAGTATGGAGCTGACTGTGTGTGTGTGTGTGTGTGTGTGTGTGTGTGTGTGTGTGTGTGTGTGTGTGTGTGTGTGTGTGTGTGTGTGTTCAGGTACGCGTTCCTCTTCGATAAGGCTCTGCTGGTGTGTAAGAAGCGCAGTGGGGAGAGTATGGAGCTGACTGTGTGTGTGTGTGTGTGTGTGTGTGTTCAGGTACGCGTTCCTCTTCGATAAGGCTCTGCTGGTGTGTAAGAAGCGCAGTGGGGAGAGTATGGAGCTGACTGTGTGTGTGTGTGTGTGTGTGTGTGTGTGTGTGTGTGTGTGTGTGTGTGTTCAGGTACGCGTTCCTCTTCGATAAGGCTCTGCTGGTGTGTAAGAAGCGCAGTGGGGAGAGTATGGAGCTGACTGTGTGTGTGTGTGTGTGTGTGTGTGTGTGTGTGTGTGTGTGTGTGTGTGTGTTCAGGTACGCGTTCCTCTTCGATAAGGCTCTGCTGGTGTGTAAGAAGCGCAGTGGGGAGAGTATGGAGCTGACTGTGTGTGTGTGTGTGTGTGTGTGTGTGTGTGTGTGTTCAGGTACGCGTTCCTCTTCGATAAGGCTCTGCTGGTGTGTAAGAAGCGCAGTGGGGAGAGTATGGAGCTGACTGTGTGTGTGTGTGTGTGTGTGTGTGTGTGTGTGTGTGTGTGTGTGTGTGTGTGTGTTCAGGTACGCGTTCCTCTTCGATAAGGCTCTGCTGGTGTGTAAGAAGCGCAGTGGGGAGAGTATGGAGCTGACTGTGTGTGTGTGTGTGTGTGTGTGTTCAGGTACGCGTTCCTCTTCGATAAGGCTCTGCTGGTGTGTAAGAAGCGCAGTGGGGAGAGTATGGAGCTGACTGTGTGTGTGTGTGTGTGTGTGTGTGTGTGTGTGTGTGTGTGTGTGTGTGTGTGTGTGTGTGTGTGTGTGTGTGTGTTCAGGTACGCGTTCCTCTTCGATAAGGCTCTGCTGGTGTGTAAGAAGCGCAGTGGGGAGAGTATGGAGCTGACTGTGTGTGTGTGTGTGTGTGTGTGTGTGTGTGTGTGTGTTCAGGTACGCGTTCCTCTTCGATAAGGCTCTGCTGGTGTGTAAGAAGCGCAGTGGGGAGAGTATGGAGCTGAAGGAACTGATTGAACTTCAGCATTTTCAGCTGAGAGACGAACCGTCAGGAGAGAAGGACAGCAAGAAGGTTTGAGTCTCGTCTCGTAGTGTTTCATCAGATCTTCATCCTCTGCTGTGTTTAACGCTTGTGTGTGTGTTTCTATATACAGTGGACACACACGTTCCTCCTGATGGATTTATACGGGCAAGGCGGCTACGACCTGTACTTTAAGACGCGTGAGCTGAAGAAGAAGTGGCTGGAGCAGTTTGAGATGGCGCTGTGAGTCAATCAATGGCCCAAGTCATGTGATATTCTTCTGTATTGTGTCTGATTCCAGTAGTGATTAGTGTGTGTGTGTGTGTGTGTGTGTGTGTGCGCGCAGGTCGAACATGTGTCCGGAGAACAGCTCTGCTAACGGTCATGACTTCCAGATGCACTGTTTTGAAGAAACCACCTCATGTAAAGCCTGTCAGATGCTCCTCAGGTGAACACTTCTCCCAGCATGCATCAGTGCAAACGGGTCAACCTGCTCGTTTACTCTCAAACTGCCTGTCAAATGTTCATATTAAAAGTTGCTTGCAGCAGAGCATGTTTTATATTTTTATTTTTCATTTTCAAGTATTTTTAGTAGTTCTGCTTTTTTAAATATTTCTATTTAATTTCATATTTCAGTTTATTTTGGTTTTATTTGATTTAATGAAAATAGGAATTTCAATAATAGTAATAGTAATTTTCAGGTTTTATTTTAGCTTAAGTAGTTAATTTGACTTATTTTTTAATATTTCATATTTTAATAGAAATATTTGTCATTTTTATTAGATTTAAAAAAAAAAATCGATTTAAATTTAAATTTTATATGTTTTAGTTTAATTTCAGTTAGCGAAAAAGTTTTTTAATACTTATAGTTTTTTATTTTAACTTTAGTTTAGGTAGTTAATTTTAATTATTAGATTTTTAAAACTATTTCTATAAAAATTTTTATTTTAGTTTATTTTAGTTTTTAGTATTTAAGTTAAAAAATATATATTTTTAATACTTTTAGTTTCCGATTTCTATTTTAGTTTAAGTAGTTAATTTTAATTTAGATGGTTTTTTTATTCGTTTTTATATTTAATTTTTAACATATTTTCTTCACTTTTAGTAATTTTAGTATTTCAAAACTCAGTTAGTTGCCAAGGAAGCATTTGTAATTTAGTTTAAGTTTTTCATACAGTGTTTATATTTGATTCTTTAGTTAGCTGTAGCGTGTGTATTAGCAACAGCGCTAGTTTCATCAGACCTCGTTAAGCTCAGAAGATGAAGGTGTGTGTGTGTGTGTGTGTGTGTGTGTGTGTGTGTGTTTCAGGGGCATCTTCTATCAGGGCTACCGCTGCTCGCGCTGTAAGATGGCCGCTCATAAAGAGTGTCTGGGCCGAGTTCCTGCGTGTGGACGAAACTCAGGTGAGAGACACTGAGACTGTGATGATGATGATGATGATGATGAGGATGATGATGTTCCTTCGCTCGATCTCACATGTGCTTCTCATTCACTCCACAGAACAATCTGGAACGCTGAAGAAGGTTTGAGCCACTGAAAACTCAACTGCTTGACACTTTCTTGCTCTATATTTTATTCTCTTTCTTTACAACAGTTTGGCCCCATTCTGTTTTAAACTGGACGTGACACACAATAATGAATGATAAACTCATTTACACACTACAAAAGTAAACCTGTGCTCAAACTTTGAACATTTAAACAGCATTAATATGCTGATAATATAATATAATATGCAATAACCTGTTTTAAAAAATATATCATGCAAATACCTACCCAATAATAATATAGTTGAGGTGGAGAATATGGTGTTATTTATTGTTTCTCACAATTTTTATCTTTTATTTTTTCTACAACTTTTAATCTTTAACAAGCTTTTATAAGTTCCTTCAACAATATTATGTAATATAATATACTGTATGTATATATTTTTATATTTCCCATCTTTATTTGTAATTATAATTTAATATAGTGTAATATTATATAATGTAATGTAATTTAATATAATATAACATAATATAATATAGTATAATATAATATAATATCATGTAATATAATATAATATAGTATAATATAATGTAATATAATATAATATAATATAGTAGAATATAATGTAATGTAATGTAATGTAATGCAATGTAATATAATATAATGTAATGTTATTTAATATAATATAGTATAATATAATGTAATATAATATAATGTAATGCAATATAATATAATATAATATAATATAATATAATATAATATCATGTAATGCAAAGTAATATAATGTAATGTAATGTTATATAATATAATATAATATAATATAATATAATATAATATAATATAATGTGCATATTCAGTACTCATGAAGTCATCAGAATGAGTGTTAGTTCATGTTTGAGTGTTGAAGTGTATTTTCCTGTGTTTCCAGGGTAAGACGATGAGATTAGCGTCTCAAAGACAGACTAAACCAGGTAAAGCGCTCGTCAGACACACACACACACACACACACACACACACACTCTCACACACACACGTGCTCACCCTGTTCTCCCTCAGGTCTGCCTAAGATGGAGGTGTGTATGGACTACTACGGTCTCCCTCCGCCGCCGGTGGCGTTCGGGCAGCCGCTGCCGCTGTCTGTGGGGGATGTGGTGGAGCTGACGCGCGCGGAGGTCGACCTGCAGTGGTGGGAGGTGAGCACTAGCCTTCGCTAGCTGGCTTTACACTCGCCCTCAAACTGGTGTGACCAGGGTTTCAAATTAACACCCGCCAACCCGCCAAAAATCAACTGTGGCGGGAAACGCTGTCAAATCACTAGCCAATGTGGAGTGTTACTTATTGTTTACTCACTTTGCTGCGGAAGTTTGTATAAAAGCCAAATCTGTGCAGAATTAGCGCAAATACTTGTGAGTCATCATGATATATTAAACAGAGCGTATTGCGCAGAATCTGCTCATATCTGGCTTACTTGAACACAAACGTCACTGCAACAAATAACGGCGCGGCGCACTTGCTCATTTGCAGTGAAGCAATAGCGAAGATTAAAAAGCATTTGGTTAACAGAAAATACACTGTTACTCTTCTTTTTTGGCTAGTAGAAGTTCTGAATGGCCGGTAATTAAAAAATTTTGTAGCCAAATTGGCCAGTGAGTGAAAAAAGGTTCATTTCAAACCCTGGTTGTGACCATAGACTGTATAAAAATATGGTCGTAGTGTGTGTGTCGTCACCCGTAGTGTTTCTGAAGAGCATTTTCAAAGCCCAAAATGGGCGGCCATCGCCATCTTGTTAGCGAGGCGAATTAGCTGAGGTGATGTGATGCTAACAGACAGCAGACAAACGCTAGCAGTGACATCAGCAGCAATCCACCTGTCACTCAAGTGACCACGCCCTTAATTATGCAGAACTTTAAGGCTCAATATTATTTAAACAGATGAGTTATAAAATAATCCACCCCCCTCACAGTCGTCATGAAGGGCAAAATTGGCTATATAGACCAAAACCACTTTTTGCACCAGGCTGTAAACATGTATTTTTCTGCTGTAAAGTTGGACATTTTAACATGGGGGTTTATGGGATTGACTCTCTTCTGCAGCCGGTCTCTAGTGGCCAGTGGATGAACTGCAGTTTAAGTCACTTCAGTGTTGGATTCAAGAGAGAGACGGGTGGTTGCCGTGTTTGTGTCGTATGTCCGAGTGAAACGCTTCTGGAACAAGAACAAATGTGGGCGGTGCTTGATTATGTCTGTGGGGAACTGATTGGATGGTTGTGGTTTGCTATTGGCTGATCTCATGTGAGTGACAGGTTATAGCCCCGCCCACATTATCAGAGAAGAGAGGAGATGCTGCAAGAGGAACTTATTCTGATTCAACATTATTAACACAATAATGATGTGCACAACCATAAATCCCTTAAAGAAAAATCCAGTTTTGATGGTGATTTGGGCTGCGACTGCGTGTGTGTGTGTGTGTGTGTGTGAGGTTACAGCAGGACACACATGAGTCTCACTCTGTTCTGATAATGGAGAAGAGAAACTTGTGCGTCTGCAGTTCTCTCCTTCTCTTTTCCTCGAGTCTTCAGTGGTTGTTTCTGCTGGTAAATCTGGGATTGGTTTGGTATCGTTTCAGGGCAGGAATCTGACCATCGGCGAGGTCGGCTGGTTTCCCTGCAGTAAAGTCCAACCGTTCGTACCGGTGAGACACACACACACACACACACTCACTCCACCCTTCACTTCTGATCCATGCCACTTCAAGATTTTCATATTTTCAGTCAGTATTCCTGCAGTTGAAGCATTATTTCCTTTCAATTGGTGATTTTCTACCATTTTCAATCTTTATCCATTTCATACTATTTTAATTTATTTAGTAGATTTATTTTCACACATTTTTTTTATTTTTTATTAATTTTTTAATCTAAAAGATATAATATAATATAAATCGTATAATATATAGTAACTAGTTTTTTTTATTGCAAATTTTAACAAACATAAGATACAAAAACAGACAAACTTTCAGACAATAAACAAGTTACAGTTCAATAGTCAATAATAAATATTGTATAAAGAAGCCTGATTTATCTATTGAGAATTATTTGCCAAGAGATGTAAAAAAAAGAATAACAGCATTTTATGAAAGAATATTAAACATGGCACAAATTCTAGATGTTTTTATAGCTTTCTTATTTACAGACATTAAAATTGTATTTAAGTACAAATGTGTGAAGATGTTAAAAGCGGGGTTTAATTTTTGTATATTTACATTTATGGATATAAAACTTTCCAATAAATAAAAGGAGGTTAATACATAAACTTGCTTTGATTAGATTCTTGTCATTAATATAAACCCCCTATAAGATAAGGAAAAATCACAAGCCACATTTTGTAGCAGGACATTCCTCCAGGACACTCCCAAAACCAGTGACCTGCAGTTTCAGACGAAACCTCATTACAAGAGAGAGATGTTTCGATATGACTTTCAAATTTCTGCAAAAAAAGCTTTTCCTAGTAACTAGTAAACGTGTTGTTGTGTCTCCTCAGGCGACTCCTCCAGATCTAACAGGACTGCCCTGGTAAAACACACACGTTTCAGCTTTATTCACTCCTTTTCATTAAAAACAGAGGTCTCAGAGTTTCCATTCATCGTGTGTGTGTGTGTGTGTGTGTGTTTCAGGTTCGCTGGTAACATGGACCGGGCCGGTGCTAAAACTCTCCTGAACTCTCGCTCTGACGGGACGTTTCTGGTGCGGCAGAAAGACGCTGGAGAATTTGCCATCAGCCTCAAGTACTGTGAACACGTCAAACACGCTGACTGACAGCTGTCAATCAAACAGCACCAGTGACACGCCTCTCTGTCTCTGTCTCAGGTTCAACATGGACACCAGACACATAAAGGTCACGTACGCAGAGGGTCTGTACAGAATCAACGAGAAGAAAGCCTTCAAGGGGCTGTTCGTAAGTGAACACAGACACACACACGCACACACACACACAGGCACACACGCAAACACTCACACGCACACACACACACACACACACACAAACGCGCACACACACACACAAACGCGCACACGCACACACACACACACACACACACAGGCACACACGCAAACACTCACACGCACACACACACACACACACACACAAACGCGCACACGCACACACACACACTCACACACACTCACGTGCACACAAACACTCACTCACTCACACACACACACATACACACACTCACTCACACACACACACACACACACACACACAGAAAATAATTTTTTGTTGTTGTCTGGTTGCCAATTTTCTTCAAAATATCTTCGTCGGAGTTCCACAGAAGAAAGTAAAGCTCTGTTCACAGCAAGAATGATAACTATAACAATAACTATATTAGCGTCTACACCATCGCGGTTTTGTCGTCTGTCTCTTTAAATGCTCTTTAAAGCAGGATGGATTCTGATTCGCTGTCAATGTTTTTAACGTTCATCAGCTGGAAAAACATAATCCTGAAAGTGATTCTTACATTAATGTTTCTCTGTGTCAGTGTTGCTATAGTTGTGCTGTGGACGTGCGGAGTGCTTATCAACATTTTATGGTTATCTGTAGTTATTGTTAGTTATTTTTACCATTATCCTTGCAGTTACAGTTATTGTTAGTTATCTTCATAGTTATTGTTACCATTACAGTTAATGTTACCATTATTGATCGTTATTGTTCAGGAGCTGGTGCAGTACTATCAGGTGAACTCCCTGAGAGAGTGTTTTAAAGATGTGGACTCCAAACTTCAGACGGCGTACAAGCAGCCGGAGCAGAGCGCAGCACCGGTGCACAGCAACACACACAGCACAGGTACGAGCCGCTACTGTGAGCGCTAACACTGAAACACAGCCTTCACACACACACACAACACACACAGCACAGGTACGAGCCGCTACTGTGAGCGCTAACACTGAAACACAGCCTTCACACACACACGCAACACACACAGCACAGGTACGAGCCGCTACTGTGAGCGCTAACACTGAAACACAGCCTTCACCCACACACACACAACACACACAGCACAGGTACGAGCTGCTACTGTGAGCGCTAACACTGAAACACAGCCTTCACACACACACACAACACACACAGCACAGGTACGAGCCGCTACTGTGAGCGCTAACACTGAAACACAGCCTTCACACACACACGCAACACACACAGCACAGGTACGAGCCGCTACTGTGAGCGCTAACACTGAAACACAGCCTTCACCCACACACACACAACACACACAGCACAGGTACGAGCTGCTACTGTGAGCGCTAACACTGAAACACAGCCTTCACCCACACACACACACACACAGCACAGGTACGAGCCGCTACTGTGAGCGCTAACACTGAAACACAGCCTTCACCCACACACACACAACACACACAGCACAGGTACGAGCCGCTACTGTGAGCGCTAACACTGAAACACAGCCTTCACCCACACACACACAACACACAGCACAGGTACGAGCCGCTACTGTGAGCGCTAACACTGAAACACAGCCTTCACACACACACACACACAACACACACAGCACAGGTACGAGCCGCTACTGTGAGCGCTAACACTGAAACACAGCCTTCACCCACACACACACACACACACAGCACAGGTACGAGCCGCTATTGTGAGCGCTAACACTGAAACACAGCCTTCACACACACACACAACACACACAGCACAGGTACGAGCCGCTACTGTGAGCGCTAACACTGAAACACAGCTTTCACCCACACACACACAACACACACAGCACAGGTACGAGCCGCTACTGTGAGCGCTAACACTGAAACACAGCCTTCACCCACACACACACAACACACACAGCACAGGTACGAGCCGCTACTGTGAGCGCTAACACTGAAACACAGCCTTCACCCACACACACACACACACACAGCACAGGTACGAGCCGCTACTGTGAGCGCTAACACTGAAACACAGCCTTCACACACACACACACAACACACACAGCACAGGTACGAGCCGCTACTGTGAGCGCTAACACTGAAACACAGCCTTCACACACACACACACAACACACACAGCACAGGTACGAGCCGCTACTGTGAGCGCTAACACTGAAACACAGCCTTCACACACACACACACAACACACACAGCACAGGTACGAGCCGCTACTGTGAGCGCTAACACTGAAACACAGCCTTCACCCACACACACACACACACACAGCACAGGTACGAGCTGCTACTGTGAGCGCTAACACTGAAACACAGCCTTCACCCACACACACACACACACACACAGCACAGGTACGAGCCGCTACTGTGAGCGCTAACACTGAAACACAGCCTTCACCCACACACACACACACACAGCACAGGTACGAGCCGCTACTGTGAGCGCTAACACTGAAACACAGCCTTCACCCACACACACACACACACAGCACAGGTACGAGCTGCTACTGTGAGCGCTAACACTGAAACACAGCTTTCACCCACACACACACACACACACAGCACAGGTACGAGCCGCTACTGTGAGCGCTAACACTGAAACACAGCCTTCACCCACACACACACACACACACACAGCACAGGTACGAGCTGCTACTGTGAGCGCTAACACTGAAACACAACCTTCACCCACACACACACACACACACACAGCACAGGTACGAGCCGCTACTGTGAGCGCTAACACTGAAACACAGCCTTTACCCACACACACAAACACACAGCACAGGTACGAGCCGCTACTGTGAGCGCTAACACTGAAACACAGCCTTCACCCACACACACACACACACACAGCACAGGTACGAGCCGCTACTGTGAGCGCTAACACTGAAACACAGCCTTCACCCACACACACAACACACACAGCACAGGTACGAGCCGCTACTGTGAGTGCTAACACTGAAACACAGCCTTCACACACACACACACACACACAGCACAGGTACGAGCCGCTACTGTGAGCGCTAACACTGAAACACAGCCTTCACCCACACACACACACACACACAGCACAGGTACGAGCCGCTATTGTGAGCGCTAACACTGAAACACAGCCTTCACCCACACACACACACACACACAGCACAGGTACGAGCCGCTACTGTGAGCGCTAACACTGAAACACAGCCTTCACCCACACACACACACACACACAGCACAGGTACGAGCCGCTATTGTGAGCGCTAACACTGAAACACAGCCTTCACCCACACACACACACACACACAGCACAGGTACGAGCCGCTACTGTGAGCGCTAACACTGAAACACAGCCTTCACACACACACACACACACACAGCACAGGTACGAGCCGCTACTGTGAGCGCTAACACTGAAACACTCCGATCATCTGTGTGTGTGTGTGTGTGTGTGTCCGCAGGGCCGAGTGAGCGCTACTTCGGCACCGCCAAAGTGCGCTACGATTTCTCCGCGCGGGACCGCACCGAACTCTCTCTGCGGGAGGGAGACACCGTCAAAATCATCTCCAAGAAAGCTCACAACGGCTGGTGGAGAGGAGAGGTGTATGGCAGGGTACGACACACACACACACACACACACACACACACGCACGCACACACACACACACACACACACACACACACTTCTGTCGTCATTACTCGCACTTCAGTGGCACACAGACACAGAAATCTGATATCACGAGACAGTTTCTCTTTCATTTCTCAACTTTATATTCAGGACATTCCCGTAAAAGTAGGATTTTTAATCTCACGGAGGCTTTTTAAATATATTAAAATAAATCAAATATCATTCTGTTTATCATTAGCATGCTGTAGTTTTGCTTTAAAGCAGGATGGATTCTGATTGGCTGTCAATATTTGTATGGTTCATCATCTGGAAAACATAATCCTGAAAGTGATTCTTACATTAATGTTTCTCTGTGTCAGTGTTGCTATAGTTGTGCTGTGGACTTCACTATGCTCTCAGAATCAGAGTACTTATTAAAACTTTATGTTTATAGTTATTGTTACCGTTAATTTACCGTTATTATAGAATTATTGTTACAGTTAGTTATAGTTATCATTAGTTATCATTAGTTATTGTTACAGTTATCCTCATAGTTATTGTTACCATTACTGTTAGTTATTCTTACAGTTATTAAAAGTTATTGTTACCGTTATCGGCTCCATAAAATCAGTGCCAGAAATCTGTTAATACAAGGCAGTTGTTTTTTAATTTTTTTACTTTATATTTAGGACATTCCCATAACAATTAGATTTTTTATCTCACAGAGGCTTTTCAAATACATTAAAATAAATAAAAGTTAGATAAATAAATACATATTTGCCCGCTGTAATTCATTTTCAGGGTTATTTTTACCTTTATGAGGGCACGTTAAGTCCATTCATTTATATCAAAACCTTCAAGTAAATCAATCAAGTAAATTATTCATCTGAGCAATTATGGCTAATTATAAAATCAAATCAACATAAGATATGAGAGAAGTGAAAAGTAATCCTGCTCATGTTCTGCGAAACACAAAAAACCTGTATTGTGTTACACGGGGCTTTTTTGTCCAATGACAGATATATAACATACCAATAAACAAAAGAAAACATATTTCATTCATATAAATATACATTCTTAGACTATTTACCATGCAACAAAAATAAATAGTAAATAAATTCTAATTTTTTTTTTTAAGTATTTATGCAAGTATTATCAAAGGCATTTATTAAAAATTTAAAAAATTAAAATATTAATTTACAAATACTTAACACTATCATAACAGACACATCACGATTATGTATTTCAAGTCTCCTGAGGTCACATGATGGTTTTTAAGAGCCAAAGTAATTCAGTAATTCTTTGAAAATCTTGCAATTCCAAATATATACATATATATATCTCACAATTCTGAGAAAAAAAGACAGAATCATAAGATATAAACTCGCAATAAAGTGAGAACTGTAAGATAAAGAGTCTGTGGTGGAAGCAGATCTGATGCTCACTGATACACGAGCGAGTGAATGATGTTGGGTTCTGTCTGTGGTTCTTCTGTTTATTACCGCCACAAACCGAACTGGAGTGCAAATAAATAAATAAATAAATAAATAAATAAATAATAATAATAATAAAAAGATTCCTTAGAAAGTTACATAATTATATTCTCCAATATAATCTTGTTGCTTTTATATACTGCAACACCTCGTCTTTCATACCTTGTTCTCTTGCCGACAGATTTGAATGACATATCTTGGATTTCTTTTTCCTGTACTTTTATAAGCAACATTCGTTTTTCATTTTCATACACACAGTACAACATTATATTACATGTTCAACTGCCTCTTCTACATTATAATGACTGCACAACCCATTATGATGCTTTTTAATTATATGGGGTGTAACAATATATCGTGTCACAATGTATCGCAATACAAAAATGCATCAATATGTATCGTATCGTTCACCCAAAATGAAAAAGACTGTGTTAAAAAAATTCTAGTTATTCTTACCAGTAAAAGAGGCATTGTTTTAAATATATCTAGTCAGAGACCAAGATCAAGCATATTCATCTAAAATAATTCTGTATGTTCAGCTTCAGAATCATGAATATTGTTATTCTGGTGCCTTTAGTGTCCTGTGCTTTGGGTTTCAGCACCAAGTCCAAACATATTCATTTACACCCAATGTTAAACCAGATTTACCATTTTGATGGAGTATCGCAATAATATTGTATCGTGATATGTATCGAATAGTGACATAAAGGTATCGTTACACCCCTATTATGTATAGATTCCCATTAAGTCCAGTGTGACCTATACGAAATCTTGTTGAAATCGGTTCCTCTTTTCTTCGTAGTGTTGTTGTGAATCCTCTTCCTTTACCAACATTTTCTTGAATACTGTTATCAGGGTTCCCACACCTTGGTTAACTTCAAATTCAAGGACCTTTCAAGAACTTTCCAGGTCCAACACCCTCAAATTCAAGCACTTTGAAGGTGCAGTGTGTAAGTTTAGCGGCATCTAGTGGTGAGGTTGTGAACTGCAGCCAACAGAAGTTACGGTGGCCGACAGGAAGTGATGTCGTCATCTGAGACAGCAGAGAGTAGCCAGTTAAACAAAGAGGTTTCTTTACAAAGATTAAGAAATTAGGTCTGCTTAATTATTCAGTAAATCGATATGTTATTGCGAATATTATTGTCACCTGTTCATCATTGTGTCAGTGTTCTATTCACTGACTTTAGCTGAAGCTTCTTATCACGAAGAACAACATAGTGACGAAACGCGTTTATCCGTTCAGGGCCACCGTAGAAACATGTGGATGTAAGCGGACCCGCGGTGTGTGTAGAGAGAAACGGCTCATTCTAAGCTAATAAACGCACAACGGTTCATTAAATAAGCTCTTTATACACCACTGAAAACACAGTTATGTAGATGATAATGCGTTTCTGTCAACAGATCCTCTTAAATATTACACACTGCACCTTTAATGTGGGGTTACATCGTGTAACCTACAGTTTTGCGTGCATGAACGTCATGGCAACGTACAACACAAAGTAAATCACGCGGGAAACACTTAATGTAACGCGTAAATGCGCACAACTAGCGTAAATACGCAAGCTAGTGCGCATAGGCCACGAAGTGTTGGCGACATAACACACTAGCAGACCGGAGGGAATAATATGGAATTTTTTCCAGAAAACTTCTTGAACAAAATAAGTTATATTTGAATATATATATATGAATAATACTAAAGCACTTTCAAGGACCTGTATCTATGTGTTTGTTTTCAGAAACTTTCCAGGGCCTTGAATTTTAATTTTTTTCTTAAGATTCACAAACTTTCAGGGACCTGTGGGAACCCTGGTTAAAATGTGTTCCCCGTCTGTGCTTGATTAACATCAGTGTTCCTCTACAGGTGGGCTTGTTTCCTGCTAATTACGTGGAGGAGGAGCATTCAGATTACTGCTGACCAATCAGAACCTTCAGATTACTGCTGACCAATCAACAGCTTCATTAACGTCACACCTCTCCAGACACGCCATTCATGAGTGTGTTTCACTAGACCAGACCAGCTGAATGATTTATGCTTTCACTTGTGACTTAATCCAGGAGTAATTCAGGTCATTGTTCAGAAGGTCGACTCGTGTGCTTTATGAGATGTTGATATTTCAGTGGATGATGTAATAATAATAATAATGTGTTTTTCCCCCTTGAGACTCTTATTAAACACGTTTGTTTGAAAATGCAAACACTGAGACATGAGCATACATAAATATGAGTTTTATTTCCAAATAATATCAAAACAATTCAACTGAACAGATATTCTGATGCGTCGTGACATGGTGTGTGTGTGTGTGTGTGTGTGTGTGTGTGTGTGTTCTACTGGTAATACAGCTCGAGGTTCATGCCGTCATGGATTTCATCTGATGATCAGTCAAAGAAATGAATGATTTCACATATTATGGACAGACTGAATGTCTCATACACACACAAAAGATCAATAACAGACTCACATATGATATAATACATACATACATATACTGTAACACTACAATATGGTTTCATTTGTTGACATTACTAACTTCATTAGTTAATGATTTCTACAGCTTTCATTAATCTTAGTTTATGTTCATTTACTAACATCATTAAAGTCAAACGCAGAATCTGTGAATGTGGTTTTCAACTGGGGAAGTTCTTCAGAAGAAAACATATGAAATATTGAATTACGCAAATTAATAAAACCAAATTATTATAATATGCATTGATAGGCAAATAACACAATAGATACACCTGAATGTATAGACTTCTTTAACATCATGTTTTCTAAAGACTGGTCTGTAACCCTAAGATTAATATGTTTTAATGCTGTATCTGATCATATTTTACACGTTAATAATATTGTAAACACGAAAACCCCTGATTTAACATCCGCGTTGGGGAAGTTACTCTAAACTAATCACTCGCTACTAATTACATCTTCACCAGTGTAATTAGATCAGATTAAGACTGAGTACTAATACTAATAACTTTTACTAATTAATATATGGCATGACTTACTAATAATTACTTCCTAAATCCCATAGACACGAAACAGCCGCTTTAATTCTTTCAAATAAACAATATATAATTGCATAAATTATTCTTGAACTACTAAACGCATTTAAAGAGAGAAGGTTACATTAAAAACATACATTTTAACATTAGACGTGAAACATTTTTTACTTTTGTTTTATATAGAATTGTTCTATAGTCCTATACAGTATTCAATGCAATCAGAAGAAACTAATTAGACAATTAAGAGTAATCCCTTACCTAATTAAATCAGTAATGAATTACACCCAAACCTGAACTAGTAAATGCATGAGCTAAAGTGTAACTGATGAACATCTGAACAGGTTGAACGGTGTAAACGTGTTTCGCGTCACTGAGGGACGAGATGAAATGATCAAACCTAGTAAAGTGTGTGAAGGATACAGTCTCCCAGAGACACGTGGTCCTTGAATATGGTGTACCTGCACACACACACACACACACATTATCGTTATAATCACGTCTGACTGCTTTGATTCTCCACTTGTGACGTGACGCTCGATGTTCTCACCATTTCTTGAGCACGATCTTGTCCCAGCGTGTTCCCGTCTGAGCCGCGATCAGCTTCTTCAGGTCCCCGATCGTGTCCTCCTGACTGACACACACGGTTAAGACCAATAACACCACACACACACACAGTCAAACTGGGACTTTCACACAGCATTTCAAAGGATACTTGCACTTGACTCGAACCTTCTTCCCCAAACGGTCGTTACACACCACCTCGATCATCTCTGAAACAGACACCACATCATATTACATCATCACATTCACTGCTGTCGTTACTGTCAATAATCATGCTGCACTTTATATCTATAGTAAGAAAATATAAATGATTTCTTTATACAGTCATCATCATCATTACTACTACTGCTATATAACTATTATTAAATTAATATCAGCGATGGCCTCTTAATAGTTATTATTTTGATGTCATTGAGGCTGTTATCTCAGACAGCACATGTTAAGCTAAAGATCTGTTCATCTGGAGAGCATCTGTGGTGTAATAACATCTGATAAACATCTCAGAAAGGGCAGTTTTACATACACTCTAAACCTTAAACATCTTAAAGACGTCTCCTTAACTGTCTGTATATGACATCTAACAGGAGACGTCCTAGAGACGTATTGCAGACGAGTAAACACTCTTCTCGCAGAGGTAAACGCAGACATCATATAGACGTCTCTGAGATGTAAAGCTATCAGGGTTGGTTTCAGCTCATCCAGCAGCATCTGATCTGCATAATAATGCGATGAGTTTCGTTTAACACACACAAACACATTAGATCCTATAATGTATTACTAAACAGTAACATTGGATACGCGTGCAAATAAACGATACACTGTAGATGTCTACCTGATTTCTCTGTCGTTTGTTCCCGCAGAAAATCAGACGCGTTCCTCTCGCACTCACAAGCGTTTGCCGTAAACCAACTCCGCGAAAACATCCGCTCGCGGCTGGCCAATCAGATGCGCGCGCGTTTGACTGACAGCGAGTTTCACCAACCACAGTCCAGGAGGGGCGGGGAAGGATGATGCCACCATGGAAATTGCCGCTAATCGATGTAAGGCGTCGTGAATGTCTTTCTTTAAAATGTGAGAGATATCCCAAACAAATCTATCAAACTCGCAATAACACAAATCCCACCACCTTCATCCTACCAGCAACATACTTTTAAGTCAAATTTCTACCTTGTAAGTCAATTTCGAATTTAACGTTGTTAAATAAACATCTGGTGCAGTTTTTTGTTTTCTTTTTATTTAATCATTTTGAATCTTAATGTCATAATTTTCTTTCTTTCTTTCTTGTAATTATTGTTTCATTTTTAGAGTTGTGCTCTGTTCTTTAGGGATTTTGTGTGATTGTGCATTGCCTTATTGTTAATATTGTGTTTTCTTGCATTAATAAAAAAAGAAAGAAAAAAGGAAACAAGCTTTTTTATTATTTATTGCAGAATGTACATAACAAGATGGAACAATCAACAAAGTAAGACACTTCCAATGAGACTAACACAGAGTTTAAATTTAAGAAAAAGAAAAAAATGAATAAAAAACAGCAAATGGAGCGAGGATGAAGACAAACAGGCAGACGAATTAGACATCAAAGAAAAAAATATACTAAAATAGTAAATATTTTGACAGAGAGAAACAGAGTTTCAGACTTTCTATTGTGTTTTTGGATTATTTGGAATTCATTTTAAAAATTTTAACAAACTCACATAGAAATATATTAAAGGAGGTTTTTTTTTTGCAAGAAAAAAGAAACAAGCTTCCACAGTAAAGCGTTGTTTCCCAGTGTTTGTCCTCTGTCAATGTTGAAAACTGTTGTGCTGTGTAAACCATACACACTATCACTCAAAAGTTTGGGGTCAGTAAGATTTAAATATCATATCCTCATATTAGAGTGATTTGTGAAGGATCATGTGACACTGAAGACTGGAGTAATGATGCTGAAAATTCAGCTTTGATCACAGGAATAAATTACACTTTATATTCACATAGAAAACCGCTGATTTACATTAGAATAATATTTCAATGTATTTGAGATCAAATAAATGCAGCCTTGGTGAGCAGAAGAGCCTTGAAAAAACACAAGATTTTTTTATTCCAAACTTTTTATTCATAGTGTGTGTGTATATAACATTACATTTTGAATATATTCGTCATATATTACAATATATGACGATTAAATATTTTATATATGAAATTAACCTTAAGTATCTGAATGAGAGAGAGAGAGAGAAAACTTAAAACAGAAGCAGACTGTTTTGTATTAAAGGAGGGCTTACATTTTTTCCATTTACAAGAAAAAAGAAACAAGCGTCCATAGTAAAGCGGTGTAGTTTCCCAGTGTTTGCGTTCTGTCGCCCCCTGTCGGTCAGTCCCGGTCACTGCAGCGGCGCTACATCAGACCAGACCCGAGCCGAACCGAACCGACACCATTCTCAAATCATGTCCGACGATGAGAAGCTGCCGTCCGGGTGGGAGAAGCGCATGAGCCGGAGTTCAGGTCAGTCGTGGCGGCCCGTGTTCACATTTAAACCCGGAACCGAGTGTGTGTTTGGGCGCGTGTGAGCAGTGCGTATGCTAATGGCTAACCGACACCGAACCGCCTAAAACAACCGAGCCCGCGCGCGCGAGAGAGCCGATGCTAACCCAAACCGGACTGAATTCTGATTTAAACCCAAACACGAGCGAGTGATTCTGAGGTGTTCGGTGTTTAAAAGCGGATGAGTTAAAGCATCACACACTGCATCTACAAATATCAAAACATTTGGATTTCTAAACACCTTTAAAATCTGAACTATATCTGGGCCAGACTGATATTTAGCCATCGGAAGGGTAATAGCGCTAGCTTTGTCAATAGATAACGTCTGTATTTTCAATTTTACTTTATTAAATTATGAGTAAATATTTGATAAAAAAATCAAACGTGTACGCGGAATATTTCATGTCCACTAAGTCTGTCATCTCGCTTAGCTCATTGAAAGGGTTAATTCTGTCGGTTAAATTATT
Source organism: Rutilus rutilus (assembly GCF_951802725.1). Taxonomy (NCBI): domain Eukaryota; kingdom Metazoa; phylum Chordata; class Actinopteri; order Cypriniformes; family Leuciscidae; genus Rutilus; species Rutilus rutilus. The sequence goes on from NC_140210.1 coordinate 58,601,034, forward strand.
TCACTTACCAAATAAATGTATGGACATAAAATACTAATTTGAGTTTATATTATTTTATGATCTTTTTTATGGGTGACCTTAAAGCTTCCACTAAAAAAAATGTTCTTTTAAAGTGTAGAAAACAATAGGCTAAACATAGCAACAATACAGTAATATTACAGTGTTCATTTATACTAGTATTCATATAGCCTAGCTTATTATTACTAATCTTCAATCTAAGGTGCTTGTCTGCTTCAGTTTTAAGTTTTCTCTCTCTCTCTCATTCAGATATTAAATAATTTGATGTAATTTTATATATGTATACACACATTATGAATAAAAAGTTTAGAATAATAAAAAAAAAATCGTATGCTTTTCTCCAGAGTGGCTATATAATTTACCTAAATTAATAACTTTTTTTACAACAAAAATGAACCATCACTGAACTTTGTTGCATTATTTTCCTGTTATCTCTGTAAAGCTGCTTTGAAACAATCGGTATTGTAAAAAGCGCTATATAAATAAAGGTGACATGACATGACTTAAGGAAAAAGCTCACCAATGCTGCATTTAGGCTACATAATCAAAAATACAGTAAAACAGTGAAATATTATTACAATGTAAATTAGCTGTTTTCTATGTGAATATATAGTAGAGTGTAATTTATTCCCGTGATCAAAGCTTCTCAGCTAGAACTGAGAACTGATAAGAATGTAAAATGTGTGCCTTGAAATGCAATGTATGGGTACGTTTACACGACTACGATATGCTTCAAGCGGAGAAGTTTTTCCTTTGAGTTTTCCACGTACAGACGATTCCATTGTCAAAACGATCCCCGTTCACACGGATCCGCGAAAATGACTAAAAACGCTGTATTCTGCTGCCAGGCCACTAGATGGCGATGAAACACTATAGACTGAACACGTAATACGCATGTGCGTAACGTCATCGTCTTCAGAGATTCGCGATATTGTTGTTTACACGGAGACCGATTTCAAAAACTTGCACTTTGAATCCTGTTTTCAAAACTTTGTGGTGTTTTCAGGCCCCAAAACGCTGTTGTCGTGTAAACGAACGACCAAAACGCATAAAAAGTTTTATGGTTTTAGTTGAAAACGGTGTCGTGTAAACAGTCCCTGGATAAAAGCGTCTGCCGAATGCTTAAATGTAAATGTATTGTTGTCTCTGTGTGGCACAGGTCGGGTGTATTACTTCAACCACATCACGAACGCGAGTCAGTGGGAGCGCCCGAGCGGGTCGGGAGCGGACGGGGTCGGCGAGCTGGAGAAGGTCCGATGCTCGCACCTGCTGGTCAAACACAACCAGTCGCGCCGGCCCTCCTCCTGGAGAGAGGAGAACATCACGCGCGGCAAAGATGAGGCGCTGCAGCTCATCCACAGTAAGACACGCACACTAGCACACTAGCAGTGGCGGCTGGGGTTCTTTAAAGGGGACATCACAGGATGTAAAATAAGTCTGTGATGTCCCCAGAGTGTGTGAAGATTTAGCTCAAAATACCCCACAGATACTTTTTTACAACATGCTAAAATTGTCACTTTTTGAGGGTGAGCAAAAATACACCGTTTTTGTTTGTGTCCCTTTAAATGCAAATGAGCTGTTGCTCCCGGCACAGAGGGCGGAGCTTCAAGAGCTTTACTGTTCTTTTTTTATAAATATAGGATTTGTATTAAATCTATATTCATTGAGTCGAAATCGAATCGAATTGGAGCATCTGAATCGATACCCAGTCCTCATTAACGCTGGCTCCCGTTTCCACCTCAGGTTTGGAAATGTTGTGCCTCCCCTGACGAGCCGCCACTGCTCACTAAATACGTTTCCATCAAAAGTTTCAGATTTAACTTGTGAGAAAAATTGGAATATTGCATGAAACATTTGCAAATAAAGCACCGTTTCCGTCTCATGTGTTCCAGTGAACAAAATCGGCACTTCCTGGGAAACTGGCATGAAATATTATTAATATAAATGGAAGTTGCTTCAATGGGGCTCTTTTTCCCTGCATCATAAACGACTCTTAAATACAATAAACTCTGTCATGTTCTCTCTCTCTCTCTCTCTCTCTGTGTGTGTGTAGAGTACATTGAACAGATCAAATCCGGAGAGGAGGAGTTTGAGAGTTTGGCGTCTCAGTTCAGCGACTGCAGCTCAGCGAGGAACGGAGGAGACCTGGGCATATTCGGCAGGGGTGAGACTAGCGATACGCGTCTCAGCATCGGGTATTAGGGATGCACGATATATCGGCATCAGCAGATATATGCTCATTTTTTAATGGATAACACTTTATTTTGATGATCCCTTGAACATTCTGTAAGTAACTTTGCAACTTCATGTCAACTTATTCTAACCCTTCCAGTCTACTAACGCTCTACGAACACTGTAATGAGATGTAGGGGCAACGTTACTTAGGGTCAACTGAATGTGTTAAAGGGACCATCAAAATAAGGGAAACCTTTTAGTGTTATCGTTATCGGCCCGATATGAAAATGTGGCCGATATATTAAAGGTCCCCTATTATGCAAAATTCTCTTTTGCATACTGTTTGGACATAAATGTGTGTTGGCAGTGTGTGTACACAACCACCCAATAGAGATAAAAATCCACTCACTCCTTTTTTATTAATCCCTATAAATCATCAGCAGTGTCTCCCAACGACCTGTTTTCAGAATGCGGCTTTAGTGACGTCACTAAGCACAGGCCCCGCCCACGAGTGTTGACAGACAGTGCCTTTTCAACATAGACCCGCCCTGATCCAGTTCACAGCTGCTGACGAGAATGTCTCCCAAGAGTTGTAGGTGTTGTGTGGCTGGATGTATTAATCCACATAGCTCTCTCTATCTACTCCTGAAATCTGAGGCAGCCGCTGAAGACGAGGTGCAATTATTTTGTTTTTAAAGAAAATGCTCCCTCAACTCTACCGAAATTCGTTTATGTACTTGCGCACTTCTTATAACTTACTGTGTTTACTCAGCTCTTACGGTGATTTTCTGAAGTAAAACTGACGCTTCATCTTTTGTGAGATGTACAATAAACTTTATTAAACTCATCAGTATATGTTTGATCATCATTCGGACTTGATCCGTAACAGCAGACTTGTAGGCTATTAATAATGGATATATACAAGCAGATGACAAATACGTTATAACCGTAATTAAACTACTAAACTATACCTGTTCCATCTCTATACAGCACTCTGACTCTGTAGGCATTATTGTCCGACTCCGGGTCGAAATGAACACCGTTACTGAGAGTTTCTGATATTATCATCATTCCGTGAGATGAACTTGTCCTGAGACTGAGCGCGAGCTCGTGAGGCTCCGCCCCCTGTGCCGGCAGCAGCAGCTCATTTGCATTTAAAGGGCACACACTAAAACAGCGCGTTTTTCTGAGCACCAAAAAATGACAATTTAAACATGCTGTAAAAAATGATCTGTTGGGTATTTTGAGCTGAAACTTCACACACACACTCTGGGGACATCAGAGACTTATTTTACATCTTGTGAAAAGGGGCAAAATAGGGGACCTTTAAAGCTGATAAATAATGTGTTATTTCCTCCAGCTGAGACGCTTCAGATGCGCACTGTTCATCATGATGGTTTTGAATTGCTTGAAATCTGCTTGAAATTACTTTTTAAAAAAAAGAAAAAAGAAAAAAAAGGAAAATACAGTTCAGTGCAACATGTGCTGTCATATCGGCTACATACAACTATCATGAGAACATTATGATTGTGTGTTTGGGACATGGATTTTAATGGTGAGACTCTTGTTTCTGTAATCAGGCTCTCAAAAATTATATAGAGGCCAATATATCGGTTATCGGTATATATATATCAAAATATAAAGAATTATTGGTATCGGGCAAAATGTTCATATCGGTGCATCTCTATCGAATATTAATACAGTTTTCAGCCTAATATTGATCCATTGTGTCCTGTCTTAATCCATATATGTGTGTGTGTGTGTGTGTGTCAGGTCAAATGCAGAAGCCGTTTGAAGACGTCTCGTTCGCGCTGAAGGTCGGAGACATGAGCGGCCCCGTGTTCACCGACTCCGGAGTTCACATCATCCTGAGAACCGGATAACCATCGGGATTCCCTCTCCGTCATGCCTTCGTTCATTCACTCGCAGATAACTCACACATCTATCCCAGGATTCCTTATCTTAATCTGTTTCCCTGAAAAACCTCGCTTGGCTTCGTCAAAAGCTGCACGTTAAAATCCATCCGGTGTTTCCGTGATCTTACATGTTACAGATGCGTCTCGAATCCCAGGCGTTCCCGCATCCGGCTAAACGCTCGCATGATCTGCTGTCCTGAGCCTCGGGCCAGTCCTCGCGTCGGACAGCAGGTGATCGGATGTCCAAACTATGACCAATAAAAATGACCATGTCACTAAAGAAATGCTCCTGTTTTATTTCAAAGCATGAGAAATATATTTTTGTAAAGCGGAGTTTCCCAAATTGAGGTTAAAATTAAATAATCAAAATAAAACGCTTATTAAAACGGGGCTCGTACAAGGTACTTTAAGCACTTGAATTTGACTTTGTGAAATATAAGGCCTGGAAAACCCTTGAAAACAGCCATATTTACGAAGAGGTGTTTGAAAAGTGCTTGACTAATTCAAATACAATATATTTAAATTATTTTATTTATTTTATTTTGGGGAAAAAGCACAAATGCAATATTTTCACGCAAAATGAACACTGATAAACCCCCATTGGGTTATTTTCTCGATACGCCAGGTACGTCAACATTATAATATAAAATATTATTTATTGAACAATAATAGCCATTATAAACTTTGTATTTAATACACACTACCGTTCAAAAGTTTGGGGTCAGTAAGATTTTTAAGGTTTTTAAAAGAAGTCTCTTCTGCTCACCAAGGCTGTGTTTATTTGATTAAAAATACAAACAAAAATGGTAATATTGTCAGGGTCCCCGCGGATCCTTAAAAGGTCTTAAATTAGATTTTTTTTAATTTAAGGCCATAAAAAGTCTTAAAGTATAATTAAAAAAAAAAAATCTTATTTTTATTTATGAAAGGTCTTAAATTGTAGATGACACTTTGACTTAGACTTATCTAAATGCTTTCGAAATTAAAACTATCTAATTAGCGGCTAATCTTGGTGGATTTGCTTGTTCACGTGACAATTCGCGTCACTTACGGCAGCATATTAGCCTGCGTCTGTCTCCTGCACGCGAGAGGAGAGAAGAAAACGAGTAAATGTCAGTTCAGTTGTAAGTTCATTCTTTATGTGCTTAGTAGTGTGCGATATTGTCTATGAACTGATGATATTGTAATCATTGTTTTAACTATGTACGAGGCACTGCGAGTGCGAGCTGACATCGCGTTTGTCTCTCATGCTTGCTTTCACTGCGTGATGTGTCAGTGCAGTTATAGATGTGCCCAAATGAGTTTTTGTCTTATATTTATATCATATTATGTTGTTATATTAGAATATCACATGAGCAAGAGTGCCGTTCCTGTGCACAATTGCAAATGTGCTATTTATTTTATACAACAGTTAAATTAACAATAAAGTTAACATTGTGAGTTACTTTTTGGACATAATATTGCCAATTTTCACTTTATATTGCTGACGAGAATTTCATAATGAAGCCGTAGTTTTTTTTTTTTTTTTTTTTACTGAAATCCGCGTTTTGAACGAATCATTTGAACGATTCAATGAACAGTCACTTGTTTTTCTGAATGAATCAGCCGTTTGAACAAATCGGTTGACTCAACTCGCTTATTAAGACAGTGACTTGCCGCCACCTACTGGTGGTTTCAGTTTCATATTTAAAGTATCCTTTAAAACGTTAAAATTATAAATCATTTCATATTTAAATATTGAATAGCTTTATTTATGCAATTGTAAAGGAAGTGTAAATATAGTAGGCTAATGCCAGTTTTGATGCCGCTTCTGTGTCACTTATGCACTGCAAGGATGGATTTTAATTTAATGATTTATTTTGACATTGGTACTGTGTTATTCTAATATAATTTAATTTGAATGTTAGAATTTGACATAAAAGGTGATGCATACCTCTAAATACGTTTAGAAACAATATCCATATAGGTGAAAATGCCCCTGGAAATCAATTTAAGGTGGCAAATATTGCCCCTTAATAAAAATGTTAATTTCGGTCACTACTGTGAACTGACCACTGCATAGAATATACAAAATATGAATATATAATATGAAAAGTGTAATTTATTCCTGTGATCAAAGCTGAATTTTCAGCATCATTACTCCAGTCTTCAGTGTCACATGATCCTTCAGAAATCACTCTAATATGATGATTTGATGCTCAAGAAACATTTACGATTATTATCAATGTTGAAAACAGTTATTTACATTTTTATTTCAGGATTCTTTGATGAATAGAAAGTTTAAAAGAACAGCATTTATCTGAAATCTAAAGCTTTTGTAACATTACACGACCGGTCAAAAGTTTGGGGTCAGTGAGGATTTACATTTTATTTTGGGGGTAAAGAAATAAAATAAATCAATACTTTTATTCATCAAGGATGAGTTAAACTGATCAAACGTTACAGTAAAGACATTTATAATGTTAGAAAATATTCTATTTTAAATAAATGCTGTTCTTTTGAACTTTATATTCATCAAAGAATTTTGAAAAAAAATTGCACACAACTGTTTCAACATTGATAATAATCATAAGTGTTTCTTGAGCATCAAATCATCATATTAGAGTGATTTCTGAAGGATCATGTGACACTGAAGACTGGAGTAATGATGCTGAAAATTCAGCTTTGATCACAGGAATAAATTACACTTTACTGTATATTCACATAGAAAACAGCTGATTTACATTGGAATAATATTTCACAATATTACTGTTTTTTTTTTATTGTTTTTTTTTATTGTTTTTTATCAAATAAATGCAGCCTTGGTGAGCAGAAGAGACTTCTTTTAAAAACATAAAAAAAGTCCGAGTCCTGTTAAAAGATTAACTGTTTTATTTGTTTTACCTGCATGTCAATTATTAAATATTAGCTATTAAAAGTATTACATACTAACTTAAAATCTCAGGGGGTTTCAGAAAATATCATCAGCTGACAAAAATGTTTAGCCTGCTGGGAATCGCCCTATTATATGTGACGCAGTATAACATCGCTCATGTTTGTTGTGATTTGAGTGTTATTCCTACAGATGTCAGGTAAATCCTCATGTTTGTGAAATTGTCTTTCTATATAATATCATTATGAGTGTAAGGAATGACCCTTGAGGGTCACGGGGCCTTTTAAGGTCAAACTCAGTCCTCTTGTTTTATCATTTTTAGTATTATTTGGGGATTCCTTTGATCTGGGCGTTTGCAGAAAGCTGGCAAGTTCTTTAGAAAAGATTATTAGGTGTAATGTTCTTTAGGTGGAATCCATGTGTTCAATAATGTGCTCATGATTTCAAGATTAAGTGGTTGTTGAATAGCAACATTTGTCAATGTGTATGGATATTAAACGGTTAGACCTTTTAGATGTTAAAATTTTTACTTTTTTTGTTTTGTTACTTCATCTGAATGGTCAGAAACTTGGTAAAGGTTTTGGCACTTGCTATGTGAACATAAAAAAAAAAAAACATGGGCATGATTCGAACAGGTTAAATGGTCCTGAATTAAATAGTCACACTTGTGCTCCTCTCATTGGAAATGAATGGGAGACGAATGTCCTCTAGTGGAAGCGTTTGGTACTGCGGCCAACACTCACTGAAAGCTCTTTGTTTGTTTTTTTAGAGAAATCAAGCTCAAATTTGTTTAGATTTATGGCTTTTGTTTTCTTGCAGTTTTAGAGTAAAATGTGTTTTTGAAAATATATATTTAATATAAAAATTAAAAGTATTTTTGTGCATTTTTTTTAATAACAATAAATGTACATTTCTAACTTTAAAGTTCACTTTTTTAAAACTTTTTTCACTTCAGCAATAATCTGCCAAGTGTTTTTAAAAAGTGATCAAACTAAGTTTGTCGCTTTAAAGCACTCAAGATTTACCACAGTTTAAGTTGGAAATTTTATTTTCAGGTCAATGCTCACAAAGTGAATAAATGGATTATAAATACAGCGTACATATAATGTAGTACCATAAAATCCCCTAAAAAAAAAAAGAAAAAAAAGGGGGGGTAAAAGAACAACCACCAGGATTGAAATTTTCACATTTTGGATGACACACAGAGGAGGATCCTTGAGCGTTTTAGTGACGGAAGAACACGAACGGTGAGTTCACCTCCAGCATTTACATATTACATCCAGAATTTTATACAATTTTACATATGAAGTTGTCTAAGTAAATCATTTTTAATTATTTTTTAGATATGAACTGCTGAGGAGCGACTGAGAAGAGGGCTGTAAGTTCACTGGTTTCCTTCATTGTGTCAATCACATTTTTAGAGACGGTTCCACCTTGATGTCAGTGTGATGTTCATCTCTTTCTCTCTCTGTCTCGTGTAGATGAAGGTGTTTTTGGCGGTTCTTCTCCCGGTTGTTTTGAGCAGTGACTGTAAATTCATGCCATTCGACTGTTCTGATGTCTATAAATCAGGAGAAACAGTCAGTGGGATTTACACCATCTATCCAGCAGGAGACGTTCCTGTCTGTGTTCTTCTGAGATGATTCTCCTCTTCATCAATCTTCAATAAGATCCTACAGTGGATGCATTTTTCTTTAAACAGAACTTATTCAGCTAGATGAGCTATTTGGTGGTTAAGCTAATAAGCCAGGACTTTGGTCTGAAGACGCACTCTTAAAAATGAAGGCTCTTTATTGGCATTGATGGTCCTTTAAAGAACTTTTAACATTTTTCTATCACACAAAAGGTTCTTTGTAGTGGAAAAGGGTTCTTTAGATTAATAATAATCTTCACACCAAGAAAAAATGGTTTAGTGAAAAAAAAACATTTGATTTAAAGAGTGTAGTGTTTGAATACATAATACATATTCACATCCACAGATTGGTTAACATTAGTTAAGTTTGTTGGTGAAAACAAAAGGTTTGAGCCAGGAAAAGCTGATCATCCTTTACATCGCTTTTGCACACTTTTGTCTAAGATGTTTTCCTATGCTGCTTTGCATAATTCCCAGTCATTAACACTGATATCCACTACAGCTTCCTTCATATTTGTCATTTGAGTGTTTCATTGGTCTTATTTTTACAACAAGATAATTAATTATGATTCATATACATATCACCATACTTTCACATTTTGGATGTTTCCTAAATATGAAAATAGCTGGCAGAGGATTTTTTTCAAGATTGCCACAAACACACTTTGATACGAACAAACGGAGGAGGAGCTTCGTCCTCGTTGGTTTGTTTTTTGACAGATTCATCGCCTGTCTGAGATTATAACGCTGCCTGGACAATCGTATGTTAAAAACTTAAGCACTCGTGTATATATTCCAAACACTGCAAAATATTCCAACCTGCTTCCCTGTAGAAGAACAACCAAGGTAAGTCACCGAATCAGAGATTAGGAAGTGTGTAAGAAAGAAAGATTCTGATTATACTCAACGTTCAACATTCGAATGAAATTGATTTGAAATGTCATGTTTGAGTGTTTCCATGGTCTTTCACCTAGTAAATCCTCTTCCAGTAAAACTGACTCATGCGTGTTTGACCTCTTTAGGTCACAGGCCTGTGTCGGTCTAACTCAGATCTTAATCTGTGATCTTTTGTTTGTGTGGATTGAGTATTTATGGAAAGCTGGTAAATTTGTTATTGAGGAACAATTATTAATGTTCTGTTGGTGGACTCCACGATTTCAAGATTATTTGTGATTGTGGGCTGTATTTAGGAACATTTATCTGTGCATACCGATGGTTTATAAATCATTAACAGGAACTGGGAATTCCCATGCTTTCACAAGATATTTGGAAGAATGTTTGTAACCAAACAGATCTCGGTCCCCATTGACTACCATAGTATATTTTTTTCCTACTATGGAAGTCAATGGGGACCGAGATCTGTTGATTACAAACGTTCTTCCAAATATCTTCCTTTGTGTTCAGCAGAACAAAGAAACTCATACAGGTTTGGAACAACTTGAGGGTGAGTAAATGATGACAGAATTTTCATTTTTGGGTGAACTATCCCTTTAAATTTGCAAAAAGGATGTTTTTCCAACATTGCTTCAAATGGATTTTGACACTGAGGAGGATCCTGAACATCAGATGTTTAAAGGAGAGTTTGTATCGTCTCCAACTGGAAAACACAGATGGTGAGTTGCTGGTTTGCTCTCCAAAGCTTCTCTGGACATTCAGAAGTTTATATTATTTTATACAAATTGCTGAGTAAAGAATTCTTTCTATCTTTTTTTTTTAAAGAAACAGACATCTCTGCTGTGATCTACTGAGGACAGATTGAGAAGATGGCAGTAAGTTTATCTGTTTACTTTTTGTCAGTCACATTCTTTAAGATGGTTTCCACCTTCATTTCAGACTGATAATCACCTCATTCTCTTGTGCAGATGTTATTCTTGGCGGCTCTTATCCCTGTTTTATTGGGCTGTGAGTGTGATCATGTAGACAAGCCGGTCGACTGTTCTGATGTCTATAAATCAGGAGAAACAGACAGTGGGATTTACTCCATCTATCCAGCAGGAGACGTTCCTGTCTGGGTTTACTGTCACATGGTCTCAGATGGGAAAGATGAAGACAATGGAGGATGGACGGTACGAATGTGACTTTAGATCATCAAACACACATCAGAACATACATTATGAATCATATATTCTATATAAACCCATCACAGGTGATTCAGAGGAGAATGGACGGCAGTGTGAATTTCTATCGGCCATGGAATCAGTGCAAGAGAGGATTCGGGACTGTGGAGAGCGAATACTGGCTGGGTAAGATCTCACAATGTGTGTCCGTTTGTGTGGATGATCATGTGTTTGGTTGAACATGTTCTTCATGTGTGTGTGTGAACAGGGCTGGAGAACATGTACCAGCTGACACGTAACAGAAAGTACATGCTGAGAGTGGATCTGGAGGACTTTGAAGGAAGGAAGGGTTTTGCTCTGTACTCGTCCTTCTCTGTGGATTGTGAATGTGTCGGATATCAGCTGCATGTTTCAGGGTTCAACGATGGAGGAGCAGGTAGGACACTTTAATTCATTCTCATGAAAACTCATTCTAGTTGAGTTATTGTTCTTAATGATGCTTTAACTCTCTACAGGCGACTCTTTATCTGGCCATAATGGATACAAGTTCTCAACCTTTGACAAGGACCAAGACGCTTCAGACACTAACTGTGCCAAGCAGTATCTCGGGGCATTTTGGCACTCAGCCTGTCACAATACAAACCCCAACGGTGTGTATTTATGGGGGGAAGATCCCACTCATTACGCCATTGGTGTTGCTTGGTCCAGCTGGAAGAATTATGCTGTCAGTATGAAATCCATCAGCATGAAGATCAAACGTGTGTCTTAGAAACATTACAGTGCTTCTGAAGGGGAAACATTGGACTTTATCTTTTTTTGCTGTTTTTTGTCTCGAAGACAGTGATGACCCAAGATGAATGATCTTGTCCTCAAAACTCTTCTGGATCCTCATGTTATAGTGTTATAGTCATAATATATTGTCACAAAGTGGTCGTTCAACCATGTTGATTTATGTCGTCACACATGTGGTGGAGTAATTAACTTCTGAGATTAAATTAATGCGAGATGTTTTGCAATAAATTACGGACATGCATCTGAGGACTATTTCTCATTTTCCTCAGTTATTTTGCTTTATTTCCAGATTCAGTCATAGACTCGTTCTTACGCACTAGAGCACATTCACACATGCGATCTCTTCAGAAACAGTGCTTTAAATCTCTTGACAAACTAAAAGATGTAAATGACATTTGTATGTATTCTAAGTAAAAGATATAGATCTGAATGTTAGTTTGCTTATTTTGCTCAAGATAAGGATTTATTGTCCACGTCATGCAAACTAGAAACTGCTTCTAACCGCATGTCGAGAGCTGTCGCTCCAAACACACAACTTTGCAATGTTCTGTGTGCATTAAAGTGATTTGATATCTCATGTTTGTTGTCATTTGAGTTTTTCAGTAGTCAGCTGTGAAATTAATGACCATACACATCTATTGAAATCAGACAAGTACTCTGCTTCATATAGCATCAGGGAATCGCCGTACCGTAACATTTTGGATGTTTCCTAAATGTGAAAACAGCTGCTGGAGGATTTTTCCAAGATTGCCACATATGGACTTTGACACTAACACACAGAGGAGGAGTTCGAAAATCTGATTTTTAAGGACTGTTTGTGCCATCAAAGACTGAAGAACACAAACGGTGAGTTACTGTTTTATTCTCCAACATTTAACATAGACAGTTTGGGCTTTCAGAAGGTCTTACAATTTTTAACACATTTCTAGATAAATGTATCTTTGCTGTGAAACTGCTGAGGAGAGATTGAGAAAGATGGCAGTAAGTTCCCTGGTTTCCTTCATTGTGTCAATCACATTTTTAGAGACGGTTTCACCTTGATGTCAGTGTGATGTTCATCTCTCTCTTTCCGTCTCTTGTAGATGATGCTGTTTTTGGTGGTTCTTCTCCCGGTTGTTTTGAGCAGTGACTGTAAATTCATGCCATTCGACTGTTCTGATGTCTATAAATCAGGAGAAACAGTCAGTGGGATTTACACCATCTATCCAGCAGGAGACGTTCCTGTCTGGGTTTACTGTCACATGGTCTCAGATGGGAAAGATGAAGACAACGGAGGATGGACGGTACGAATGTGACTTTAGATCATCAAACACACATCAGAACATACATTATGAATCATATATTCTATATAAACCCATCACAGGTGATTCAGAGGAGAATGGACGGCAGTGTGAATTTCTATCGGCCGTGGAATCAGTACAAGAGAGGATTCGGGACTGTGGAGAGCGAATACTGGCTGGGTAAGATGCGGCATTTTTGTAATCTGAGTTTCTGAATCCACCCACAGTCTTTAGTATCACACTGTGAAGTCTAAGGACAGTAATTTTAAGCTGTTTTTAATATTTTAATGAATAAGTAAGATTTTAAACTTTTAACTCAAATCAATATTTCATGTCAACAATGACGTGGTGATAAGCCGTGTAATCACTCTTAAATGTCCTTCTAGTTTGAACTTGTTCACCTGCCTTGGCTCAAAGCTGTTTGCTAGAAACTGTTTTTCTGCGGAAGCTTTACAAGTGGGCTAATATTTCATATCCAATTATTTCATTGTGTTGAGTAGGCATATAATAAACACACACTCAGCCAGTTGTTATCTCAGAATAAGCCCTTTCAGGATGATAAAAGACCTCTACACTTCAGTCCTAATCAAGATGTCAGGGTTTATTTTGTGATAAATACAGCCTGATTGTACATTATACCATACTTGGTGTTCATGTCTCTCTGTGTGTGTGTGTGTGTGAACAGGGCTGGAGAACATGTACCAGCTGACACGTAACAGAAAGTACATGCTGAGAGTGGATCTGGAGGACTTCACTGGAAGGAAGGGTTTTGCTCTGTACTCGTCCTTCTCTGTGGATTGTGAATGTGTCGGATATCAGCTGCATGTTTCAGGGTTCACTGATGGAGGAGCAGGTAGGACACTTTCATTCATCCTCATGAATATTCATTTGTGACGTTTCAATTGAGTTACTGTCCTCAATGATGCTCTTCCTCTCTGCAGGCGACTCCTTATCTGGCCACAATGATCAGAAGTTCTCCACCTTTGACAAAGATCAAGATGTCTATGATAGGAACTGTGCTAAAGAGTTTCTCGGGGCATTTTGGTACGGAGCCTGTCACACTACAAACCCCAACGGTGTGTATTTATGGGGGGAAGATCCCACTCTTCACGCCATTGGAAATGTTTGGTACACCTGGAAGACCAGTCACGCTGTCGGTATGAAATCCATCAGCATGAAGATCAAACGTGTGTCTTAGAAACATTACAGTGCTTCTGAAGGGGAAACATTGGACTTTATCTTTTTTATGACATTTCAAGATTTTCTTTTCTCTTTCCATTGTGTAACTAAGCAATATTTTAAGTATATGTTGGCTGTTGGTGTTGCACATTTTATTTTGGTCATTTCTGATGTTATGATTTTACTGTAGTGTTACTAATATTAGGCCTCTCTTCAAAAACGTTCAGTACACTTATACAGTGAATGCCCTTTTCTTTAAATAGACCCCAAAACTAGACATATTTGACAGACCTGTTGGTTGAGTGTGGCTAAAAGGCCGGGGTTTTAGTCTGAAGTAGTGTTCGGATAAATCACAGATTGGATAACATTTACCTTTTCAACAGATGGTGTGTTGAACACAGTCTGTGCCAAAGAAAAGTCAGGTAGTTAGAAGGTATGTAGAGAGCGGTGCAAACCTTTCCTGAAAGTTTGTGCTGGTGAACCCTTTTAAATGACCCAAACATCTAAATTTTGGCCATATTTAGTTTAAAATAACAACATGCCAGTTCATTCAGTTGGGTAATAGTGTTTGAGGCCAGTGCAGAAGTGATGAACTGAACAGAAGTCTAATATAACAGTCTTGGCACTCCTGGCGGGTTGAGATGCTCTTAACATCAAGACTGCTGTTTTTTGTCTCGAAGACAGTGATGACCCAAGATGAATGATCTTGTCCTCAAAACTCTTCTGGATCCTCATGTTATAGTGTTATAGTTATAGTATATTGTCACAAAGTGGTCGTTCAACCATGTTGATTTATGTCGTCACACATGTGGTGGAGTAATTAACTTCTGAGATTGAATTAATGCGAGATGTTTTGCAATAAATTACGGACATGCATCTGAGGACTATTTCTCATTTTCCTCAGTTATTTTGCTTCGTTTCCAGATTCAGTCATCGGCTCGTTCTTACACACTAGAGCACATTCACACATGCGCTCTCTTCAGAAACAGTGCTTTAAATCTCTTGACAAACTAAAAGATGTAAATGACATTTGTATGTATTCTAAATAAAATATACAGATTGTACTGAATGTTAGTTTGCTTATTTTGCTCAAGATAAGGATTTATTGTCCACATATCGAGAGCTGTCGCTCCAAACACACAACTTTGCAATGTTCTGTGTGAATTAAACTTATTTTATATCTCATGTTTGTTGTCATTTGAGTTTTTCAGTGGTCTTATTTTTACAGCTGTGATATTAATGATCATACACATCTATTGAAATCAGACAAGTACTCTGCTTCATATATAGCATCAGGGAATCGCCGTACCGTAACATTTTGGATGTTTCCTAAATGTGAAAACAGCTGCTGGAGGATTTTTCCAAGATTGCCACATATGGACTTTGACACTAACACACAGAGGAGGAGCTCGAAAATCAGATATTTAAGGACTGTTTGTGCCATCAAAGACTGAAGAACACAAACGGTGAGTTACTGTTTTATTCTCCAACATTTAACATAGATAGTCTGGGCTTTCAGAAGTTCTTACAATGTTAAACAAATTTTTAGATAAATGTATCTTTGCTGTGAAACTGCTGAGGAGAGATTGAGAAAGATGGCAGTAAGTTCACTGGTTTCCTTCATTTTGTCAATCACATTTTTAGAGACGGTTTCACCTTGATTTCAGTGTGATGTTCATCTCTTTCTCTCTCTGTCTCTTGTAGATGATGCTGTTTTTGGCAGTTCTTCTCCCGGTTGTTTTGAGCAGTGACTGTAAATTCATGCCATTCGACTGTTCTGATGTCTATAAATCAGGAGAAACAGTGAGTGGGATTTACACCATCTATCCAGCAGGAGACGTTCCTGTCTGGGTTCACTGTCACATGGTCTCAGATGGGAAAGATGAAGACAACGGAGGATGGACGGTACGAATGTGACTTCAGATCATCAAACACACATCAGAACATACATTATGAATCATATATTCTATATAAACCCATCACAGGTGATTCAGAGGAGAATGGACGGCAGTGTGAATTTCTATCGGCCGTGGAATCAGTACAAGAGAGGATTCGGGAATGTGGAGAGCGAATACTGGCTGGGTAAGATGCAGCATTTTTGTAATCTGAGTTTCTGAATCCACCCACAGTCTTTAGTATCACACTGTGAAGTCTAAGGACAGTAATTTTAAGCTGTTTTTAATATTTTAATGAATAAGTAAGATTTTAAACTTTCAACTCAAATCAATACTTCATGTCAACAATGACGTGGTGATAAGCCGTGTAATCACTCTTAAATGTCCTTCTAGTTTGAACTTGTTCACCTGCCTTGGCTCAAAGCTGTTTGCTAGAAACTGTTTTTCTGCGGAAGCTTTACAAGTGGGCTAATATTTCATATCCAATTATTTCATTGTGGTAATTAGGAATACAGTGAGGAAAATAAGTATTTGAACACCCTGCTATTTTGCAAGTTCTCCCACTTAGAAATCATGGAGGGGTCTGAAATTGTCATCGTAGGTGCATGTCCACTGTGAGAGACATAATCCAAAAAAAATAATCCAGAAATCACAATGTATGATTTTTTAACTATTTATTTGTATGATACTGCTGCAAATAAGTATTTGAACACCTGAGAAAATCAATGTTAATATTTGGTACAGTAGCCTTTGTTTGCAATTACAGAGGTCAAACGTTTCCTGTAGTTTTTCACCAGGTTTGCACACACTGCAGGAGGGATTTTGGCCCACTCCTCCACACAGATCTTCTCTAGATCAGTCAGGTTTCTGGGCTGTCGCTGAGAAACACAGAGTTTGAGCTCCCTCCAAAGATTCTCTATTGGGTTTAGGTCTGGAGACTGGCTAGGCCACGCCAGAACCTTGATATGCTTCTTACAGAGCCACTCCTTGGTTATCCTGGCTGTGTGCTTCGGGTCATTGTCATGTTGGAAGACCCAGCCTCGACCCATCTTCAATGCTCTAACTGAGGGAAGGAGGTTGTTCCCCAAAATCTCGCAATACATGGCCCCGGTCATCCTCTCCTTAATACAGTGCAGTCGCCCTGTCCCATGTGCAGAAAAACACCCCCAAAGCATGATGCTACCACCCCCATGCTTCACTGTAGGGATGGTGTTCTTGGGATGGTACTCATCATTCTTCTTCCTCCAAACACGTTTAGTGGAATTATGACCAAAAAGTTCTATTTTGGTCTCATCTGACCACATGACTTTCTCCCATGACTCCTCTGAATCATCCAAATGGTCATTGGCAAACTTAAGACGGGCCTTGACATGTGCTGGTTTAGGCAGGGGAACCTTCCGTGCCATGCATGATTTCAAACCATGACGTCTTAGTGTATTACCAACAGTAACCTTGGAAACGGTGGTCCCAGCTCTTTTCAGGTCATTGACCAGCTCCTCCCGTGTAGTTCTGGGCTGATTTCTCACCTTTCTTAGGATCATTGAGACCCACGAGGTGAGATCTTGCATGGAGCCCCAGTCCGAGGGAGATTGACAGTCATGTTTAGCTTCTTCCATTTTCTAATGATTGCTCCAACAGTGGACCTTTTTTCACCAAGCTGCTTGGCAATTTCCCCGTAGCCCTTTCCAGCCTTGTGGAGGTGTACAATTTTGTCTCTAGTGTCTTTGGACAGCTCTTTGGTCTTGGCCATGTTAGTAGTTGGATTCTTACTGATTGTATGGGGTGGACAGGTGTCTTTATGCAGCTAACGACCTCAAACAGGTGCATCTAATTTAGGATAATAAATGGAGTGGAGGTGGACATTTTAAAGGCAGACTAACAGGTCTTTGAGGGTCAGAATTCTAGCTGATAGACAGGTGTTCAAATACTTATTTGCAGCTGTATCATACAGATAAATAGTTAAAAAAATCATATATTGTGATTTCTGGATTTTTTTTTTTAGATTATGTCTCTCACAGTGGACATGCACCTACGATGACAATTTCAGACCCCTCCATGATTTCCAAGTGGGAGAACTTGCAAAATAGCAGGGTGTTCAAATACTTATTTTCCTCACTGTATAATAAACACACATTCAGCCAGTTATCTCAAAATAAGCCCTTTCAGGATGATAAAAGACCTCTACACTTCAGTCCTAATCAAGATGTCAGGGTTTATTTTGTGATAAATACAGCCTGATTGTACATTATCCCATACTTGGTGTTCATGTCTCTCTGTGTGTGTGAACAGGGCTGGAGAACATGTACCAGCTGACACGTAACAGAAAGTACATGCTGAGAGTGGATCTGGAGGACTTTGAAGGAAGGAAGGGTTTTGCTCTGTACTCGTCCTTCTCTGTGGATTGTGAATGTGTCGGGTATCAGCTGCATGTTTCAGGGTTCACTGATGGAGGAGCAGGTAGGACACTTTCATTCATCCTCATGAATATTCATTTGTGACGTTTCAATTGAGTTGCTGTCCTCAATGATGCTCTTTCTCTCTGCAGGCGACTCTTTATCTAGCCACAATGATCAGAAGTTCTCCACATTTGACAAAGATCAAGATGTCTATGATAAGAACTGTGCTAAAGAGTTTCTCGGGGCATTTTGGTACGCATCCTGTCTCTATGCAAACCCCAACGGTATGTATTTATGGGGGGAAGATCCCACTCATCACGCCATTGGTGTTGTTTGGTCCAGCTGGAAGAATTATGCTGTCAGTATGAAATCCATCAGCATGAAGATCAAACGTGTGTCTTAGAAACATTACAGTGCTTCTGAAGGGGAAACATTGGACTTTATCTTTTTTATGACATTTCAAGATTTTCTTTTCTCTTTCCATTGTGTAACTGAGCAATATTTTAAGTATATGTTGGCTGCTGGTGTTGCACATTTTATTTTGGTCATTTCTGATGTTATGATTTTACTATAGTGTTACTAATATTAGGCCTCTCTTCAAAAACGTTCAGTAAACTTATACAGTGAATGCCCTTTTCTTTAAATAGACCCCAAAACTAGACATATTTGACAGACCTGTTGGTTGAGTGTGGCTAAAAGGCCGGGGTTTTAGTCTGAAGTAGTGTTCGGATAAATCACAGATTGGATAACATTTACCTTTTCAACAGATGGTGTGTTGAAAACAGTTTGTCTGTGCCAAAGAAAAGTCAGGTAGTTAGAAGGTATGTAGAGAGCGGTGCAAACTTTTCCTGAAAGTTTGTGCTGGTGAACCCTTTTAAATGACCCAAACATCTAAATTTTGGCCATATTTAGTTTAAAATAACAACATGCCTGTTCATTCAGTTGGGTAATAGTGTTTGAGGCCAGTGCAGAAGTGATGAACTGAACAGCCTATGAACAGAAGTCTAATATAACAGTCTTGGCACTCCTGGCGGGTTGAGATGCTCTTAACATCAAGACTGCTGTTTTTTGTCTCGAAGACAGTGATGACCCAAGATGAATGATCTTGTCCTCAAAACTCTTCTGGATCCTCATGTTATAGTGTTATAGTTATAGTATATTGTCACAAAGTGGTCGTTCAACCATGTTGATTTATGTCGTCACACATGTGGTGGAGTAATTAACTTCTGAGATTGAATTAACGCAAGATGTTTTGCAATAAATTACGGACATGCATCTGAGGACTATTTCTCATTTTTCTGTTATTTTGCTTCGTTTCCAGATTCAGTCATCGGCTCGTTATACGCACTAGAGCACATTCACACATGCGCTCTCTTCAGAAACAGTGCTTTAAATCTCTTGACAAACTAAAAGATGTAAATGACATTTGTATGTATTCTAAATAAAATATACAGATTGTACTGAATGTTAGTTTGCTTATTTTGCTCAAGATAAGGATTTATTGTCCACATGTCGAGAGCTGTCGCTCCAAACACACAACTTTGCAATGTTCTGTGTGAATTAAACTTATTTTATATCTCATGTTTGTTGTCATTTGAGTTTTTCAGTAGTCTTATTTTTACAGCTGTGATATTAATGATCATACACATCTATTGAAATCAGACAAGTACTCTGCTTCATATATAGCATCAGGGAATCGCCGTACCGTAACATTTTGGATGTTTCCTAAATGTGAAAACAGCTGCTGGAGGATTTTTCCAAGATTGCCACATATGGACTTTTGACACTAACACACAGAGGAGGAGCTCGAAAATCAGATATTTAAGGACTGTTTGTGCCATCAAAGACTGAAGAACACAAACGGTGAGTTACTGTTTTATTCTCCAACATTTAACATAGACAGTCTGGGCTTTCAGAAGTTCTTACAATGTTTAACACATTTCTAGATAAATGTATCTTTGCTGTGAAACTGCTGAGGAGAGATTGAGAAAGATGGCAGTAAGTTCACTGGTTTCCTTCATTGTGTCAATCACATTTATAGAGACGGTTTCACCTTGATTTCAGTGTGATGTTCATCTCTTTCTCTCTCTGTCTCTTGTAGATGATGCTGTTTTTGGCAGTTCTTCTCCCGGTTGTTTTGAGCAGTGACTGTAAATTCATGCCATTCGACTGTTCTGATGTCTATAAATCAGGAGAAACAGTGAGTGGGATTTACACCATCTATCCAGCAGGAGACGTTCCTGTCTGGGTTCACTGTCACATGGTCTCAGATGGGAAAGATAAAGACAACGGAGGATGGACGGTACGAATGTGACTTTAGATCATCGAAAAAACATCAGAACATACATTATGAATCATATATTCTATATAAACCCATCACAGGTGATTCAGAGGAGAATGGACGGCAGTGTGAATTTCTATCGGCCGTGGAATCAGTACAAGAGAGGATTCGGGAATGTGGAGAGCGAATACTGGCTGGGTAAGATGTGGCATTTTTGTAATCTGAATATCTGAGTTTCTGAATCCACCCACAGTCTTTAGTATCACACTGTGAAGTCTAAGGACAGTAATTTTAAGCTGTTTTTAATATTTTAATGAATAAGTAAGATTTTAAACTTTTAACTCAAATCAATATTTCATGTCAACAATGACGTGGTGATAAGCCGTGTAATCACTCTTAAATGTCCTTCTAGTTTGAACTTGTTCACCTGCCTTGGCTCAAAGCTGTTTGCTAGAAACTGTTTTTCTGCGGAAGCTTTACAAGTGGGCTAATATTTCATATCCAATTATTTCATTATGTGTTGAGTAGGCATATAATAAACACACACTCAGCCAGTTGTTATCTCAGAATAAGCCCTTTCAGGATGATAAAAGACCTCTACACTTCAGTCCTAATCAAGATGTCAGGGTTTATTTTGTGATAAATACAGCCTGATTGTACATTATACCATACTTGGTGTTCATGTCTCTCTGTGTGTGTGAATAGGGCTGGAGAACATGTACCAGCTGACACGTAACAGAAAGTACATGCTGAGAGTGGATCTGGAGGACTTTGAAGGAAGGAAGGGTTTTGCTCTGTACTCGTCCTTCTCTGTGGATTGTGAATGTGTCGGGTATAAACTGCATGTTTCAGGGTTCACTGATGGAGGAGCTGGTAGGACACTTTCATTCATTCTCATGAATATTCATTTGTGACGTTTCAATTTGAGTTGCTGTCCTCAATGATGCTCTTCCTCTCTGCAGGCGACTCTTTATCTAGCCACAATGATCAGAAGTTCTCCACCTTTGACAAAGATCAAGAATCATATGATAAGAACTGTGCTAAAGAGTTTCTCGGGGCATTTTGGTACGCAGCCTGTCACTATGCAAACCCCAACGGTGTGTATTTATGGGGGGAAGATCCCACTCATCACGCCATTGGTGTTGTTTGGTCCAGCTGGAAGAATTACGCTGTCAGTATGAAATCCATCAGCATGAAGATCAAACGTGTGTCTTAGAAACATTACAGTGCTTCTGAAGGGGAAACATTGGACTTTATCTTTTTTATGACATTTTAAGATTTTGTGTAACTGAGCAATATTTTAAGTATATGTTGGCTGCTGGTGTTGCACATTTTATTTTGGTCATTTCTGATGTTATGATTTTACTATAGTGTTACTAATATTAGGCCTCTCTTCAAAAACGTTCAGTACACTTATACAGTGAATGCCCTTTTCTTTAAAGGAGTCATAATGTAGAAATTTCACTTTTCCACGAGAATCAATGTATGTTATGATTGCATAATGATTGTACACTGGCCGGGAAGCCGATATTTAAAAGTGAAGCGTTTGTTTACCTCAGGGTTTGTAAAATAGGCCACGTGCACGCGCACGAAAAAACGAGATTTTGATTTCTTCCCCCTCTTGACGTCAAGACGGGGGAGGATATACCAAATATGGACACCGCAAACCTATGCCGCGGGAAGCCCGCCCCTCTCCCCCTCAGATTCAGTTTAGTCGACTCGAGAAAGATGGAGAAACCGAGTGCAGCCTACACTTGAGATGCTCTGTGGGTGACTCCCACAAACAACATGCAAATGTGTTTTATCTACCAAAAACGGACGAAACTATCAGGGAACAGTGGAGGAAATTCATTTTTAATGACGCTGTCCCAACAACTCTTTCAAGTGGCGTATCGTTAGGTGTGTGTGCTAAACATTTTACACCGGAATCATTTACAAATTTGGGGCAATATCAGGCGAACTTGGCCTCGAAGCTCCGTTTGGGAAAAGGTGCCATCCCAACCATCAGGGACTTGCCAGAAATTGAAAAGGTAAGACTGTGTTTTTATTGCTCTACTGTGGTTAACAAATAGCAGCTAACAGCTAATGCGGCTATTGTATGTAACGTTACCTTCGAGGTAAACACGGGGAATGGACTCTACGAATGCTAGCCACATCTTTCCACTTTGTTTTACACTAGCAGCTACAGTAGTGACGGTACAGGAGTCCATGCTCAGTGGCTAAAACTGTTTAAATGCAAGTATAACATCACGTTGCATGTCTAAAGAAGAAACATATTGAATGTCTAAATAACCACAACGTGAACAAGGCAAAAACACCACATGATAGTAAAAATCTCAAAACCACTGTAAGCTGATAAAAAAAAAAAAACTACATCTCCGTTAATGTAATCTACATTAAATAAAAGGTAAATTTATGTGGGAGAAAATAGCAACACACGTTTTTGCTCGAACTGATGTTAATGTATGTCTCAGTCAAAATGATTGTCTTTACCATTCAGAGACATCTTGATGTAGACGTGCATCCATCAACTCTACATCTTCCCTTTCCAGCTCTGGTTCAGAGTCCGGCTCAAACATGTACGGTTGAATCCCATATGTCGCGGCCGGGTCGGGTTCTGACAACTTGCGCCATGTCAGTTTGTAATGATGCTGAAGTTACCTGCGGTGTCAACCCCCCTCCTTCCTGCAACCAATCAACGCGCCCCTCATTTGCATTATTATAATGACCGTCCACGACAGCCAAAACATCGCATCAGATCTCGCGAGACAATAATGCCTTTAGAAATAAGGGTCTGAGGGGCTCTGTGGTGATTTTTTTTCCACTTTTCTTTTTTAGAAGTGCCTGAAAGACTATAATAGAGCATTGGGTACCAAAGTTAAAACAACATTATGACTCCTTTAAATAGACCCCAAAACTAGACATATTTGACAGACCTGTTGGTTGAGTGTGGCTAAAAGGCCGGGGTTTTAGTCTGAAGTAGTGTTCGGATAAATCACAGATTGGATAACATTTACCTTTTCAACAGATGGTGTGTTGAAAACAGTTTGTCTGTGCCAAAGAAAAGTCAGGTAGTTAGAAGGTATGTAGAGAGCAGTGCACAATTTTCCTGAAAGTTTGTGCTGGTGAACCCTTTTAAATGACCCAAACATCTGAATTTTGGCCATATTTAGTTTAAAATAACAACATGCCTGTTCATTCAGTTGGGTAATAGTGTTTGAGGCCAGTGCAGAAGTGATGAACTGAACAGAAGTCTAATATAACAGTCTTGGCACTCCTGGCGGGTTGAGATGCTCTTAACATCAAGACTGCTGTTTTTTGTCTCGAAGACAGTGATGACCCAAGATGAATGATCTTGTCCTCAAAACTCTTCTGGATCCTCATGTTATAGTGTTATAGTTATAGTATATTGTCACAAAGTGGTCGTTCAACCATGTTGATTTATGTCGTCACACATGTGGTGGAGTAATTAACTTCTGAGATTGAATTAATGCGAGATGTTTTGCAATAAATTACGGACATGCATCTGAGGACTATTTCTCATTTTCCTCAGTTATTTTGCTTCGTTTCCAGATTCAATCATCGGCTCGTTCTTACACACTAGAGCACGTTCGCACATGCCCTCTCTTCAAAAAACAGTGCTTTCAATCTCTTGACAAACTAAAAGATGTAAATGACATTTGTATGTATTCTAAATAAAAGATATAGATCTGAATGTCAGCTTGCTTATTTTGCTCAAGATAAGGATTTATTGTCCACGTCATGCAAACTAGAAACTGCTTCTAACCACATGTCGAGAGCTGTCGCTCCAAACACACAACTGTGCAATGTTCTGTGTGCATTAAAGTGATTTTATATCTCATGTTTGTTGTCATTTGAGTTTTTCAGTAGTCAGCTGTGATATTAATGATCATACACATCTTTGACATCAGACAAGTACTCTGCTTCATATAGCATCAGGGAATCGCCGTACCGTAACATTTTGGATGTTTCCTAAATGTGAAAACAGCTGCTGGAGGATTTTTCCAAGATTGCCACATATGGACTTTGACACTAACACACAGAGGAGGAGTTCGAAAATCTGATTTTTAAGGACTGTTTGTGCCATCAAAGACTGAAGAACACAAACGGTGAGTTACTGTTTTATTCTCCAACATTTAACATATACAGTCTGGGCTTTCAGAAGTTCTTACAATGTTGAATACATTTTTAGATAAATGTATCTTTGTGTGTGAAACTGCTGAGGAGAGATTGAGAAGATGGCAGTAAGTTCACTGGTTTCCTTCATTGTGTCAATCACATTTATAGAGACGGTTCCACCTTGATTTCAGTGTGATGTTCATCTCTCTCTCTTTCCGTCTCTTGTAGATGAAGGTGTTTTTGGTGTTTTTTCTCCCGGTTGTATTGAGCAGTGACTGTAAATTCATGTAATTCGACTGTTCTGATGTCTATAAGGAGACAGGAGAAACAGTGAGTGGGATTTACATTTACACTGTCACATGGTCTCAATGGGAAAGATGAAGACAATGGAGGATGGACGGTACGAATGTGACTTTAGGTCATCAAACACACATCAGAACATACATTATGAATCATATATTCTATATAAACCCATCACAGGTGATTCAGAGGAGAATGGACGGCAGTGTGAATTTCTATCGGCCGTGGAATCAGTACAAGAGAGGATTTGAATACTGGCTGGGTAAGATGCGTCATTTTTGTTATATTAATTTCTGGAGTAAATTCACTGCAGTTTTCAGTATTTAGTATCACACTGTCAAGTCTAAGGACTTTTAAGCTGTTTTGAACGTTTTAATGAATAGGTAAGACTTTAAAACAGTTTCAACATGAATCAATATTAAATGTCAACACTTACTGTATGTGGTGATAAGCTGTGTAATCAGTGGTATGACTCTTGTAAGGACCACCCATTGGCCCAACGACGGAATCCAACGGCCTGGCGAAGGAATAATGTGTGTATGTCTTTCCAGCGCTTCAGTGAAGTTCACTTAATTTATTGGAATTTAGTTTCAATATTACTTTAGCTCCACGCGTAATCTGACTCCAATTTCAAATGATAATCAAATTTAGATCGTGTTTCTGATTAGAAAATAATAATAAATATATTGATTATGAATTCATTTAGATCTTAGATTATTCTGAGTATCTCATATTTTCAAATATTCGTTCATTAAGGACCTAGTGTCACTTTGAGACGTCACGTTGCGACTGCGCCCTCACGATCACAAACTAGCCACTCCTGAAATAGTCAGAGGGTGCAGTGCGAGTATTTTACCCTAAGCGGCCGCTCACTGCTGACCAATAGGTGTTATTTATTATAATATTTGCAGCATACAACATGCTAAGTCAGGGAATAGTCAGAAATCAGAAGGTCTTCCTAAGATGTGCCCCATGGTCCATTCAAAGTGCCTTCAGTTCAGGCCTGGATTGGCTAATCGGGAGCACCGGGAAAATTCCCGGTGGGCCGGTCTGTTTTATTACATTTTTTTTTATTATTATTTTATCACAGCCCCACAAAAAAATAAAAATAAAGTCACTTTGTTAGAGATGTGCGAACAAAAAATAAGAGATACAAAACATGGATAATAGCCTATAGGCGCAAAGGCGGCGCTGAAAAGGCCAGAATAATAAAATATCTCTAGAAACTCAAGCGGCCAAATAGCCTACGAGTCAGGGCCGTACCGACCATTGAGGTCTCCGAGATCCGGACCTCGATAATTTTTCCTGAGTGTATAACGTTGTGAAATAATTGCCTAATATTACCTGCTGCAATGATTCGCATATCGCGACGATAACCGACCTCATCATCTGAGCTGCTTCAGCACTCAAACACCGCTCGTCGGCAATGGCAAAATGTTTGAGATGACCGATCAAAGCAAGCGGGATTTAAGTTCACAGAAGCGCGCGCGAATCCCAACGCGACGCTTCACGAGATAAGGTGCAAGTGGCTAAACTAAACGGCTGTTTTATGATAGAAATTTTAAACGACCGACATAAATAATCACAAAGACTGTATCAATCTAAGCTCATCTTCAGGAAGGGGAGATTTACAGGTAAAGATAAAGAGACTGAGAGAAGAACGAGAGAAGGAGATGGAGATGAGAGAGGAGAGCAGGTAGAGCAATAGCCTATTGCATAATAATGAGAATAACTTTATTACAATGGATTCCTATTTAACACAGTCAGATGTTTATGGAAGCTTGTTTCCGCCACAAAAAAAAAAGATAATTGCGACTTTTTATCTCACAATTGCGAGTTTACATCTCGCAATTCTGACTTTATTTCTCAGAATTGCAAGATACAAAGTCAGAATTGCGTGAAATAAAGTCGCAATTGTGTGTTATAGGCCTTAAGTCAGAATTGCGAGATATAAAGTCAGAATTGCGTGAAATAAAGTAGCAATTGCGTGTTATAAAGTCAGAATTGCGAGATATAAAGTCAGAATTGCGTGAAATAAAGTCACAATTGCGTGTTATAAAGTCAGAATTGTGACTTTTTTTCTCGCAATTGTGACTTTAGCCTATATCATGCAACTCTGACTTTATAACACGCATTTGGGAGATATAAAGTCAGAATTGCATGATATAAAGTCGCAATTGCGTGTTATAAAGTCAGAATTGTGAGATAAACTATTCTGAGAAAAAAAAAAATCCGTCTTTTTTTCCCCCTTAGAATAGGACTTTATATCTCACAATTGTGATTTTATATCTCACAATTCTGAGAAAATATGTCAGAATTGCGAGATATAAACTCGCAATTGCGTGTTATAAAGTCAGAATTGCGTGATATAGGCCTAAAGTCGCAATTGCGAGAAAAAAAGTCAGAATTCTGACTTTATAACACGCAATTGCAACTTTATTTCATGCAATTCTGACTATGTATCTTGTAATTCTGAGATAAAAAGTTGCAATTATTATTTATTTATTTTTATTTTGTGGCGGAAACAAGCTTCCATATTGGGGGAAGTGCCAGATAGCCCTTGAAAGATTGGGCCTTATATACTGAGGGTTTAATTACATTATTTTAATAGTCAGTCGGGAACTAAAGTGGGCCGGTCTAAGGCATGAAACTCCAGGGCTGAAAATGAGTCCCAATCCGGCCCTGTTTCAGTTTGATCTATCCTGGACAAAGATTTGCGGAAACACCAGACTACACATTTATTCTACTAAAATGAATGATTTCTGAAACTTCAGAATAAATCAAGATTTAACATTTATTTGTCAGGTAAAAATGTATCATGCCAATTACACAAGTAAATGATTAAAAGCCAATTCAGAAAAGTACATGACATAATTTACTCAAAGATGACTCTAAAAGTAAATAATGTTTTCCTGACAGAGACACACAGTGGTGTGTGAGGGCTTTCCAACAGGAAAACACTGAAACAGCATTGTATGGGGGTTCCTGGTAAAGAGTCCCAAAGATTGCTCTGTCCCCTCGCCTTAAATACCCAGACCAGAACAAAAGGGGTTATACAAATGTTGTTTAGAGTTGTTTGGGCCAATCCATGTACCTGAGGGGGGTAGCACCTGGTTTCAGGAGATATCATAAAGAGATATCACCCAGAGGGGAGAACAGGATTCTCCTAAGATCTCAATCTTTCTCATTAAACCAATGACTGCAATGAAATTAAGACCATTTTACCAATCGCACTGAGACACTTAAAATGATACCAAACATGAAAAGGAAAAAACAACATATTCACAAGATACATCATATGTGATATATAGACATTCTTAATGAACTTTCAGTGACTTGAGGAGGGAGAGGGGGAGAGAGAGCGGGATGCAGAGATAAGGAAGAAGAAAAGGTTGGACAGACAACGTCCTGTGCTCTGTCTTTGCTATCTTCTGTTCAGGGTGCATTTTATGGCTTTATTGCAGGGTGCGTTTTTGTCTTAGCAGGAAAATCAGTTCTTACAGGCGGCCCCTGACCCCTTGGGACAGATTTAGATCAGGCCTAACACTTTTGGACATTTTCCTGTTTCCACATTTTCAGTGTTATTCTCTGAGTGTTCATAGGGCTGACCACTGTAGTTTGCAGTGTTAGTCGATTGGTGCAGGAATCCAGTCGTCACCTGAAACAACAGCATTACGACAGGTTGGACATTAAAATGAAAGCGGACGCTGCCGCAGCTGGACAGGGTGTCACATGACCCTCTTGGCCGGGTTTGCTTCCACCTGCACTTGGCTGCGGTGGTATTCAGTCTGTAGAATGATCAAGTCTGTTTCCGTTGGTCAGCATGATCAGAAAGTGTCATTATAACGCTTTGCGGAAACATCTGCGTCCTCCCTAGGATGTTTTAACTGACCCTTTGAGAAGTCCTCGGTCACCTTCAAGCAGAAGGTTTGGTTTGCCGGGCAGATCAGAACTCCATAGTTGAAGGAATTATTTCACTGATGACGCTCCATTGCGTGTGAGACACCTGAACAACTTCTGAATGACCATGCAATAATTGAATGTATTTGTGGTTATTGTAAGATGAGGAAAAAACTATTGGATAAACACAAGAACACAAAATAACAAAACATGATGTACTCAAAAGTGTGAAACTCAAAAGTCAAGGGTGCGAGTGGTAAATAAGGTCTCTTTTTCAGAATCATATATTTAGTGAGTAGGTCTCATTTGATCACCAAATTCTTCACTACCGCAGTGATCAGGGGCCTCATTTATAAAACTTTGCGTAGGATTTGCGTCAGAAGTGGCGTACGGATGAAACATAGGACGTGCGTACGCACAGAAATATTCGGATTTATAAAACCGTGCGCACGCACATCCTACGCAGTTTTCCCTTAATAAATCACAATCAATTCTAAATGTAGCACAGCTTTTGTGGCTTCATGTCACACCCATAGTTGCCCATAAATAGTCCGTGAAACGCCCACAAGTTAATATTCATCGATTGCGAAATCATGGCAAACACAGAGAGGAAAACCAAGAAACGTAACTTCACTCAATGTGAAGTAGAAATTATCGTTGGCGAGGTGGAAAAGAGGAGTAAAATGTTGTTTGTAGGGCACAGTGTGGGCATTACTAATGCCAAAAAGGCACTTGAATGGCAAAAGGTCGCTGACGCCTTTAATGCTGCAGCCTCACAACCTCGGACCGTGGCTGAAATAAAAAAGAAATGGTCGGACATCAAAGTCTTCTTGCTGTCTGAAGATGCGTTCACTTCGAATCCTTCCATTTGCCAGATCTTCTAAGAGCGCAAGATCAGCCATTGTGCGTCATTACGCATTGTGATGGCATCATGGCATTTTATTACCATCCATTTGATTGCATCTGACAAGCTACAGATGTGTTACTATGAGGATGAATTGCATAACATGCCAATATTATTGCAGAACATATTTCACTTTTCTTTTTGCAAATATGTGTTAATTTGCATTTCTGTTGTGATCTTTGTTTGATTTTGTTTGTTTTACACTGCAGATCGATCAAACGGGTGTTCGTGTAGGCTGTTAATTGTAAGACTTGCTTTGTGAAGTCTTCATGTTATTTATGAGAGGCAGTATTGCCATTTCTTTTACACAACGGTCTACAGTTTCACACAATTTCACACACTTTCACGCGTTTCTTCCATCTACCGACGGTGTCGCCATTTCTCATTTCACCCGTTTTTGTGCGTACTCCTGGGTCAGAGTTTGCGTGAAGGACCGCACATTTTCCCGTCAAGTTTGCTTTTTATAAATACCAATTATTGCTTAGAGAGCGGCGTACTCCTTCTTTTGTGCGTACGCAACGTTTATAAATGAGGCCCCTGGTAGTGAAATTTAGACTTGGTCTAGATGAATCAAGGAAGGGTAGCAGAAAGTCACCATAACTAGTATATTTACCAGCGGTATGCATAATTAGAGTATATCACATAATTAAACATGGAAATACACAATTTCATAATTATAAAATTGTCTACATTAGTTGTTTTAAGTGCAAATCATCAATGAAACCTAATGTTTTAATACGTTAAATTAGAGAATGAAATGTATAGAAACAGAGATTTAAATTCTCTGGTTTAACTTTGTAATCATCCTCTGTGCATTTGATGTACAGGCTAAGTCACACTCAATAGCGCAGGTCTGACTGGGAATTGTATAGTTGACCAACAGAAATGCCTGCATTTTAGATTTAGCTGTTTAGATCATTTTTTTATTGTCATTAGTCATTTGTTGGAAACTAGGGGGCCCTCCAGGTTTGCAACAATTCTAACGACTGGACATGATAAATATTTTGTCCAAAGACCAGTTGTATTAATGGATAGGTCTCAATTAGATTATTAATGAGGATTTAAGTCAATTGATGTGTGACCACAGCCATGCACGTCCTATGCACAGCACAGTATTTACATACAGGAAGTTGACAAGACTATAATGCTGAAAAGAAATTATTAAAATAATTTCCCTTGTCCTATATGTATGAAGGTGAATGATGTATTGTAGATTTGCATGATGTGAATCATTTCGGCCTGGATAGTCTTAAGGGCCTTACACACCGGGACGAATATCGGCGCGCGTTATTCGCCAGCGTTTTTCAACGCGTTTTTTGTGTTCACACCCAAGCGATTTTCACTGACGATGAGCCGAGTGAACATGCAAATTCATTCCCTGACATTAGATGGCGCGATTGTCAAACGTTCGTGGGAAAAAGTTACAAGCCTATGTACATGAAAGACAATTAAGTAAAATGAAACTCACCATCAAGGCCCATTTGCTCTGCAATACCACTCCATAACAGTTCTATTTTATCAAGATTTTTGTAGTCGCGTTTGTCATATAGTTCTTTATGTTCCGACACCAACGAGGCCAGCAGCTCTACATTCATCTTGCCTTGCATCTTCCTCGTCTTATTTCTTCCCAGCAGTGTAGACGCTATCTTCTTCGCCTGTATGTGTGCTCGGCAAGACCGTTTTGTGTTTGAGCGCCCCCAAGTTGTGTTTTACTGTAACTTCAGAAGCTCCAGACACGTGAGCAAAAGCGCCAATCTCATTGGTCGGATAGTTTTTGACGCGGCGCGTCAAACCAAAAAAACGAACCCGAGGCGTTTTTTTAAAAATGACGCTTTTACGCGTGGCGTTTTTCGCGTCGGTGTGCACACTCACATTGGCGCCCTTTGTTTAGTCACGAGGCGTTAAACTTCGGCGAATATCGGGCGCGAAATTCGTCCCGGTGTGAACAGGCCTTTATGATCTATGCCAGGTAGAGATGTTCTAAGATTGTCGTAGTGATGGTGTGTATTGTGTATGTTTGTGTATAGGAGATGGGTGGTTTTATCCTACCATAATCTGTGTTGCATAATTTAGTTCCGGTGCTACACCGGGAGGCCACATTCAGGAGCTGCTTCTGTAGTGTTATGAGGTGTGAGCGGCCCCTTGAAGTTTCTCCACCCCCACCTCCTACATGTAAAGTTGTGTGTCCTGCTTAAGGCAGGCGAGACCAGACCCTTATGGAATCTGGTTCTGAAGAAAGTCCTTTGTCAGCCTGTAAGGGAAATAGACCTAGAGAGGAAAACACAGTTTAATCTTGAGCCTTTATACAAATTGCATTAAGATAGACGGTCTATCTCAATATTTATTTGATGGCCTTAGCCAGACAGTTGTTACTGATGGCTTCGATTTGTTAAGATTGTATGCCATTAGAAGAAAATTTATTTTAGTTTACAAAGACATGTATCATTATCATGATCATGTGTTTGTAAAGAAAAGGTCAATTAAACAGTGATAATGGTCAGATCTCACTGCTATTGCAGTTAAACTCACACAGTCTGCTGTGTTGTGAGCATTAGGACCCTCATGTCTGCTGGGGAAATCTCTTTACATGATGCTGTTTATTTACACTAGCCAGATCTGTGTTCAGAGTGATTAGATCACCAGGTGTGGTGCTGTGCTTGTTTGTTTGGCCTTTGGAATTTATGGTGCCATTCAACTCTTAAACATTTGGATCTCTGTGGTCCATAAAGACTGTAGATTTTCCGCCTGATGTTTACATTTCACACAACTGTTCTTACATGTCCAGTAAAATACCTTCCCTGATCAGATCCCATGTGAGCTGAAGCTCCCAGAGAGGAGTTTGTTAACACTTGCGCCACTTCGTTTGTGGTTTTGTTGCAAGAGAAAATTAAAACTTGTACCTCCCCTTGTTACTGGGTTAAATCATCCTGTGGATTTGGATGGATATTCAAGGCATGGCAATCAGGTTGATCATTTTAGTTGGTATATACTGGGCATTGTAATTTCTCTCATTAAAGATTCTTGCACAAATAGAAGGTAAAGAAGTTCTTTCTGATTTTCAGTTTCCTTTCTTACCAATACTTTCTCTAACCATCTATTATCTTCCTCCCAACACTTCTGCATCCTTGCTCCCTACATGCACATACCATCTTTCTACATTTTGATTCTTTTGATTCTTCTTAAACATATTTTCCTCTTCTAAACCAATGCTGAATCATCAAGAGATTAAAGCCATTCCTGGCCATTATAATATAATATATATTACAATCTGGTAATATAAATTATATTCTATAAAAATAGTATAAATTAAAAATAATTTTATTTACTGGTCTCGGGGGTTTCTACTGAGTAATTTGTCCAGACTGACTTATCTTCTCACTGATCTTTTAGAAGGTGTTTGGCCCTGCAGCTCCAGCTGCGCTGGCATGAGCATGTGTACACAGCAACAACCAAACTGGAAACCAGTTACAGCTGCTTTGATGCTGTGAACATTCAATGGACTGCTAACACTGAGAAACATGGGTCCAATCATTGCTCAATTTAAAGATTTTTGTGACTACAATATAGAATTGGACACAATTATCTTGTTTTAGGCTGAGATGTTATCAGTTGCATTCTTTTAAGAATCTCTTTGAATGTGAAAGAAAGGTTGGACAAACAGGTCTGAGGGGGGGCTACAAGATTGTTTTATGGTTTGTTACTTTTGTCAGTCTCTTTTGAGACCTTGAAAACATACAAGAGTGCAGCGATTGCAAAATCTGATATAAGATCAAATTAAAAACTATATGTTATAAGACTGAGCCTTAAATGGTGTTGTTTAAACCATTTGGGACATCAGTCATGAACTTTTTAACACTATTGAAAGATTTTCAAAGAACAGTGATTACTTTGATGTAATTCATATTGGTCTTTGTCTAAATTCTCTCATGAGACAAGGACAAGCTGTGCATGTCCTCTGACACTATCAGGCCTGGCTACAAGCCTCTTTTAGCGTATTTTTCAGAATTTCAGTCTCTAGGACTTCTGCATACAGCTGCTCTCTAGGACTGAGAGATCATTTACTCAGATAATTTCTTTTGAAATATTCTAATTGCATTGCACTGTTTTGTCCAACTTTACATTTCGCACACAAAGGATTCAAGTGAGACATTTTTACTTGTTATCTTTTAGCTCATCAAATCACAAGATTTTTTTTCACAAGTTAGCGTGACCATTTTCTTATTTCCAGTGTTGCGATGTTGGTGCAGCAAAGTAAATGATTAAATGTAACGACATTATTTACTTCAGAATTTAAGTTTTTAGTTTTCAACCCTCTGTTGAGTACCAGAATCAAATTTGGATGATGTTATTCCAATTTAGGTTTCATCACTTGTTACATGGGCAAACAAGGAGGTATTTAAAGATAAAGCAAGGGATATATTTTCTCATCTACGCTGCCGCTATCATGTCCCTGGCATGGATTAAATACCCAGACCAGAACAAAAGGGTTATACCAATATTGTTTAGAGTTGTTTGGGTCAATCCATGCACCTGGTTTCGGGAGATAGAACAGGATTCTCCTACGTTCTCAATCTTTCTCATTAAACCAATGACTGCAATGAAATTAAGACCATTTTACCAATCGCACTGAGACAATTAAAATGATACCAAACATGAAAAGGAAACCAATATATTCAAAAGATACACCATATGTGATATATAGACATTATTAGTGAACTTTCAGTGACTTGAGGAGGGATAGGGGGGATGAGTTGAAGTCAAACAAGGAGACATCTTATCTCCTATAAGTTTGGGCAGGGCGATGTCCTGTGCTCTGTCTTTGCTATCTGCTGTCCAGGGTGCATTTTATGGCTTTATTGCAGGGTGAGTTTTGTTTTAGCAGGAAAATCAGTCCTTACAACAATATATACACAGAAAGCTGGAAGTCATGTGACCTGTATTTTATTTCAGGACATTAAATATTTGTTCATCCTTTATCTGATAGCAAAACTTTGTGAAAACAAACAGTGTTTTTTGTCTCAATAACCGGATATTACAATATTTAAAAAATAAACAGTGCCTTCTGAACATATTCATATCTATTCATTTCTTTCACATTTTATGTTGCAGCCTTATGCTAAAATGCTTTATTCTTTAAAATGACAAATGACAGATTTAATGACAAAGCATTATGAGAAAGCAGTAAAATATCACATTGCTTACGTATTCAGACCCTTAAATCAGTACTTTAAATCTGTACTCCATTTATTAATATTTGGGTCAGTTAATTAGATTAACTTGAGGTAGCTAAATTAATATTACAATCAATTAATCAGTTCAGAACTCTTTCGATTATTCATTTATTCTAAGAAATGTGTATCTTTCATGGCCACCGAAAAAATTATTATTTCTTAGCATGTACAGCGCTACAAGATCAAGATCGTAAACTGGACTTTGTTGCAAGCAGAGGCTCAGAAATCAAATACATAATTGTGCACAAGTTTTATTAACTAAATCACAAACATAACTAAACTAAACAAACATAAATACATTCATACATACATGCATGCATAGGTAAAATGGTGAGTGTTATGGAACCAGAAGCAGGAAATAGAACTATGGAAGAGATCTATTTAACTATGAAAAGAACCATCAGCTTATCATTTTCAGAGCACCTCGTTAAATTGATACTTGCATAGTCTGTGTCTCAATGTGGAAATTGAGTTTGTTAATGAGTCCGTGAGTGTCAAAAGTCATGGTGCAAGTTGCCATTGTTTTCTTCTCTGCTTGATGGAGAAGATGATGATGAACTTGCATGGTGGTTTCGACGCTGTTGTGAGTCGGAGCTTGCAGCCCGGGGGCCTGCTGAGGCCACGCTGGACAGCACGGCATCCTAAAGTGCCGAGAAGGCCAAGAGTTGATTGTTGCCCTTCAGTAATGGTAAGGTTGCATTTTTCTGGATTGAAGAAAAGGCAACCTGACTCACTTTGGGAGGACACACTTTGAAGGCCTGGCCAAACCAATCAGAAAGGGGGGGTTTCTCCAGGGGGGTGGGGGGTGTAGTCCCCTCTTGACGCTATCTCAAGTGTGGCTAGACATCTGCCTTCCCTCTTTTCTGTTCATTAAAGCTGCCGTCGGCAACATTTGATCATGTTCACTAAAACCGAAATTATGCTCCGACAGAACAACATAAATCAGATAGTTTTAGAAAAAAAACGCGCTTCTACCTCCACCTAGAGCCTGTTATTTGTTTGGCAAAAATCCACCACTCCCGGTTCTTCTGGTCCAATCAGCGCAGGGCTGTGTGAAATCTGCCTGTCAATCACAGTTCGTGCACATGCCACAAACCCCCCCGCGCACGTCATCACATGCACATGCCTGAAGTTCGAAGTGTGTTGGATTGTATAAAGCGTGATGGCGGAGAGAAAATCTCCTAACAAGCTTCCAACTCCTCGGTTAACAACCAGAGCTAGGAGGTCCAAAACAACCAAGGAAAAGAAAACACATGTAAGTTAGAAAAGATCGATTCTGAAGAGACGGGCGCGTCGTTCGCACTGACGAGCACGCACTCGATGGGAGGGTGCTCGTGGTAATGGGGGAGGGACATGAGAACTGTAAACATTCAAAATTTTGGCTAAGTCTTCAATCCGTCAGACTTGCCGACTTGCCGACTGCAGCTTTAATGCTCAGATAGATATAACAAACCCACACTGCATTCTAAGAGAAAGTGATGTACATCAAAGTGTGAGTCATTAACCCTCTGGGGACCAAAAACGCGCCTGCGCGTTTTGCTAATTTTTTTTTTTTTAGCAATGAAAAATAAACACAAAATGCTCTGTTAATTTTGATCTTTCATTTTCGTGTAATACATCAATCGATCCTGTTCAGTTTCTATTTTTTTTCTGTATACTCACAATAAAAATAAAGTGTTTTGCTTTTTGACAAATAAAGAAAAATTAACATGATGCGATTTCTGCCTTCTCTCTGTCAGTAAACTCCCATTTGAAACGCGTTCGAAAATGATCCATAACTCCTCGAAAATTCAGTCAAACAGGCAAACAGACCCACGGGCATAAAGCTTGAGATCGCATCTTTTAAATGAAGTAATTTATATAAAAAACAAATATTCTCAGCTTCTGTAATCTGTATAAAAAGAGAGCGATTCCAGTCGAGCTCATTACGAGCTCATTCAAAAGTAATGTGACCACTCCCCGGAGAGCGTGTGCTATTCAAACGCAAATTTTGAGAACCATTTCAGACCTGTGAAACGCCCCCATCAGCTGTAAACAAAGCGCGTCGCGAGTGAGGCATAATATAGCCTACCTTATGGAGAAAAGATTCCTCAGAACAGTGCTGATATGAGGAGCAATATCTCCTGATATGAGGAGCAGATCCCGCTGAGGAGTGAGGTAGGCTGTTATCTTTTCTCAAGTGTTAATGTGGAATAACGTTATGGAATAACGTTAGTGTAGGCCTATGTAAACCGCAAAAAGATGAATCGCATTTCTATAATATGACTCGCGTTTCTGTGAGATGAATGAAGGGTACATATTTGTTTTTCAAACAGGAGCAGGTGATGAGGCTTACAAAGGCAGTTTCACATGTGAAACAAGGCCAATGGACACAGTGGAAGGAGGTAGAAAAGAGGAAACTCTCCTGGAAGGAGCTGTGGGGGATGGAGGCATACCGAGTCAGCTTCTTCATTCGAGCAGTGTATGATGTTTTACCATCACCAACTAACCTCCAGCAGTGGTATGGGGAAGATGCCACCTGCTCCCTGTGTCCCTCTTCAGCAAACCTAAAACACATCTTGGTTGGCTGTAAAACAAGCTTGGCACAAGGCCGTTATACATGGCGGCATAACCAGGTGCTAAGGTGCTTGGCGGCCAGCCTTGAGGCCAAGCGAACAGCCACAAATACCCTCCCGCCTTTGCCAGCCAAGCAGTATCCATCAATGGCCTTCGTTCGTGCAGGTATAACACCAAGTAAATCGCAGAGATCCAGCTCATATCTGGGCCTGCTGCACAAAGCACGAGACTGGAAGTTATTAGCGGATCTGAACCAGCGGTTGCACTTCCCCACTGAGATTGCAGTAACAAACCTTAGACCTGACATCGTCTTTTGGTCCTCCACCCTTCGCACTGCCTTCATAGTGGAACTGACAGTGCCGTGGGAAGACTCAGTGGAAGAGGCGTATGAACGAAAGAGACTAAAGTACTCAGAGCTGGCAGCTGATGCTGAGCAGCGTGGGTGGAAAGTCAGAATCTACCCAGTAGAGGTCGGCTGTAGAGGGTTTGTCGGCCGCTCCTCAGTTCGGTTTTTGAAGGACCTAGGAATGCGAGGTCAGGCTCTGCAGCAGATTGTGAAATCTCTCTCCAATGCAGCAGAGGAGGCCAGCCGTTGGCTGTGGTTGAAGAGAAAGGATAGTATCTGGGCCTGTAGACAGTAATAGTAGGTGAGCAAGGGGGGATCACAAGCTGAGGGGGGCACACCTGGGACGCTAGGTGTTGCCGATGAGCCCTCTGGAGGTGTTGTGGGTTAATCATCGAAACACTCGTGAAGGAGGGTGCCCACCTGATGACCCCAGTGAAGCCAGTGATCCTCGCCACTTGTCTCAATGTCTCTCCTATTTTCAGCTTATAGTATAACCATCTTGGGATACGTGGATTCCGGGATTGTAACATCCAGTCCTTTACCTGAGCTTAATTCTGGTATAACCAGTGACTGTTGTGAAGAGAGCAACTGGCAACCAGGGGGAAGACCCGGTGACCGCTTGGAAAGACTGCTGACAGGAGGGAAAGACCCCAACGGGCCTGCTATAGGCTAGCTACCTGTAGCAGGGGGCACCTGGCACTTTCTAGTGCACAGTTACCACCCATTTATGGCTACAGAAAACTTAATGAGGAAGATACCCCCTGAGTCAGCGAGAGCGGGGGCGCAAGATGACTCATCGGAGGACTGCACGGCTAACGACCCAGGACCGAACCAGACAATGAGAAGGAATGCCACTGTACATGAGGTTATAACAGAACAAGGTCCTTTGCTCCAGAGGTGCAGCTGTGGGTGGGCCAAAGTAACATCCCTCAATGGCCTGCGGATCCATCAAGGCAGGAAGAAGTGTATGAAGCCACAAGTGCAGGGGACTCGCATCGACCAATACTTCTTACGGAGCAAGCCGAGTCAGTCGAGTGAAGTTCAGCAGCAGGAAGAACCCCACAGTCTGCAGAACATCAATACCCCTGCCATTGGGGAGGCAGTACATCACACTGCAGGGAGTGCTGAGGCCTCTATTCCACAGCTCGCTACTGAAAAGAAGATCCAGGGACGAAGACCACTTGTGAAATGGCCTAAATCCCATGAGCAAAAAGATTGGCAAAATGTCGATGAGGATCTTTGCTGTCTGTTGGAACAACTTAAGGGACCAGCTGTGAAGAAAATGGAAAAAATGGGAGAGTTAATTTACAACTACGGAGCTGAAAGATTTGGAACTGTGAGCGGCACTAGAAATCCATGCACTACCAAGATCAAATCCAGGAGACAACAGGAGATAGATCAGCTGGTTAAAGAAAGACGGTTACTGAAGAAACAGTGGAGGAAAGCTTCTGAAGAGGAGAAGGATGGAATAAATGTGCTCCAAGCTGAGATCAAAAGCAGACTTGCAACTTTGCGAAGAGCAGAATATCTGAGAAAGAGGCGTCGGAAAAAAGAACAATCAAGAGCCAAGTTCTTTAGTGACCCCTTCCGGTTTACGAAAGGTCTCTTCGTAAAGGAAAAGAGCGGCAAGCTGGTAACGTCAAAAGAAGACCTCGAGGCATATTTGAGGGGAGTCCATTCAGACCCCCATCGTAATGATCCAATTGTCCTCCCCTCTGACATGCCACCTATACATCCTCCACACTCTTTATTTGAAACCTGCCCACCAAAGTGGAATGAGGTAGTTACAACAGTCCGGGGTGCAAGAACAGCATCTTCCCCGGGGCCAAATGGTGTTCCCTACAAGATTTATAAGAATGCACCAGGTGTGCTAAAGTTCTTGTGGAAACTGATGAAAGTGGTGTGGCAGAAGCAGGAGATACCAACGGTATGGAGAAGGGCAGGAGGGGTCCTCATCCCCAAAGAAAAGAACTCTACTGCTGTCGACCAATTTCGTCATATCTGCCTCTTGAATGTTGAGGGTAAGATCTTTTTCAGCATTCTGGCACGTAGATTAGCCCTTTACCTTGAGAAAAACGGGTACATTGATACAACGGTGCAAAAAGCAGGTATTCCTGGCTTCTCAGGGTGTTTGGAGCATACATCCATGATCTGGCACCAAATCCAAGCTGCCAAGAGGGAGTCCAGAGACCTGCATGTTGTTTTTTTAGATCTTGCAAATGCCTTTGGATCTGTCCCACACAATCTTCTCTGGATGGCATTTTGCTACTTTGGTGTGCCAAAACCGATCCTCAATCTAGTCCAGGCCTACTTTCAGGACATACAGCTATGCCTCACAACAGAGCAGTATACTACTGCATGGCAGCACTTGGAAGTAGGGATAATGGCTGGATGTACCATCTCTCCTCTGACTTTCACAATGGCTATGGAGGTTATCATTCGTGCGTCACGTTGGGTGGTTGGGGGGGAGCGCTCAGCAGCCGGACTCAGGCTCCCTCCAATTAAGGCATACATGGATGACCTAACCACTCTTACGACCACCAAAGCTTGTACCCGGCGACTCTTAGGCAAGCTTCAGGACACCATCAAGTGGGCTCGAATGAAAATAAAGCCTTGTAAGTCCAGGAGTGTATCTATTGTGAAAGGAAAGTTGGCAGAGCATCGTTTCTTTATTGATGAAGAGCCAATACCAACAGTGGCAGAGAAACCTGTTAAGAGCCTCGGACGATGGTATGACGCATCATTGAAGGACACAGTGCAGGTTGTCCAACTTAAAGAGGTTACCAATAATGGTTTGAAGAGCATCGACAGCACCTTACTGCCTGGCAGTTTAAAACTCTGGTGCCTGCAGTTTGGCCTCCTCCCACGCCTAATGTGGCCACTGACTGTCTACGACATTCCTCTTTCCAAGGTCGAAAAGCTGGAACGGCTGATTAGCTCTTATGCCAAGAAGTGGCTTGGTCTTCCCAGGTGCATTACCAACACAGCACTGTATGGAAAAGGTGTATTAGAGCTACCTGTGTCCTGCCTTACCGAGGAGTTCAAGTGTGCCAAGGTGAGGCTTGAGATGACTCTGACAGAGTCTCGAGACACTGTAGTTGCCAGAACCGCCCCTACCCGATCGACTGGAAGAAAGTGGTCCTCAGCTGTGGCGTCAGAGCAAGCAAAATCTGCTCTCAGGCATCAAGAAATTGTCGGGCGTGTACAGTTGGGGAGACGAGGTCTAGGAGTTGGGGAAAATGTACCATTCTGGCACAAAGCTACTCCTTTACAACGGCGAGGTTTAGTCGTGGAACAGATACGCAAACAGGAGCAGGTGATGAGGCTTACAAAGGCAGTTTCACATGTGAAACAAGGCCAATGGACACAGTGGAAGGAGGTAGAAAAGAGGAAACTCTCCTGGAAGGAGCTGTGGGGGATGGAGGCATACCGAGTCAGCTTCTTCATTCGAGCAGTGTATGATGTTTTACCATCACCAACTAACCTCCAGCAGTGGTATGGGGAAGATGCCACCTGCTCCCTGTGTCCCTCTTCAGCAAACCTAAAACACATCTTGGTTGGCTGTAAAACAAGCTTGGCACAAGGCCGTTATACATGGCGGCATAACCAGGTGCTAAGGTGCTTGGCGGCCAGCCTTGAGGCCAAGCGAACAGCCACAAATACCCTCCCGCCTTTGCCAGCCAAGCAGTATCCATCAATGGCCTTCGTTCGTGCAGGTATAACACCAAGTAAATCGCAGAGATCCAGCTCATATCTGGGCCTGCTGCACAAAGCACGAGACTGGAAGTTATTAGCGGATCTGAACCAGCGGTTGCACTTCCCCACTGAGATTGCAGTAACAAACCTTAGACCTGACATCGTCTTTTGGTCCTCCACCCTTCGCACTGCCTTCATAGTGGAACTGACAGTGCCGTGGGAAGACTCAGTGGAAGAGGCGTATGAACGAAAGAGACTAAAGTACTCAGAGCTGGCAGCTGATGCTGAGCAGCGTGGGTGGAAAGTCAGAATCTACCCAGTAGAGGTCGGCTGTAGAGGGTTTGTCGGCCGCTCCTCAGTTCGGTTTTTGAAGGACCTAGGAATGCGAGGTCAGGCTCTGCAGCAGATTGTGAAATCTCTCTCCAATGCAGCAGAGGAGGCCAGCCGTTGGCTGTGGTTGAAGAGAAAGGATAGTATCTGGGCCTGTAGACAGTAATAGTAGGTGAGCAAGGGGGGATCACAAGCTGAGGGGGGCACACCTGGGACGCTAGGTGTTGCCGATGAGCCCTCTGGAGGTGTTGTGGGTTAATCATCGAAACACTCGTGAAGGAGGGTGCCCACCTGATGACCCCAGTGAAGCCAGTGATCCTCGCCACTTGTCTCAATGTCTCTCCTATTTTCAGCTTATAGTATAACCATCTTGGGATACGTGGATTCCGGGATTGTAACATCCAGTCCTTTACCTGAGCTGTAAAGACTGTTTAGCCTAACCCTCTGATGGTCCTCGGTCATTTCTGACCGAATAATTTTCTGTTTTGAATTTCTAAAAATCACAGCTTCATCGGAAGGTTATGATACTTGGTGACTTTTATGGAATTATGTATGTGAATACAAAAAAAAATTGAGGTCATGATCCGAGCATGCTAAGTGGTCGTAAAAAAAATAGTCACACTCGTGGTCTTCGGTCAAAAATGGCCGACCCATAGGAAATGAATGGGAAATTTACAAAAACACAAAAATTCTCTGAATTTTTGTCTGTACAATCTACAAATCAGCCACGATTCTAAAAAAAAGTACACCGCAGTAAAGGGGTGACACACTACAACATCAAGAGTGCAAAAAATTCACACCCACCCACACACACACACATACAAACACACTTTTATACACATACACACCAATAAATTCAGATTATAAAAATCTGTTTAGAATTTTTTAAAATCACAGCTTCATCGGAATGTTACGAAACTTGGTGACTTTTCTGGCATTAGGTATGTGAACACACAAAAAAAATTGAGTTCATGATCCGAGCATGCTAAGTGGTCGTAAAAAAAAATGTCACTATTTTGGTCTTCGGTCAAAAATGACCCCCATAGGAAATGAATGGGAAATTGACAAAAACACAAAAATTCTCTACAAATCGGCCACGATGCAGAAAAAAGTGCTCAGCAATGAAGGGGTGAAACTCTAAAACATCAAGAGTGAAAAACATAACATAATTAATAATTATAATTAATATATATATATATATATATATATAATTAATATAATAATTATTAAAATTATTAAAATAATAATTAATAAAATGTTATAAACCTTGGCAAAAAGTATTATTTGAGAATTTAAAAAAAAAATACATTCAATCCACATCTTAAAAGTAAGTAATTTGGTCCAAAAACATCTAGAATTCACAAGCATCTCCATTTAGAGCTA
This sequence comes from Rutilus rutilus, assembly GCF_951802725.1. Lineage (NCBI taxonomy): Eukaryota > Metazoa > Chordata > Actinopteri > Cypriniformes > Leuciscidae > Rutilus > Rutilus rutilus. Next base: position 58,644,314 of record NC_140210.1, read on the forward strand.
TACAGGCATCTAGTGGTAAACCCATGCAATAACATGATTTATTTAATTTTATGTTTAATAAATTGATTTATTAAAAAAAAAAAAAAAAAATCTGAAAGCCTAGTCTCTATTTTAACCAAAAATAAAAATAAATTTTTTCTTCATTATTTTCATTGCCAAAAAATTGACTATAAATATTGCATAAATATTAATAAGTTCAATCAAATTGTCTCAAAATACTAAATTAAAAAGAATAAATATTATAGAACAAAAATAAATTGCATTGGTTTTTACTGGGATGTAGGAAGTTTCATTTTTAGGTGTCCGGTCACTTCTGACCGGGAAGGCCCCCAGTGTGACTGCTAAACGAAGACCATCAGAGGGCTAAATATGAATCGCACGTCTGTGTGTGAAAGAATAAACTGCTTTGCTATAGCCTACTGAGATGAGTAAAAATCGACTGAAATATGTTGAAATAAAATTTATTTGTATAAGCAACGTATTAAACTGCAAATTAACATTTATATGCCCTAATATTTCATAAAAACAACGTTACAGTCAGGCTAAGTATGAAAGACAACATTTTGTTGACTAGATTTGGGTACAGTTTTTACTGTAGAATATACTGCCACATCAAATAAGCTTTTGTTTAGCAATTTCTGCTCATATCTATATCTATATCTATATATATCTATATATATATATATATATATATATATATATATAAAATACTATTTTTGTCAAAAATAAAGTCATAGACTAAGATGTTAGATGTTCCAATGTTGGCTATATTCAAACTAATGAATACATATGATAAAATGTAGGCCTATAATCTTTTTTTTTTTTTTTTTTTTTTTTACAAAGAAAGAGTACACTTGAAATATTGTTGAAATTGTAATTTTTGTTGTAATTGTAACATTTTTAATAAAATACCAAAACATATTTACAAGATAGATGTAAGTGAAATCTTAAATGGTCAATATAAGTATTCTTCTAAATATATCTTTTGTCCTTGCATTGTGGCTCAGTCAGTGTCACACCTGAATGAATGGCTCATTAAGCAGAGTCATTATGCAGAGTGGGTGGGACATTGTAATCTCAGGTGTAAACTACTCCTCCTTCACACCCCCCTCGCATATTGGCTTTCCAAGCAAAACCTGTTTTACACCATTTAAATCAATGTATTTTTTTTTTTGTGAACGATAAAGCAAGACTATTTTCACATAATTTTGAAGCTAGAACTCGAAGCGACAACATCCATTAGTCAAAAGTCTTGTGGACACATATTTAATATGTGTTTTGTGGTCTTATTTCAGCAACTTTCATTTTTATTTTTTCCAATAACCACGCATAAACATTATTCTCTTAAAAATACAAACATCTACATACACGTTGCTCGCATATTATGGTAGGCCTGTTTGTGCTATATAGAGTGAATTTACACCTTTGCCATTAACATGTTTATAAATAACTGAAAAAAGCACAAATGTCAAGGCATGTCAGAACATCTCAAGGACCCCAAAAACACCTTGGTCCCCAGAGGGTTAAATGAGGATTAGTTAGATAGGAGACATGATACAGGTAAGGTTACATTGACCGTTGGTTGTATAATAAAATACATACCCTAGTATATACATAATAGTACACAAGACAGTCAATCATTCACACAGTTTCTGGGATGCATGTTCATTTATAGCTCAGTTTGTCTATGATTAATGCAGCACAGTCTGTATTAAGGATTGTTTCTGTCTTCCCATTGTCTCTCCTAAGCATGGGACACATTCCTTTGCCCCATAAAACCAACTTATCTGATCATGGTAGGACCTTCTTGTCCTGTTTGGGGGATGGGACCACAGATCCCAGAGTGAAGTTTAAAGATTCTTTTGTACATATACCAAATAATTGTGTCTGATTTGTATCAGTCGTTACAGATTCCCCCCTTTCGATCGTTGTTTGTCCCTCTTAAGGACAACCACGAACGACGTTGAAAGTGTACAAAGATCAGACACACCTCTGTCATACAAGGCTGGAAGGCCATGATGGCCTCTGGTTGCTGGTGTTTCCTGGAGCGGTGGTCGTTCCATCAGGTGATGTAGGCAGTAGCCAAGTCCAGGTCTTTGAGTTGGTGCAGCAGGTGTTGAGGCAGCAGGTGCCTTGACAGGGTGTCACCTGTCATTTTGAAGTCCCATTAGTTTGGGGGCAGGTGTTTGCTTGTGGTTGCAGGAAGTGGTTAGGGCTCTATGTAGCATAGAGAGGTTTTCAGGCCGACCTAGTGCTGGTGGCAGGAGGTCAGAAGGTATCTGGCACTTGTGGAATGCGGATCTGGCCCACATGCAGCGTGGAATGACGGCACTTGAGTGGACCGCTCCTGTTTGCCAGATCTGGGCCACAAGCAGGCCATAGCAATGCCACATGTCAGCCAAGAGCAAAGAAATAAACCAGAACTGGACCTTATCTGAGCCACAAAGTCTGTCTATATTAAATATGGAGTCATCTCAACCTTTAATAAGCCTGATAACAAGCAGAATCACTGAAGGAAAGAAGAGAACAGAAAAAGAGATGAGCAGAAACACAAGAACTACAACTGACTTCAGCCACAGCCTCAGATGAAATCAACTGAAGAGAAAAGAAGACATTAAATCTGTGAAGATCTCAGCAGAGGAGGATTAAACAACTCCACAAACAGCATTACCAGCTTCACTTATTACTAACCAGACTGACTTTATTTATGTCAGACGTCTACAGAAGTTTTATTGAGAATTAACAGAGCTTTAACTCTAATGTTTCATTTGAAGTCACCATAACAGTGTTTCCATTAGTTGGGCTCTTAACTCTTAAATATATTTTTTGTCTTTTTTGGCTGCTGTGACAGTGTGTTTGTCAAACACATTTGCAGCAGCAAAGAAAGCTAAAGTGAAAATAGATCAGGTGATCACCCAAGTCTATGTGTATATAACACTGTACTGAGATTTCTTAATCAGAAACAGATTAAACAATGCTGCACTTTGGATTTCTCCAATCAAGCAGAATAATAAATACAGCATGCCTCTGAGTTGAGCTTCCTTTGTCAAACAGACTTGCGCTTTAATGCTGAAATTACCGATACTAGTTAAAAATCTAAGACTTTTTCACTTTTAGTAGACATGTCAATTCCAGCTATCATTTTATCTGCATTTAAACAAGCCAGTAACCAGTGTTCAAAATGCGTATCACATGTTGTGTCCTATTTGGATCGGAATGATCAAAAACACTTTTAGGATAACAGTAGTTTAAATGAAAGGGCACTAGGTCATGTTAGTTTACGCAGCTCAGTTGGTTTGCTTACTATCTGGCATCAGGGTGACACATGCCCTATTCAAAGTTAGTATTTCATGTGACAAGTCATTGTCATGGAAACTAATATGAAGCAGTGCCAATTTCAACCAGAAGGTGGCAAATGTCTGTATGGTTCGAAAGCAGTGCATAGTCTGTTGGCACGTGAGGCTTACACATGCATTCAAGATTTTCTTTAAATCAGTAAAATTAAAATTTTACTAATGCAGCTTCCTGCTTCTTTTGAGCACACATTTTCATCTACTTTAAAAGTTCTATGTCCTATGCTGACTAGGAACTTGTGGTCAAGTGGTGTGCCTTCTGGTTTGTTTGCAGTTCAGAGTCACTGGGGTCTTAGGAACCCTTTCTGACGAGGCCTTGTGTGTTAAAGGCCTTCTGCATCAAGTCACACATTGTTGAGTGGGCATTGCGTGTGGCGGCCAGAAATGGTGACTAACTGGTTTTGGAGGAAAAGGTTCTTGGAGCTGGTGTCTTCCTCTGTCACAGGTTCGTTGCAAGCTCCAAGGTAAGCTTGTTCAGAGTCTGTGGTAGTAGCACAGGCACTTTTAGGTCTGTTTGGTGTCTGGGCAGTGCCCAGTCTGCATTCAGACTCTTAAGTCTGAGAATCCTGTTATGATGGCTTGTTCCAGCTGCTGGTAGTGCCACAGCCAAAGCCAGAACACGGTGCCACTCTGGGCTGGATGTAATCGAGAGCGGATGGAGTCTGCTTGGTGTGTCACACTGGTCGAAGACTGCAGGTGAAAATTAATGTGAAGTTATGTTCGAACATCAGTTTCCACTGTAACAAAACCTGTTGATGAAAAGTTGAAAGTTTTTTAGGCAATTTAGATATTTCAAAGTCACATGTTATTAAAAATGTAATACCTCCCACTTTATCAAAGATATTTGCCGGTAAGGAGAACCATATCTCTTCGCCGTTCCTCAAAAAAGATTGGAGCCATTTCATTTTCAATATTCCATTCATAATTTCAAAGTCGATTGCCTTTATGCCACCTTCCTCATAATTTTTCAACAGATCCCCTTTTCTAATGTAGTGATGTTTATTTTTCCAAATAAAATTTAAATTGATTCTATTAATTTCTTTAATTAACTTTGGAGAAATAGCAAGAGAGTAGGATGGATATATCAGTCTGGAAATAGATTAAATCTTGGTCAACATCGTTCTTCCAAATAATGTTAAATCTCTTTGTAGCCAACTGTTTAATGTTTTTCCACATTTATCAATATTATCTTGGATATTCTTTTTTTCACTTGTATCTGATAATTTGGTGATCCAAATACCTATATCTAATGTCATTTTTGACTGGTATATTATATAGTGAGGATTCAGAGCAGTTATGAATGCTCATCAGTTCACATTTTCTCAGATTCAGATATAGGCCCGATGCTTGTGAAAACCGCTCTATTACTTTTACAGCCACTGGTATTTGTTCCTTATTTTGTAAAAACAGAGTTGTATCGTCAGCGAGCTGACTTATGAGTAACTTGTGGTTGTTTATCTCTAAACCTTTAATATTTTAATTTTTAACCGCAATTGCTAGTAGTTCAGTCACTGCAATGAATAAAAGAGGAGAACTACTACAGCCCTGTCTTATTCCTCGTTCAACCTTAAATCTAGGACATGTACCTTCTGAGAGGGAAACACAGCTATTAATATCCGTATGCAACATAGTGATCATATCAAGAAACTTATTTCCAAAGCCAAAGAGTCTCAGTGTGTTAACAATAAATAAATGTTCCACTGAATCGAATGCTTTATGGAAATCCCAAAAAAAGATAAAACCATCTTCCTTAATTAAATAATTATAATCAATAAGATCAAGGACCAGGCAGATGTTATTATGGATGGATCTTCCTTTAAGAAAACCAGATTGTGTTGGGCTGATTAATTCAGATATACCCGTCTTTAATCTTGCTGCCAAAACTGTTGTTAGAATCTTGTAGTCTGTATTCAACAGTGTAATAGGTCTTAAATTGCTTAATATTTTCTTATCTTTTCCAGGTTTTGGAATCAATTTTATTATTCCTTGTTTCATAGTTTGCATCAGTTCTTTTTGATTAATACATTCATTTATAGCCTGAAACAATAGGTGTTTTAAGTCTTCACAAAAGTGTTTATAAAAGTTAGATGTAATACCGTCTGGACCTGGCGAATGATCAGATGCCATTTTATTTATAGTCAAATTCTACAATTCTTAGTTCCTCATCACAAACTTCTTTAAAATTTTCATCAATAACAGGAATCAAGTTGTTAATTTTATCAAAAAAAGATGAGGCATCTTGTTCTGAGTAGGAAGATTTATAAAGATTCCTATAAAAATCGAAAACTTCTTTTTCAATGCGTTTGGGTTCTGTACATTCCTCTCCATCAACTGTTAGACTACAAATCGAATTATATTCTTGTCTGCGTTTTTCTGATTTGCAGAAGTATGCAGTATTCTTTTCTCCTTCTTCAATCCACCGGGCCCTGGATCTAATATATGCACCTTTAGCTTTATCTATATACATTCTATCCAATTTGGATTGCAAATTACTTATTTTTTCTTTGTCCTCTTCACTCCAATCTGATTTACTATAAAGTGTCATGAGTTCTTTAACCACTGTTACTTCTTGAGCTCTCTTTTCTTTATTCACTTTTTTTTACCAAACGTTATTGAATGCTTTCTAATACTAAATTTCAGACATTCCCATTTTAGTATAGATGTGTCTAGTGTATTGTCATTTTTTATATCAACATTTTTTTTTTTTAATGGAATGACAAAACTCTGAGTTTTTTAGTAACTGAGAGTTAAATTTCCAATAATCTTTTGGTTTGTTATTTTTATTACTGTTTCGGATTTTCAGGTTAATAATACAATGATCACTTAAAGGACAGTTAGCAATTTCTGTTTCTGTGACATGATCTGATATTGAGTTTGATATCAACCAATAATCAATTCGTGATTTGTTTTGACCATTAGGTTTATGCCACGTAAACTGTTTCACCCCACTATGTAAACTTCTCCAGATGTCTATCAATTGGTTATTATTAGCAAAAGCTTCCAAAATTGGGTTTCTATGTTCACTCAATAACTTGGAAGGCCATCTATCCATCCACTCATCAGGAGTTAAATTGAAATCCCCTCCAACAATAATATGATCTGTGGGGAATTTTGCTTTTAGTTCTATGATATTTGATGTAACAGATTTCTATTTTTGTTATCGTTGTTATAACCATATATGTTAATCAGAATAACAAGATTAGCATCAATTTCCAAAACACACACTGTAACGGATTTCTGTAATTTGAACAGTATTTTACTGTAATATGTACAGTAAGATACTGTAAAATATGTATACAGTATGTTACAGTAAACAGCAAAGGATTATGGGAAAATATAGGGTCACTACTGTAATTCTTCACTACTGTAAATCAATTTACAGTAGTGAACTTGCCCGCGAAAAACTGACCAATGGCAAGAGGGATTTCTTTTCAAGTGTTTTTTTGAGGGGTGAAGTGGCAGTTAATGCACGGACAAAAGATCATGTAACTCACCAAAAAGGTTAGTATATAATTTCTATTTTATGTAAAACAAACATTTTCAAATGTTTTTACTTATGTTAACAGCAAACTAACATGATGTATCGTTTTGTTTTCGTCTGAATGGTTTTAGTGCCTTTTTTTCCTGACTGTCGTCAGAATGTTTTTTTGGTGCCTTTATTACTGTCTTTTTTCCTGACTGTCGGCCGGGTCGCTGTCACAGTGATAATATTAACTGGTGAGTAAGTTAAGTTCACCTATATTAGCCGAAATATTCTTTAGTTAAAACTATAAAAAATAATGGTTGTGTGTTCCTCTGCCTCTTTAACGCAAGTTAGCTCATCAGGCGGGCGGAGTCGTCGGTAACGTTAACCGAGCTAACAGCGAACTCAACGTGAAATACTGAGGTAAAGTGAGATAGACGAAACCCTTGTTAAAGTGCGGGTTTTAAACAATATTTTCACGTAGGCCTATATGATTTATTTTCAGGTTTGTGATCTGGATAATGCCATCTGCAACGATGGAGTGTGTTGGAGCCTTTTCATTGTGACAACATCAACTGGTATGTAACGTTATGGTCAACTTCACCTAAATTAGCCGAAGTAAACTTATTAAACAGAGAAGCATAATAACTTTGGTATGTTCTGTCTCCTCTTTCACAACTTTTTGGCAGATGTACAACGTAAATACTGAGTAAAAACTAAGTTAAAGGGATAACGTTACACCTTAAACAGAAAATTATGTAGTCTGTCATCATTTACTCGCCCACAACGTGTTCTAAACCTGCATGAAGTTCTTTCGTCTGAACATAAAATAAGATATTTTGAATAATGTTGGTAAATAGTGGCTGGTCCGCATGGACTTCTATAATAGAAAAAATACTTTGGTTGTCAATGGGGACCAGTAACTGTTTGGTTGCTCATGTTCTTTAAAATATCTTCTTTTGTATACAGCACATTAAATAATTTAATGGAAGTTATGAACAAGTTGAGGGTGAGTAAATGGTGACAGAATTTACAATTTTGAGTAAACTAACCCTTTATCCAACACCATTGTTATTGTTAATTTCATCTTTTGTTTTATTTTCATGTTTGTGGTCTGAATTATGTCGTCTGAAATGTCGGAGGTGTATTTTGGAGTCTTTTTTGTGATTGCCTTCGTAATAGTGATAACATCTACAGGTGAGTAAGATGACATCAACTAAATTAGCTGAAGTATGCATTAGTTAAGCAGGCAAACATGTTCTTTTCTGTTCTTTATTTTGAATTTGCAGCGGCCATTCCCTCCGGACTGTACATCACTGCTGACGCTCTCCACTAATACACAGAACGGGTTGACGTTGGAGGAGGAAGAGGAGAAGGAGGAGGAAAGGGTTAGCAATATACCATTATCAATATAGCAAAGTTTTGCTAACTAATATTTTTAATGTTGTTTAATTGATTAAAAACTATAAACACCATACAACATCATATCTTACCTCATCTTCACCCCACATGTTATTGTTGTTAGTAATAAGTTCTGTTAACTTATTGTATTTTAGTTTTTTCTGTAAACTATAACACTAAAAGGCTGCTGTGACTTTGTCTGTTTCAGGAGAGTCTGTTCTCAAAGCAAAAACATGGATGCTGACAATGAAGGGCAGAATCATCATCCAGTTACAACTGCTAACAGACGACTCTTCAGCATTAGCTGTCTATTTTGTCGAATGCAGAATCAGGTAAACCAAAATATATATATACATATATATTTTTTTACATTACATTACATTTACATGCATGCATTTGGAAGTCACTTTTATCCAAAGCAACTTACATTGTATTAAGTTTAATTTAAATTATCCATTCCCTGGAAATCTAAGCTACAGGAATGTATTGAAAAAGAATGAAGCTTTAATGATTTTAATGTAATGTATTATGGGGTAACCATCCCTGTAGGTTAGGGGTGGAAATTGGCAAAAAATTGATGATTCGATAGTATTGCGATATTTGGGCCACAATTCAATATTATTGCGCTTCCTAACATTGCGATACAGCAAGTATTGCGATTTGATTCTGCGATATATTGCGATTCATGTCCCCCATATTATTCAAAGACATTACAAAAAATAAGACTGCTTAACTCACTTCAAATGTCACATTAAATCTGTGAACATCTTCTACACATTTACTGGAGGCTAGTGCAAAAACTTTGTCCTTGAACATTCAGGACACAGGACCTTATTACAGAACGTAATTATATGAACGCGTCACCACCGCATTAGCACCAAAAACATGGAGATTTTATTTTAGAGAATAATTACACAACCTATTCGATATACTATAATTCTATAATTAAATAAACTAATCGAATATCCAAAAATTGTGACTCATCCCTGCATGTAATACCTTGTTTTTTTCCCAAAATCTTCACTAACGTCTCGATTTTCGAAGGGGATTATAAACGTTTCTTCCTTAGTTCGCTTTTATTTAGGCCTATTACATTCACATTCTTTACTGTGGTAAAGTAGAAAAACGTTGTAGGACAGATAGCCTACATTTTTACTTGCACGTCAGATTCATTTCAACACAGGTTTTGCTTGTTATTAGACATGTACGGCACGTCAAGTTTATTGGATTTTTAGTTTCGCTCTCTTTGGCAGCGCAATTTCAAACATAGCTTAAATGTCTTGCCCTTGTGGAAGATTAAATTCACTTTTCATACCTTTTACAACAAGTAGAAAACATGAAGATATCAGAAAATAGATCGATGGTCTCTTTCCTCCTCGTGTCCCACATCCCTCTCAAAGCACAGAGCGGTATGGCTTCATGTGGAATCACGTGTCTTTGTGTGGAAGTATTAAACGAAAGTTTTTTTTTTTTATAGATTTAACTTTTCTATTATGTAAGTTTCTAATATTTACTGATATGTGTTTGAATGCTTTACAGGCTTTGTGTTGCTTCTTTGACGGAATTGCTCAAATAAAGACTTTTTTGCTCGAATAAACTACATTTTTTTTATTTCAATTTTCATAATAACCCCCGAACCACTGCAGTTAGTTGGTCCATTACCACCGCAGTGGTAAAAAAAAACTGCCACCGTCACAGCCTTATAACCTTTATTGTAATACTTTGCGCTACTGTATCAATATAATTGCGTGCGCAAAATATCGCGACACTGAACATAATCGATTTTTCCCCCACCACTACTGTAGGTGGATTCAGAATCAGATGTAGTGCTTTTATTAACGCCAAAGTACATGCAGCATCAAGTTTGAGGGTTAGGGAAAATTCTGCCAACACCGGTCTGAAAAAATGATATATTTTTCCCTGCTTGTGTTTGCAGGTTCATTCTGAGAGTCAACCCTGATGGCACCAAACACCAAAGGCACAGATCAGATGGAAATCTGGAAAGGTCCAAAGAAAAGCATCAGCCTGAAACCCTCAGTGTTTCTCATCAGAGAGCTTGTCAACTTTGACTGGCAAAATTACTGAAATGTAACAACACAACACTGACTTTGACTGTATTTTATTGTTTTAAGGCCTGTTTTGCTTTTCAGTGTGTGTACGTTTTTGCCATGCTACAGATACAAATGGTCACCAGGAGATTAATTCTATGGACTTTGGAGATGTTGCCCTTTTTTTTCTTCAGCTAGTGGCTCCTAAAGGTCAAGATTTGTAATTTGTACTTCTAAAACAAAATGTTCAATGATTAAAAAGAATATTATAAGGACAAATGTTTGAGTTATTGTGATTTTTTGGGGGGTGGGGTAAACATAAATTAAAAAAAGAAAATTTAAATGATGAGGAAAAAAACAAAAAAAAAACAATACTAATACTGTAAATGAAAATACGGTAATAATACAGTAAATGCTACAGTATACTGTAAGTGAAAATACAGTAATAATACTGTAAATGCAATTACAGTAAATGGTACAGTATACTGTTAAGTGAAAATACAGTAATAATACTGTAAAACATTTTACAGTAACTTACTGGCATCCAGCTGCCAGTAACTTACTGTAAAATTTACAGCAACCTCTTTACAGTGCAGGCTACCCAGTGTCCCTCCTTGTCTGCTTTTTCACCCAGAATCTTACCAGGGCATCTGTTGAAACATAAGGCAACTCCAGCCGACCGATTTGTCCCATGACTGAAGAGAATTTTATCTCCCCATTGTTGTGACCAAAACTTAACATCAGATATCTCAGAGTGAGTCTCTTGAAGAAAGGTGCAATGTGCTTGTTGCCCTTTGCAAAACAAAAAGACAGCTTTTCGCTTAACTGAGTCTTTAAGTCTCCTTGTATTAAAGGAAATAAAAGAAAGGTCAGTATTTAACTGAAATACAGAACACATGAACAAATGAACTTTTTGTGAAAAAAATAAAAAAAGTAGGGAGGTGGAGTAAAACCGTTGAGGTAGAAGTCCCATCACCCGAACTGATCCACTATGTATTCATTTCAAGCTCTAGTTTCAGCCCCTAACTTAAGTGTCCTCCATAATACACTTGCCTTCGATGAATCCAAACGGGCCCCTGAAGCCTGCAGCCTTTCCTTCCTTTCTAGCCTGGTCGATTTTGGGCCAGAGAGCCTGTCTGGAACGCCAGTCCTCTTGAGTCAGATCTTCAGTAAAGCGAATCCCCTCTTCTTTGCAGATTGGAGAAGTTTTTGTTCGCCTCCAGATGTCATCTCTCACTGCTCGTCGCACAAATAAAATGATTATTTGTCGTTGCCGGTTGTCCATCATTCTTCCCACTCTGTGGACAACGTCGACCGCTTCATCCATCTTTACTGCCAGGTCTGGTGCAATCCTGCGAAGAAGCTCCACCACCTCCGCTCTTATGTTTGCATTAGCCGTTTCTTTTTTCCCTTTGATGCGCAGGCACCACCGTCTTTTGTATCTGTCATTGTTCAGTACCCGACCCCTCATGTCTTCATTTTCTTTAGTCAGTGTCTCCACTTTCTTTTCCAGGTGTTTTATTTTCGTTTTACACTCTTTTAGCTCTTCTGCGTTGAACTGCACCAATTTAGCAATAGAAGCTAGCATGGAGCTGTGCTGTTGCAACTGCGTGCTAAATTCTTCCATGCGGTCGTCTACACGTTGACCGAGAGAGTTGATAGCATTCAGTATGGTCTCGGTGTTTGTTTCTTCTTGAGACATACCTTTCGTTTTCTTCTCCAGGTGTGTTTTTTCGGGGGTTTCCGCTGGAGTTGTCGGCCCTCGTTTGTTCTTGCTAACGTTAGCCATATCTGCATAGTCGTGTACACTTGTTTTCACACAGCTTTCAAATGGGAGACTTTTTTGCGCCGGAGGCTTTCCGCTGTTGTGTTTCTTCATTTTCGTGCTGAGAACTGGACAAATGGCAGTTAATAGTGGATATGTATTTTTTAATTAACTATAACATCAGGACTTCTCGAGGAGCTCAGTGAGATGCGACTGCACGGACCGCCATCTTACCGGAACCCCCCCATAACTCTGTCTTCTTACGATGCACTTGGGGATGTACGATTACTCCAGAGCACTCGTAGATCTACGAAGATTTTCAAGTGCTACTTAAGCTACGATGCTTTTGGGAAACAGACCGTAATATTAAGATCAGTCGTACGATCGTTTTTACGATCAACTTAGGCTTACGATGCTTTTGGGAAACGCAGCCCAGATGAGTTTGAGCTTGGATGGCCCTATGGTGTCAAAATCATTCCAGTGCACTGACATGTCATGTTTTCTTCACATATATTCTCCAAAGCTGACAGAAATAGAGGACAAGTATATATCCATAAAGAACAAAGAACCTTTAACATCCATGGAATCTTTTCAAAAGACAAAATCTTCTTTATTGTGGAAAAAGGTTCTTTAGATTTTAAAAATGTCCTTCATACTAGTAAAAAATGGTTCCTTCAAGAACTGTTTACTAAATGTTTCTTTGGGGAACCAAAATTTCATCTTAATTTGGCCATGTTCATACAGCAGCAGAATATGGCTGTTGTCAGTCTGGTATTTCAGTCCTTAATACGGTTACGTTCATAAACAGTTTGATTATTTACAGGAGGGACAACCGCATTCTATTACAAACTCATTCCTGTAAATTTTAGGATTTATAACAGCATTCTCGAAAAACCCTATAGGTCAAGGTCAGTTTATTTCTAAAGCACATTTAAAAACGTTTGCAGGCCAACCAAACTGCTGTACAATGAAATAAAAATAAAAATAAAAAAAGAGTACACAGTAAATGAACAACAGTTGGTGCATGATAAAACAAAAAAAATTATTTCCTTTTCCTTTAAATCCTCACTTATCGGGCTTATGCTACTCTGAACTTTGTAAATTTAAGCACTTCTTGTGTTGTTTTTGCCTCTTCACGATGACTCGCTTAATTCAGTCCTAATTTTCAGTCCTAAAACAAAAGCGTCTGCTAAATGACTAAATGTAAAAATGTGTAAATGTAAATGATAAAGCACCAATTTAAAGAAAGTCAAGGGTCAAGAGCCCAACTAAAGCAAACACTGATCTCCATAATGGTGACCTCAACCAAAACATTTTCAATAAGACATCAACATCTAAACCTCTGTTAATTCTCAATAAGATCTTATGTAGACGTGTGACAGAAATAAAGTCAGTCTGGTAGGTTAGTAATAAGTGAAGCTGGTAATGCTGTTTGTGGAGTTGTTTAATCAGATCTTCAGAGAGCTAATGTCTTCTATCTTCAGTTCATCTAAGGCTCAGTTCATCTGAATAAAGTTGTAGTTTGTGTTCTTATTACTCTTTCGAAAGATGATTGAAAGAATGTTTCAGGAACATCACACAAAACCTTTAAATAACATTCTAGTAACATTAAGGAAACTGGACATTTTTATGTTCTTGGAATGTTAGAAATCAACATTCCTATAATGTTGAATTTTAAATCAAAATTAAGTTGAAAGAACGTTTGAGGAACATTATACCTTTTAAAACACGTTCCTCTAACGTCAGGAAAACTGGACATTTTTCATGTTCCCAGAACCAACAGTGAATATTTGGAGAACGTTCTTATAACAAAAGTCTATTAGCTGGGTAATCAGTGGTATGACTCTTTCCATCGAGTTTGAACTTGTTCACCTGTCTTGGCTCAAAGCTGCTTGCTTGAAAACTGTTTTTACTTATGTGGTAAGTAGGCATATAATAAAAGGGCTAAAGCACAGTCATCCAGTTGTTATCACAAATTAAGCTCAGGATTATAAAAGACCTCTACACTTCAGGTCAGTCCTAATCAAGATGTCAGGGTTTATTTTGTGATAAATACCGGCTGATTGTACTTTCTCCCATACTTTGTGTTCATGTCCAGTGTTTGGTTGAACATGTTCTTCGTGTGTGTTATGCTGTCAGTATGAAATCCATCAGCATGAAGATCAAACGTGTGTCTGGAGCCTGGAACACACCAAGCCGACGCCGACGAACTAGCACTGATGAAAGCCGACTGTGTTGTCGCCTTGCGTCGGGGTAAGAAGCTGCACTTGAACACACCGAGAGAACTACAGCCGACTGTCAGCTAGAAGGCACGTTAACTGCGCGTAAATGACACAACTGTCTATTTCTGCAGATATATTCGTCAATATTTGTCATTCAAAAAGGGAAACCGATGCTGCGGCTGCAGATACACAAACCATAAACAAAGCAGTGCGTGCTTACCGTTTTGACTATCAATCCTGCTAAACACTTTCTTTAGTCCTCTCCGCTCATGTTAATATTGAAATATTCGCCAAGGAACACTCAGGTAAGATGACGTAACATTAGAGCAGCCTTCTGTCTGTACCGTTTTGACTTGCTCGCTGTTTTGCTATTATTCTCGTGCACTGCCTTGTTCACTAAGCTGAACAGCCAATCAGAGTTCCCTCCTTCACCGACGGCCCGACGCCAATTCAACATGTCGAATCGGCCGAAAAAAAGCAGACGAGGACCAATTTCAGCCGACGGTGCAAAACACACTGAGAAAACTTAGTCGGCCGACACACAAAAACTGCCCGATGGCCGACCGTCGGCTTGGTGTGTTCCAGGCTTTAGAACCGTTCCAGTGCTTCTAAAATGGAAACATTGGACATTTTCTCATAATCTCATTTTACAACATTTTACTGTCTAACTGAGCAATCATGCGTTAATATCTCTTTGAAATGTATGTTGGCTGTTGGTGTAGTTCATTAAAACCTTTCTTTGACTTACTATGAATGATTCTTCACTCCGTAAAGCTTCAATAAACTAGTGAATGCAGATCCTGTCCTGACACTATTCTAAAAAATGTAAATATGTCCAGCTTTCAGCAGGTATACGGTACGTTTCTTGAATATCAGCATGAACAATTGTGTCATGATTCCTGTCTTGTGTTCCCCTCGTCTTGTGTGGACTTTTGTTATTTCCTGTTCTGTGCCATGTTTTGTAGTCCTTTGTAGTTTTTTGTTCATTAGTCTCCCCAGGTGTTTCTGATTAACCACGCCCACTTGTTAGCTTGTTTAGCTTGTTTGCCTGTGTATTTAAACCTCTGTGCTTCAGTTGTTGTTTTTACCTTTTATGATTAGGTTCCACTATTTTTGAACGTAAAATTTTATCAGTAGTACTGCAAACTTGACTGTTTTGAATCTAAAATGTGATTTACGTGATGCACACACGTTTTTCTGCAGAGAACAACCTCTGATTCAAGCAACATGGTTCCAAACGCAAAGATAAGGTGCAGATAAGATCCAGCTCGCACAAAATTGATATCCATTCATTACTGTAAGCTATAAGCTATGTGAGCACATGGAAAACAGAATCCATACCGGACTTGTTTATTAGTGACAGTAGTCTTTAGGTGTTAATAAGAGTATGATCTTGCTTCAATTCCTGCGTCAAATAAGTAAATTGAGATGTTCTCTTTCCATACAATAAAAAAATGTATAGCCTATATGTAAGCAATAAGGTATGAGAGGCTGTGCTGTATCGTGAATAAGTAACGGCTGAAGGGCGTTGTAAGGCACGACGCGAAGCTTATTACTTATTCAAGATACAGCACTTGCCTCGAGTACCTTATTGATTTTATAAAACAGTTGCCACACAATACAAATATTAAAGCCGAAAAATATTTATCTATGCAACTTTCATGAAGTAAAATCACTAAAAGCATTCCTTCCGCTGGAAAATATAGTCCCTGACCGTAAACAGCAACAGAAGTTGCATACATTATTTCGCCAATAGATGGCGGCAAAGACTGTCTTATGAATGAGTCAGTCGGTAGAGAAGACTTTAATATTGAAAAGACTCAAACTTGTTTTCACGGAGAAGGAAGACGCAACTGACTGATGACTAGCGTTATAGGCACAGGAAAACCCCTTAATGGTTAACTGTTAAAAGGACAAGATATCGCAGCGGACGTTCAAATGGATTATTTTATTATGAGTATAGGACTGACCTGAAGGAAAATGCAATGTCTACTGTGAATGCTGGTAACTTTACACTCGCTTTCTCGATCTCTCACAATACTCCACTATAGCTTCAATGAACAATATCAATGAGATCACACATGTGTTTAAGTTGCTAAGAGTGGTTGGTAGGGGTGTTGTAGGGATACATAGAACCATTGGGTGAAGCGGTCATAGCTGTGTTTTATCGTGAATAAAGCACAGCTATTGACCAGTCAGAATCAAGGATTGGAACCAGGGTTCGAATTATGATTTCATCTTTGTGGGGGTCTCTTTAAAAAAAAAAAAAAAAAAAAAAAAAGTAGCCTATGAGCAGGCTTAATGTAATATAAAAATATAAAAATTTGTAAATATAATACAAATTTAATTTTTAAAAAAAGCGTTGGTAACACAATTCAATTTAAATAGTACATTTGGTTTAATTTGTCGTTTAATGAAGTCTAAGATGTTGGAAGTTACAAGTTTAGATATGTGCTTAAGTGGTCCAGTGGTAGAACTTTTGCCAAGCGTGTCAGAGGTTCTGGGTTCGAATCCGTACTCATATAGTTTTTTTTTTTCTTTTTATCAAATCCGATTATGTTTATCAGTGGTTGTATATCAGGCAGAGACACGTTTGTGTGCATTTTGTTTTGTAATTTCACTGGAACGAATAGAGAGTCTCCACAACGGATTGAAGCGAGTGAAGACTGTGCGCGAGCCACAAACAAACACAGTATCCGCGCCACTGATCGCAGCGGCAACGAGCACTTTTATCACTTGATTTAAGCATAAGGATGTACCGTAGTGTGATGACGATCCGAGATCCCGCGAGATACATGTGTTTGGCATCTGTCCTATCTTTTAAGTCACGCTACAGTAGTCCGAAGGAAAAAGTGCTTTATTTGTAATTTAAAATAATGGTGCTGATGATTTTTAGAGACCCCCACAGGTGTATGATTTTACTGCTTTCATGGGAGCTCATCCTCTCTCTATGGGAGCTCAGCTCCCACTGGCTCCCACGTAATTCGAACCCTGATTGGAACTAACCGTTTTATAAATACATAAAATACTGTACATACACACACCTAGCTACAGTAACAGGGAATGTTTAATTTCAGGAATTCTTTAGGAATGCTCAGAGAACATTAAAAAGTAACTTTTTCATCTTTGCAATTTGATAAAATGTAATGTTTCCTTGATGTCTGCATAACCAAGAAACATTTCCAAAACAGGAAAATCCGCTGGATGCGGCAAAATGTGATGTTAAACTTTTTGATGTAAGACTTTTGCTGACAAATAAACAGGGATATCTGTGTTAAGAAAAACGTACACGTTGTTTATTTAAGATTGTATTTATAGAGAAAGTAAATCAGTTTATGAACAGTTGAACTGAATTCCTCATTTACTGTTTCTGAGGTCTATTGTGAAGATAAACAAATCCACATCAACACATAATGCTTTTCATTGCTGGAGTTTATTGTTGATTTTTTTCAGTTGTAGATTTAAAAAAGTGACCCAAAACAAAGAAGAAAATAATTGACGAGATTACACAACAGTCATATATCCCAAGTTACCATATATACCAGGATTTACTAAGTTTCACAGTTAACAGAGGAAAGGAAACCCAAAACCTTAATTTGATTGTTTTGTTGTTTGTTTCTGAGAAACTCTGTAATGTTTCTTCAAATGTCTAAGACACACGTCTGATCTTCATGCTGATGGTTTTCATACCGACAGCGTGACTGGTCTTCCAGTGGTACCAAACATCTCCAATGGCAAAAATGGTGGGATCTTCCCCCCATATATACACACCGTTGGGGTTTGCATAGTGACAGGTATTGTACCAAAATGCCCCAAGATACTGTTTGGCACAGTTCTTCTCCCAGGGGTCTTGGTCTTTGTCAAAGGTGGTGAACTTCTGTTCATTATGGTAAGTCAGAGAGTCGCCTGCAGAGAAGAAGACCATCATTGAGGACATCAGGTGCACATTTACTCAACTGAGTGTGATTTCTTGAATGTGAATGAAAGTGTCCTACCTGCTCCTCCATCCTTGAACCCTGAAACATGCAGTTTATATCCGTCAGTTTCACAATCCACAGAGAAGGACGAGTACAGAGCAAAACCCTTCCTTCCAGTGAAGTCCTCCAGATCCACTCTCAGCATGTACTTTCTGTTACGTGTCAGCTGGTACATGTTCTCCAGCCCTGTTCACACACACACACACACACACACACATGAAGAACATGTTCAACCAAACACATGATCGTCCACACAAACGGACACACATTGTGAGATCTTACCCAGCCAGTATTCGCTCTCCACATTCCCGAATCCTCTCTTGTACTGATTCCACGGCCGATAGAAATTCACACTGCCGTCCATTCTCCTCTGAAACACCTGTGATGGGTTTATATAGAATATATGATTCATAATGTACTGTATGTCCTGATGTGTTTGATGACCTAAAGCCACATTCGTACCGTCCATCCTCCGTTGTCATCATCTTTCCCATCTGAAACCATGTCACAGTAAACCCAGACAGGAATGTCTCCAGCTGGATAGATGGTGTAAATCCCACTGAGCTTTTGTCCTGCTTTATAAAGGTCAGAACAGTCGGCCGGCATGTCTCCATCCTGACTGCACCCGTTCACCAGAACAACAGAGAGAAGAACCGCCAAGAACACCATAAACTAAACGAGACAGAGAGAAAGAGATGAACATCACACTGAAAACCCTCTCTAGAAATGTAGAGTTGTTGATGAACTTACTGCCATCTTCTCAGTCTCTCCTCAGTAGATCACAGCAGATATCGGATTTATCTAGACAAAAATAACAGAAACATTTACATTTTTTCAGTCTGAATGTTCTGTGAGGTAAATGAAGAATAAAACAGTAACTCACCGTTTGTGTTGTTCAGTCTGACACAAACACTCTTTATATATCTGTCAGATTCTCAGACTCCTCCTCTGTGTTACAGAGGAAATTTACTTTACAAACACCCACATTTTGGAATCAAATAAAAAAGGCATCTGTCATCCTTGATACAAACTGTACATGTAGTGAGACAAAATTGTATTTGATCTATTCAGTAAGTCTGACTGAACCTGGGTCATTTAGTTTATAACTACAGTTTGTAGTTTGGTTTAATTCCATCATGATTAATTATCATGTTGGATGTAAAAATGACCATTTATCCAATGACATCCTGTGTTGTTTGATGTGCTTGCTGTGACTTCAATGCTTGGTCCCAAATTATTCTTTTGATTATTATTATAAATATTCTTGAATGAAAGTCAATGGCAGCCCATAGACCTGTTTGGTGTGAAAAGTTGTGAAAATTGGCACATAGATAGAGGAGAGTCTGAATATTGACTGATCATTTTGAACCGTAAGACCTAGAAACTACACTTTTCCTCTGATTCAGGAGCTCATGCCGAGTTGAATGCATCCATGCTAACCAAAGTTTGCTCAGTTTCGGAACAGTGCCATCTACTGGTCGAGAGATATGAAAATGGCCTTTTTCGAGTTTGACCAAGTCACAAATTAGTCTCTTTAGATTCTGTACAACATGTAGAGTTGAGTGAGACCCAATTTTTACATGTCTGCCATTTATATGATTAGAACTTGTGTTCTGTTTGACCTTTCATTTTCATTGCCTGAAACTTTTCTCTTGTCCACCAGTTTAATTTATTGCTTTAACCCTTTGATGCATACAATCCATAGGCGTAATTTGCGTGTGGGATGGGTGGGACATGTCCCCACAACTTTTGAAACATCTCGCGGCACGAATGTACCAATACAAATAAATATAACATCTCCAATTAACTAGTAGAGCAGAAATGTGTTGTTTTTTAAATCAAGTGATCAAAGTGCTCGTTGCCGCTGCGATCAGTGGCACAGTCTTCACTCAGACTCAATTTTAGAATCGTCACGTGTTGCCGTCGCGGCTGGTTAGGACAAACACTCTGATTAACATGGAGAAGAAGTTAGTAGTTAGGACGTGGAACCTATAAAAGCTTATTTCCGCCATGGAATAGAAAAAAAGGTAATTGTGACTTTTCATCTCACAATTCTGACTTATTTTCTTTCAATTCCTAGTTTATATCTTACAATTATTCTCTCACGATTCTCTCAAGAATAATTTTTTTCTCATAATTGTGAGATTAAAAAGTCACAATTGCCTTTTATGCTTGTCTATTCTATGGCAGAAAAATGCTTCCATATAAGCAAATGTTGGATTATGTTGGATTTGTTGTTGATCAGTGGCAGAAATGTCATGTTTTCATTTCAGTAAAAGCTTCATGTAAAGCTTTCACTACTATGCTTCCAGTACCACTGTTCCTTATACACAGAATATGCGGTTCCATCAACACCCCACCAACACCCCCGGAAAACAATTTCAGGAGATGACAACTGAAGTTCTGCATAGGGGACCCATTTGACCAGTGGCTTCCCTGAGCAATTCTGTTACTTTCTATTTTTTTCTACTGAACATTCTATAAAGTAATGCCTCTTAGTATGTTGCCAAGAATGCACACATTCAACACTCAACCAAAAATGTAGAATGGCTTACAGAAAACTGAAATATAAAAAGCAATGGATTTCATAACGTCTGCAGGTAGAACTGAAACATGACAAAAAGGTTTTTAGCGTTTTGAAATGTATGTATTTAACAAAATATGGTTTTGGGGAGAAAATTAGAAAAGGATCTGCAACAGTTTACCATAAAGAAATGACATTTACATTTGGCAGATGCTTTTATTCAAAGCAACTTACATTGCATTTCAAGGTATACATTTACATTCTTATCAGTTCTTGCTTTCCCTGGGAATTGAACCCATTACATTGGTGTTGCAAGTGCCAACACTCTACTGTTTGAGCTATTCACCTTATTTTCGAACGCGGAAGTAAATATGGGTCCAGTATCCGGTTTTTGTGCGGCACTTCCGTTTCCTCGCTTCTCTGGGCTAACTAACGATATCGATTGCGAAGGATTATGCAGAGTTGACAGAAAAATGTTACACATGCCTTAGCAGATGAATACAACAAAGAACTAAAGCCCCGCCTCACCCAGGTCGGGTACTGGACCTGGTTGAAAACACTCATGCATCTAGCTGGCAGATTGCCAAAACTTCGCCGGCGCCTTCAGCACCGCCCTAAACACGGTCGAGCCAACGCTGGACTAAGTTAATATATCTATGGAGGTAGGCTATTTTGTCATGTCAAATGTATTAATAATGTCATCAGAATGCAACCAAAGCACATGATAGCAATAAGTAGATGGCTATAAATAATTATAAATCATACAAAATAAATGCCATGATGATCATGCCATGATGACTAGATTTTATACAGGGGTTACTATAATGATTTTGTTTCTCCTTGGAGTTTTTATTCAGACTTCGTAGCCCAGCCACTTTTATCGGGTGGTCTTCTGTAGGTCTTGTGTTCACGAAATGAAAAGAACAAACATACGGTCGTTTCTTCAAATGGTCTGCGTGGCGTGTCCGTTATTTCGGCTCCCATGTTAACCGGTTATTTAGAGCTTGCCTTGCACACTGCCTGCGTGACACGCGCGTCTCAGGGAAAATGCGTGCATGCTAGAAATAGAATCGATGCCTATTTTTCACGCGACACGCAAGCGTTTTGGAAGCGTTTCCAGGCAAAATAGAATAGGAAAATATGTTTGTATGTCATTTTGATATGAATACATATTAATAAATGACATTTTGATGTTTGAATTTAGGTTTTGACATAAATGCAGATATAGCCTAAATGTAAAAAAAATATATATATTATCGATTTTCAAATATTGCACCTGTCAATACAGAACGAAATATTCTGTAGCCTATTTTGCCGTCAATACTGCCGACGTTGTCTTTGCTGCTATATATTTATGTTTAACATTAAGTGCCTTCCACAACTCTCTCCCCATATGTCAAATATATCACCAATGAGGCTTATCATGTTACCTAGCAGCAGCAACGCCTCGTCAGAGACGTTTCTGGTGTGCAAAGACATAGAAAACACCACGCAACAGAAACGCCACGCAGCCAGTGTGTCGCCGGTCGTATAGGGCGCCTGATTATTAAAATGTCAATAATTCGATGATTAAAACACTCCTGCTCCAAGTAAATCTTTCTTTTGTGCCAGTTATTATGACAACCTCTAACTGCACAACGATGAGTTTGTTGTTATGAACAACGCTCGCCAGTGACCGGAAGTGCCTAACCGGAAGTCTCGCACAAAATACCGTCAACTGGCTGCGTCCGTATTTCCGTTAAAAATAAGGTGGATAGGAAGGCTGACGTTTTAAAGGTTAAAAACTATTTTTGTTACATTGTCAGTAATTCTGGTAGTTACATTTTAAACCACCATAACGCTACATATGCGATGGGTGCAGGCGTTGCTCAGGCCCCGGAAATTGAATTTGTTTTTGCAAAATGTACAAATAAATCCTTTTTTTTTTAAAATGGTAAGTCATACTGAAAATGTGGACCAGATATTTCCCTAAAAACACAAAGGATTAATGAGAAGGAAATACAAATGCTGTTTTCCTCCTGCAGCACATCCTGGACTAACAGAGTCTCATCAAACAGACTCAATATTTAATCTTGTCGATTCAACATAGATTGATGTTTGTCATTTTGGAAGATCAGCTGACTGCCAAGACTCAAGAAGAGTCACCTTCTGTAATTTCATCTGTGTGTAACTGGATGGAAAGAGAAAATGTATTTTAGAGCAAGATAAGAAAAGCAGAGACATGTTACTGTTTAATGTTCTGTCATGAAGAGGTTTAGATAGGGGTATATTTGATCATAAAACTGCAGAAAGGTGTGTGAGGGTTTGGTTGTTATCTGTTTATTTATTTACATTACAAATTAAGAAACTGTTGTGACACCATTGACAAATTCTCATAAAAAATGACGTCTCTCAAAATAGTTATGAAAATCTTTCAAAGAATACCAATTACACATTTAAATGAATCATGTTTAAGATCCTTTTTTATGTGCTAAACAGTATGAACAGAATAATTGTATATTTTATAAAGGGTTATTAATATTGTGCCTTTTTAAAATAATTAAGTGGCTGAATGTTAATAGGAAGCATATGTATATTCACAAATTCACACACAAAGCTGGAAGTCATGTGAACTGTAATTCAGCCAAACTTACAAAAGAGCAGCTACACACTACGACAGATCCATAAAATATCAAATGTCCCAATGTCATTTTCTTCAGGACATAAAATATTGGTTCAGTTTTTATCTGACAAAAAAGCTCTGTGAAAACAAACAGTGCTTAATATTATATATGTATCTATGATCTGGTAGTTAATGTTGATTACTAAGCACACAATGCCTTGTGAACATATTCAAATGATTTCATATTGCAACTGTTGTGAACTTAGAATCGAAAGACCAGGAGACTTGGTTGTTTCTTCAGCAGGATTCTTTATTGAGAACACGAGCTGTCGGTAGCTGCAGTCACCAAGTCTGACGTGAATGTTCTCTTACAGTTTATATACATTTAGGGGCAGGAACCGAAAAAGACAGGTTTAGGAACTGGTTTTAGACTGAGAGCATTGCCCACCCTAATCCACTCAGCATATCTATTCAAACACTGAGACCCGAGTACAGGACTGGCTGGACTTTCTTGCTAAAACCCAAACTCCAAGAGTTTCAATAAAACAGGACTGACCAGAGTCGTTTGCTAGAAAACTCTGATAATCATAATTTATACCTAACCTTAACATGCTAAATTCAATGTAAACCTAAATTAAGCATTTTAATAAATCTGGATTTCCACATTTGCCCCTTTGAGAGTCTTAAAAAAACTCTCACAAAAATACAAATTTATACACTTAAAAGTTAATTATTGTAACTTGTGTAAGTTACAGGCACAAAGCAAGTTCATTCTTGTAACGTGTGATAGTTACAGGCACATAGCATGATCTGTGTTGTTCATCTGTAATTGCATGTTGACACAGAAACAAACATGCAATTAGGGTCTGTGAAGTTCTTACGGGTAATATTCTTTTATGGTTGGACCAGTCATTTTCTCGTGCGAGGCGTGAGTCATTTGTTGAATGAAACACTTGATACTGTGGAAGGATACGTAGAACGCCAGTAGGAGAAATAACAGCAGCAGTGCTATTTCTTTAATCCACAGCCAGGGTTTACCAATCAAGTTTCCGAACCATGAAGAATTGTCTTCAGTCATTTGGTGTAATTTTGTTAAAAGATCAAGAATGTCTTGTTGGATTTTGTTTAAATTCTCTGTTGGATCCATTAACCCGGTGCAGCACTCAGGTACACCATACGATGGGATTAAGGCTCCAAGAATTCTTGACCACCACGTTTGAACACAAGTGAGTCCTGGAATGCAGCCATCTTTGTTGATAGAAGGAGCTGAATTATGTAACTGTGGAGAGCTTGGGGTGGAGAACATAAACCAGGGTGACATATTCATCAGCTCTAAGAAGATGTTGTTTCTGGGGTCCACACTTTGTGCGATGTCCATGATGGTTAGTAGTAGTACGACAATCTTGATCATGATGAGGGATGACTGAAGTTCCCGTAGGTGAGTCTGCGTTGTGTATTTTTTTTCTTCTGTGTTGGTCGTAGTCTCTGCAGTTGGTCTAGTTGTTTTCTGGAGGTTGGGTCTTCATATGCAGGTGTGTAGGTCAGTGCATATGGTTAAAACAAACAAACAAAGAACAACTGCAACAGACCAGTATTCATTGTAAAGACTACAAACATTAGGGTTGTATCATCTATTTAATCTGAGTCTGCTAATTGTGGTTCCTTCTTTCCCTATTTCTTAATTTATGAGACACCTAAAAGGAACAGTGAGGTGAGGATGGACTATGGTTGGGAAGGGCCTATAAGGGAATCTTCACCGCAGGGTTGGCCCCCGAAAGCCTGTTGCTTTCGGTTCTTCCCGGGCTCCTCACTAGTCCATGTGTCCTATCCTATCCCTGTAGGGGGAGGAACCACTTTACCGTGTGAAACATGAGTCCAGGTTTTCCTTCCCTGATTTTTCTGACATGTAACACACCTTTTGGCTGTTTCTGTGGCTACATTTCTGAATTTTGGATTACACCATTGATTTGAGAACCTGTGATTCATCGTTGCTGGACCACTGTGACCCAAATTGTGTATTTGTTGAGCCAAATATGCCAGCAGTGATTCGGGAGCAACATACTTCCCCCCTTTGGTCCAGCAGCCAGATGAATCAACGGTGGCTCCTTTGTCTAACCATGTCCATGCTTCATATAGAGGAACATCTTTGTACAAATCAATGATAGATTCAGGAGGCAGAATTGTCTTCTCTGCTGTACTACCTGAACACACTTGTACAGTTACATAGAAACAAGCCTGTTTAGCTGCTACATCTGCAAGAGCATTACCTTTAGCTTCTGTAGTGTTAGTTGTGAGATGTGCTTTCACTTTGATCACCGCTAATTTCTTTGGAAGTTTCATGGCAAACATAAGATCTTTCACTAATTCAGCATGCTTAATGGGGGATCCAGCAGAAGTTAGAAACTGTCTGCTTTGCCAAATGACACCAAAATCATGAATAACTCCAAAAGCATACCTGGAATCTGTGTAGATATTTGCAACTGATCCTGAAGCTAGCGTGCATGCTCTAGTTAAAGCTACCAGTTCTGCAGCCTGAGCTGAAAAATGATCTGGAAGACGACCTGAAGCTACCACCTCAGTGGTGGACGTTACTGCATAACCTGCTCGTCTGTTCCCTTCAATTACTTGAGCTGAACCATCAACAAACAACTCAAATTCTGCATTTTCTATGGGAGTTTCTGCTATTTCACTTGTCGCTGCATATGTAAGCGTAACACAATCATGAGTCATTTCGCCTTCATCCTCTAACACAACTTCAGTCATTGCAGACATCATACATGAGGATGGGTTCGTGACTGGCGCACGCTGTAAAACAATGTTCGGGGCTGTGAGAGTAGTTAACCAATTTCCCCAACGAGAGGAAGTGACAGAAGTGACTTTTGCTTGATTCATTAGTGCGGACACTGCGTGAGGGCATTTTACATTTACCGTCTGACCTAACACCATTACTGCTGAAGCCTGAAGCACTAGATGAACTGCCTGTACTGCTCTTAGGCATGGTCCCATACCTTGAGCTACTATGTCAAGTTTACCAGAATAGTAATGAATTGGACGTAAACTGCCCCCATGATCTTGCATTAGACATGCAGTCATAAAGCCTACGTGTTCATGGACATAGAGCACAAAGGGTCTATCAGACTGGGCAATTCCTAATGCTGGTGCTTGACATAGTGCTCTCTTCAAATCATTGAATGCTTTGAGGTGAAGTTCTTCCATACAAACAATATCTGAATCTTTACCATGGCCTTTCAACAAGTCATAGAGAGGCTGAGCAATCGAGGCATATTCTTCAATCCACGGTCTACAGTAACCTGCTGTTCCTAAAAATGATCGGAGTGTTTTAATGGTAGTAGGCGGAGGTTATGGCTTTGACTGAAGCCGTTCGATCCTGTGTAATAGATCTATTTCCTGCACCTGTATCAAGCAAAAAGTCAATCTCTCTTTCTTTTATGCTACCTTTCACAAAAATTCTTTTGTCATTATGATGGATTACCGGGGAAAGGTAGCTACTCACAGCCCCAACAATTAGTTTTTTTCCTGTTCTTTTTGTGCTCTTAGAAGAGCCTGCGCGAGCTGTCCTAAAGTTTCAGTGGACATTGGCGGAACTACATCAGGATTGTAGGCAGGCTGAGAAGGAGCAGAATTAAGCATAGCATTTCTTTTTGTATCTTGCAACTTCTTCCTACACTCTCGCTCCCAATGTCCTAAGTTTCCACAGTAGTGGCATTTGCCTTCTTTTTTAGACCACCTGTTTTCTTGTTTCGTTGGGTTAAACGTAGCTGCTGCTATTCTCACTTGGCTTTTAACATCAGCATCTCTTTCCCATGTAGCTAACCTGTCTAAGTTACTTCTGAGAGTTCCGTTAGCCCACGTAACATGTAGGAATGGCAAGGCTGATCTGTACTCAGCTATAAGACCATCTGCCCAAATTCGGCTTAGAGCTCCTCTATCATCTAGTACACTTTCAGAATCCTCCACTATTCCACTGTAAGTTGCAGCTGCCTGACAAAATCTTTCAGTGTATTCACTTATAGTCTCTCCTTTCTTTTGTACACATCTAGTAACTTTCGACCAATCTATTTTGGGTCCTAAGAGATTCTTTAGGATTTTCAAAACATTTTCTCTGAAATCGCCTTTACTGGCATGTTGTAGTTCAGACGTAACAGCAGACTCAAAATTGTTGAATTCAGATTCAGGTCGAATTTGTGACATCAGCTGTGTTACTTCTGGCAACGACATGTCGTAAAGACGCATTTTACTTATCAATGCTCTTCTAAATTCAGAAAAATTTGTGCGTGCTGAGGGTAGGCTCTGGGATAGTCTCTCTACATCTTTGGGTCATAGCGCTTTGACAACAGTTTGTATTTGTACAACAGAAGAGTTGAGAGGAACACTTTCAGTTCCCTCAATTCCCTGAGACCTTCTCCTTGCCCCACACACCTTCACTGAATCTACTGGCTTATCAGTTACTGATTGGATGGCTACATCTGTTTCAAAAAAAAGCTTGTAAGTCAGGGTAAATGGTATCTGGCTGACTAACTTCTACATCAGTTTTTTCGGCTCAATTTCTTAGTCAACGAAGATATTCTAGCACGTAGCTCATTTACCTGTTTCTCTAGCTCTGACTTGCGCTTAGACTGTTCTGTAGCTTTTGCTAAAACATATTCTCGGTGGCAACAAATAATGCCCTTCATATGTGACCTGATCCAGCAAAATGAGTCACAGTGACCCAAATTTCAAAACTGATATTTTGGTATTACTGGAAAGAGGAGACCATAAGCTTTCAAATGATATCCTAGTCAAAGTCATACCTTGAATGGTAGTAAATATATACACATTTGAATTATGGTCGTCTGCCCTATTTTTCCAATTGAAAACCTGAGAAAATTGCTTTTAAAGTTTTTTGCCCGTTTTTTGTTGATATCTTTCAAAATCCATTGCATTTAAAGGGATGAACTATTTATTGTACAGCTTAATTTGACCAAAGACATTAATATATGCTATTATGCCAGGCTGAAGCTCAAATTATTTTAAAGTTTTTATTTGAATAAATAATTTAAAAGGCACTTTTACAAACATTTACTAAAATCAGAAAGATTGAACAGAGGTGCTACAGTTTTGCTTGAGAGAGGGTGTGTGTGTGTGTGTGTGTGTGTGTGTGTGTGTGTGTGTGTGTGTGTGTGTGTGTGTGTGTGTGTGTGTGTGTGTGTCTGTGTGTCTCTCTCTCTCTCTCTCTCTCTCTGTGTGTGTGTGTGTGTGTGTGTGTGTGTGTGTGTGTGAGAGAGAAAGTGAGAGAGGCAGAGAGACAAGGAAACCGAGAACAAATAATGTTAGCCTATGCAATCATATCTTTGTGTAGGCTAGTTGACAATAACAGTGTAACATATTCATAACGGATACCAACATTTAAATATTGGGTTAAAATAAATCAAACACATTGTAATGGATTCTCCTTGCAGATAAATACACTCACAGAATAATTGCACTCACTCACATCCATACACGATAAATCATCAGAGGATGACACGTCTCCAGATCCAAAACAATCACTGACTAGCCTTAGCCACTCTTGATGACCAGCAGCAGAGCTTAGGTTAGAAGCCTCAAGTGAGTTCAACGCTTTTGGCGACTTTTTGGCGACTTTGCTCTCTTTTGACAGCGACATTTCTCAAATTAATAATATTTAATCTGTCTGAGGAGATCTGCTAGCTTGTTTACACAGAGCGCCGCGAGTCTGACAGGAGGATGGCTGGACCAATCGCGTGCCGGTCAGTCGAAATGGGGCTTCCCATTGACAAATAATCAGCGTTTGTGTACATTTCTAAGCTTTTTGATTGGTTCTATACAACGTGTAACACCATATTTGGAGAGCAGAGACGTTTCAGGGGATACCCGGGAAATGCTCAGAGGTGACGAGAGGAGTTGAGAAAAGCAATATTCATTTCCAGCGAATTTAGTAAAACTTTGTAAACTTTAATAGTCATTTAAATACCTTTACTCAATTATCTGGACTACGAAACTTTAGGAGATTATTTTTGAATGTCTGTTCTTTGAAATTTAGCACAAAAAAATAAATAAAATAAAAAATATTATTTCATTGTTTTTCCACATAAACGGCCATTATCTTAAAATGGAACGTTGCGACTTCCGACTCATTTCGCCAGATCGGGTCACATATGGTTTTTGCGGATGCTTGCTCCAAGCACCTTTTTACACTCATCTACTGACCAAGTTTTGTCTGGGTGAATATCATATTTCTGAGTTAGTTCCTGTCTACCTTTTTCAGTGACTATTAGGTCCATTTGTTCTCTTAACATATTTTTGAATTCACTTTCTGACCACGATGGAGTCGCAAAATAACCTTTTTCCGTTGTGGGGATCAGTCTGGCATTTTTTCTAAACATTTCTGTGAGTTTTCTTTGTTACCACACAATAAAAAAATAAAATAAAAAAAAAACTTCTCTAGGGTACACTTGTTAACACATCAGCTATTGTTAACTTTCCAAATGACCAACACTTCACACTTAACCTCCCTGCCTACAAATAAAAAAAACAGAGGATAAACCAAAATATTAGCAATTTACGCTAAAATCATCCCTGCCTACAAAAACAGAGGATCAACCAAAATAACTAGCACGTAAAGCTAATTCTTCTCTGCCTGAAGCAAAGGATAAACCAAAATATTAGCACATATGCTAAAATCTTCCCTGCCTACAAAAACAGAGGATCAACCGAAAATAACTAGCACGTAAAGCTAATTCTTCTCTGCCTAAAGCAAAGGATACACAATATTAACCTGTAATGTTAATCTTCTCTGACGGGCAGAGGGTATCTTTCATCTCTAAACAAAACTTTTTTTTTAGAGGATAACTTAGTTAACAAAACCCTGCAGCTGTCTGTTAACTCTTCTCTGAACAGCGCAGAGGAAAAAACACATATACTGGTCTGTAGCGGTTCTTTGAATGGAGTGCAACTCACCGAATCTTTTGTAAAGGAAGATTCTGGAACTCAGTCAGGCTTTGAGATCTTTGAGCTTGAAGTTTCAATCTGGAGGAAGCTGGGAAAATTCAGTCTGGTAATCTTTGTTTAGCTGGAAGTTTCGCTCTGGCTTCCAAAAGATGCAGTCTGGAAAGCAGATCTTTTGTTGAGCTTGCTGTTTCAATCTGGATTCAGGTCTTTGAGCTTGAAGTTCTTTGAGTTTCCTTCTTCTCCATCCGGGTCGCGGCAGCAAGTTGTTGTGAACTTAGAATCGAAAGACCAGGAGACTTGGTTGTTTCTTCAGCAGGATTCTTTATTGAGAACACGAGCTGTCGGTAGCTGCAGTCACCAAGTCTGATGTGAATGTTCTCTTACAGTTTTTATACATTTAGGGGCAGGTACCGAAAAAGACAGGTTTAGGAACTGGTTTTAGACTGAGAGCATTGCCCACCCTAATCCACTCAGCATATCTATTCAAACACTGAGACCCGAGTACAGGACTGGCTGGACTTTCTTGCTAAAACCCAAACTCCAAGAGTTTCAGTAAAACAGGACTGACCAGAGTCGTTTGCTAGAAAACTCTGATAATCATAATTTATACCTAACCTTAACATGCTAAATTCAATGTAAACCTAAATTAAGCATTTTAATAAATCTGGATTTCCACACAACCTTGTCAGAATTATAATGAGCTTTATTGCCAAGTATGTTTACACATATGAGGAATTTGTCTTACACTGACAGAATGATAGTGACAAGACACAGATGATAAAAATACACAACATACAAAAATAGACAATATGTGTATGTACAGCATGTTATATACAAATATATGGGAATGTAAATAAGTGGTTTGCTGTGCTAAATAAATAGGAGTATAAAATAAATAGTATTTTGCATTGCACATGTGTATTGGGGGCATTTAACTGTTTATGCACAGCAAAATCCCCAGTGTTAAATGAGGGCTTGAGACGAAGAACCATATAAGTCCATATTTTCAAATTTTGAATAATACATTTTTTTTTATTTAGACTCTGAATATTATATATATATATATTTTTTTTTTACTTGAAGATAGACAACAAAAGCTTCCCAATTCTGATGAGATGAGACTTTTTAGTATCAATCTTAAAAATAAAAAGTTAGAGTAATTTACATTTCTGGAATGTGGAAGAACAGTATATGTCCAGTTAATGTGGAATAACAGTATAAGTCCAATTCATCATATCATTTAAACCACTGGAGATTTGATTGCTTTATCTTAGTTTTAATACAGTAACAGAACCTTAAAGAAAATATTAAGCATTTCTTTCTTTCAATTTCTTTTATTTTTTGCCAACGTAAATCACAAAACAAAAACACGGACAATACGAACAATGAACAATACATAGGCCTACTTATAGTACAAAAAATAAAACGTCAATACAAACAATAAACCGTACATACTTACAATAAACAATACATACAAACAATAAACAACAGTAATAACAGTAAACAATACATATTTACAATACAGACATACATCATCATCATTCCATGCTATAGTTCCATATGCTAGTTTACCATATACATCTTCCTTTTTTTGTTCCTTTAACTTTTAGAATACATTTCATAAATAATCAGCCCATTCATTCATTTACTAAATAAATAAATACCTATATATTCCTATTATACAACATAAGATAAGGCATACAAGATAAGCTACAACTACTTTTATGATTACTTTTACACAATATACACAATATACCCCACCTTACCCTGCACATGACCTACACATACCAGGCTACTCTTCACATTCTAATGTCCCATAAAATGCTTGGGCCTCCGCTGGCATGTAGGCTAGCATTTTCATAAGGTCACGGTGCTTCTCCTTCTTGACGGGCAGAGGGTCCTCGTAAGCACAAGCATACGTGGTGGAGAACAAGGGAGCTGGAGGTGGTTGATTCTTCCTCTGTTTGGTGATCAGCCAGGTCTTCCATCCCTCGTAGAGGCTGTGGCTCCCTTTTGTGTGGACACACCATGGATCAGCAGCTGAAATCATGATTCAACAAGAAATTCAATAAAGATTCTTCCTTCACACACATATCCCCAACACTGTTAATCTCAGAAAACCAGTTTAGTTTTAGTTTAGTTCTTCGGTTTTTTACCTGTCACTTTCAACCACATCATGGATGTGATTAGGAGGCCAGGTGGATGCTTTAATGTTGCATCAGGGAGCTGCCTGAAGTCCGCACATTTCATCTCAGTTACTTTAAATGGCTGCTGCTGCCTGGCTCCACGGATCATCTCGGCGACATCGCTGGGGGTGTGGAGTGTGGACACCTTACGCCTCTTGTCCAGCATGGCAAATGAATGGTCACAGGGAAGGAAGGAGTGACCAGACACCATGAACTTCTGCTCTATCTGACTGAAGTACCTTCTAGATACGAGCAGGGCCATGAGGTTTAGGACTCGCCAGTTGTTGTTCTGCCCACAGCATCGGTCACTATAGATGATGAGCTTCCGTTCCTTTGCCTGGACTAGGGGAGCGAAAGATGTTTCTGCCCACTTCAAAAGACAGCTTGCCACCTCGATGGAACCTCTGTGAGCGATGCCCTCATGCCAGAGGCACATTGTAGGAGGATCGTCAGTGCCCATCTCCTGGATACAGAGGTTGTAGTTGGCCAGCTGCCGTTGATAGTACACGTTGGAGTGTGTCAGGTTTGGCGTGAACACTACCCCCTGCATGTCGATACAAATGACATGGCAGTCATCATTGGCTTTGGCCCACTCTGTGTCAGCCTGCAACTGGGTGTACGCTTTTTCAGCTTTCCGGTGGTGAAGCTCACTCTCGGCTGCGATCTTCAACCTTTCTCCATCTGTTGTAGCAGCTGTTAATTTTGAGAACAGGGCGTCACATTTCGCACAAGTGTCACTTCTTGGCTGCCCAAAACTGAGGTTCTGCTGCTTGAAGAGGTCCCTATAGAGCCAGAACTTTGCAGTGGATGTAGGATTGTTTTCCTTGTACAGGCGGAACATGCGGAGCAGGTTTAAATCAGGGCTCAGGTACTCCCTCTCCACATCTCCCTTCAACCGTGAGTAGTGGTTCGGTTGGCGTGGGAAGCTCAGGATATGCTCTCTTATCCCCTCTCTCACTGCAGGATGAATACTATGAGGCCTAAAAAATAAACAACACAACTCATGAACAAGGGAAATATAATAAACTATGCTGGTCTGTTTTGCAAAATGGCATTGTTTCTTTGATATTAAATTATAGGATTTTGTTTTTCACATACAGTCATTAAAGGGATACTTCAGGATTTAGCATTAAGCTTTGTATCAGTAGAAAACCTGTAGTATTTTCGAATTACCATGCTTTCCACCCTCATGTCCCCCTGAGACGAGAGATTTATGTATTTTTTGTCTGGAAAAAATCCTGTGATGATGCAAAAATCGTCATTGTTTACATGCACATCTTTTGTTTAAATCTAACTGAATTCATTCCGATTTGTGAATCTGAATGTAGTGTTTACATGAACGCTAACCAAGTGATCGGTTGATGTGCGTTCTCCTCCGTGAGAGAGAGCCTACGAGACCAGTGCGTCTCTGTGTCCCAGTGCATTCTGGGAGGAGTTGTCTTTCATCCCCATAAATCAAAAATGAATTTTCTGGCTTTTCTCAGTATAGAAGGCTCCAAATTAAAAAAATAATTTCACATTTCTACTACATAAATGACCCATTTTAAATACACATTAATCTTTCCTGAGGTGAAGTTGGTTTTTTTTTTTTTTTCTTACCTGTTCTTATGTTTTCCTCTGAAGTCCTCTAATGGAGACCTGACTTTAGCTACCTGCTCTGTTCCCTCAGACTGACTGCCTAACTTTTCTTGAATAACCTTTTCAAAGATATGTAACTTTAAATAAATATGTTATGGACAATGTATCTAATTAAAATCATGCATGTAATGAAAAGTTAACAAACGGAAAACGCTAGGCTATAGAAAACTTGCCTGTAGGCGACTGTTGGTCAGTTGAAAGACTGACATAAATGTAAGCTTACAAACAGCAAGTCTTTGGCCTCCTTGTTGCACATTGTACTTGAAGGTGTACTTCCTCTTAGTATTCTCAGTGTCAGGCCCACGTGGTCGTCTGCGACTCACCTTGTGCTAGAAGTAACCCGTCGTATGCTGTCAAGTTAAGGTCATTAAGTATGTGAGTAGGCTTTGGTTAGGAGAATGAATAAGCCATGTGTGTGCCTTTTAGGGCATCAAAGCGCTGTGGTCTTTAATGCACTTGGTGGCCTACTTGATGCTGGTCATCCTTCATCCATCCTCACAAAATGTAACATTTACAGTGATCAGGCACATGTGCAGTCTTAGTGAATTGAAGGCATACAGTAGTATTCAATTCACTGGTTATTTCATGGGCCTACATTGTAATGCATTGCATACTGTTGACATGATATAGTCATGAATTGCTTAAGTTAGCCTACCTGCTCCAAACCAGAGAGAATGATAGCCTGCTGCCTCTCATAAGAGACAGCATAAAACTCTGTGAAGAGCTGGAGTTTTCTTTGGTTTGTTAGGCTTGAACACTGCCTGGGACAAGTCTCCTTGCACACCTTGCCCTTAACAGAAACAGTCACATTAGCGTTTTTTTTTTTTTTTAGCTATAAAAACTAGAGCTATTAGCAGCTATTAAGGTTACTTGAATATCAGCTTACAATGCAATCAATGCATTTTTTTTATTATTACCTTTTTTTAATTTATTTTTATTATTTATTAAATAACAAGTAACAAACATAACATAGCATACAATATTACAAAACAACGTGTTGCATTAAATGGTAACGGGATCCAAAAATTATATCAAAATATTTTAAACACGTCAATGACTTTTTTTTTTTTTTTTTTTTTCAGTGAAGACATAAAGCAATCAAATTCTACTCTAAACATCTTAAAGATTGGGGATGAATTTACATATGTTTGTTTATGTATATACAATTCTGCCAGCAGTAACGTTACGTATTACACAATCTATGAATGGTAATTATAACATTAGCCTAAGTTACGTGACGCTCTGGGCTGGTGTTAGAGACGCACCTAAAGCGTTTCGATTCATTTCTCCGTGGTTAAAAGGAGTAGAGACATGTTTAAAACGTCCCCTGAATCCTAATTTTCTCAGCTTTCATTTCGACCCATTCATGAAATGATCCTTTAAACAGAGTGAGCTATATGAACTGTAGTAGACAGAGCCTACACGCCCCTCTGACTGTAACCGCTATCTTTAGGTAGATACTTTGTATACGGGTTTTCACTCACCTCTTTTGGTGGACCTTTTCCTTGTTTTTGCTCTCCTCTCCGGTTCACATAGGGTTTCCCAGCATTCCTCAAAGACTTCCTTGCTCTGTCCTTCCATTCATTCACGTTCGCTCTCCTTTTTTTGCCGAGGTTTTGCCTATTAATGTCCGCAGTGGACATGAAAGCAGCCGGCGTCTCCATTTTTCGTTAGTGGACATAAACGTTTTTTCCGCGTGAGACTATTTTAAATTTTAAAATACAGAGTTTTGGTCGCGCGAACACCCCCCAAAGTGATTCTGTATACAAAGTGGCACACATACATTCAAGTCACATGGTTATCTCAATTTTAGTTTTTTTGGACTTATACGGTTGTTCGTCGCATGAACACAAATGAACACTCTCAGTGTTTATATGAGTCCACACTCAGAGTGTTATAAGTAACACTGAAGCAGTGTTAAAGTTAATGAGATAATTAAGTGCTTAATTGAGTGATGAGTGAGCATTATTGAAGACACCTGATGTTAACAAGCAGAATCACTGAAACCGAAATTGGTATGTTACCATTATGGTGATCAGTGTTTGCTTTAGTTGGGCACTTGACCCTTACATCGTTAACTTTAGATTTTGTTTGGCTGCTGTAACTGAGTTATAACAACCAGATGAACAAAGAGAAAAGGTGATGGTGTTGGTTGTGTTTTAATATAATCATTGTTTCATAATCATTTAACCTGAATCACTGAACTCATATAGAGCCTAATTTCTGAGTTAGATATACTTTACTAATTATAGCAGCACTGTCCTTTAAAAGAATAATATTTTTTAACTTTTACAATGTAATCCAAATAATTTCCTAAAAGTTGTTCACATACAAAAAAAAAAAAAAAAAAAAAAATATATATATATATATATATATATATATATATTTTAGACACAGACATCAAGAATCAGCCTGTGAATCTCAACAATGGTCACAATAATAAAGCATGTTGCAGTGCATTCTGGGTACCACCAATCAAAACTCATTCATGGCTCCCATCATGCATTGCTGCATGAATAAATAATGAGCTTATGTTCAGAGTTGATCTGTTTGCCACCATTGTTGAGATTCATACGCTCATTTTTGATGTCTGTGTGTGCCTGAAAAGAAATTGATTTGGTCATTTGGATTTCATTGAAAAGGCTAAAAATGGCATGCTTGACAAGGACAGTGCTGCTATAATCCATAAGGTAAACTTAACTCAGAAATTATGCTCTCAATGAGTTCAGTGATTCAGGCCAACTAATGATTATGTTAAAACACAACCAACACCATCTGATCACATTTGCTATTTGTTCACCTGGCTGTTATAACTGAATTACAACACCCAACCAAAATCTAAAGTTAAAAATGTAAGGGTCAAGAGTCCAACTAAACGAAACACTGATCACCATAATGGTGACATTTTTTTACATTCATTTTCTCCTTCAGTGATTCTGCTTGTTAACATCAGATGTCTTCAATAATGCTCAATCATCACTCAATGATTCACTTAATTATCTCATTAATTTTAACACTGATTCAGTGTTACTTATAACACTCTGTGTGTGGACTCATATAAACACTGAGCAGTGTTAATTTAACACTGGGGATTTTGCTATGTGGGGTTGATGGCCTGTGAAAAGAAATGATTTTTCTTGTGCCTTGTTGTCAGGACGTTGGTGATCCACTAACAGATAGAGGAGGGCAATTTGGGTTATCTGGGATATTTTGGACAGGAGGAGGTTTGGGATGATGGTGTCGAAGGCCGAGCTGAAGTCCACAAACAGGATCCCCTCTCCTTGCAAGGGTGTCAGAGACGGACGCGCTCAGCGCTTGTCATATGTCACAGCAGTGTTTTCAAACACATAATATTTAATTTGTGTTTCAGACATTTAAAGGGGTGGTTGATTATGATTTCACCTTTCTAACTTTAGTTAGTGTGTAATGTTGCTGTTTGAGCATAAACAACATCTGCAGAGTTACAACACTCAAAGTTTAAAGCAAAGGGGATATTAGAAAAATTTCTTTCCTTTTCCTTTAATCCTCCCTTATCGGGCTTATGCTACTCTGAACAATGCCTGAACTTCGTATTTCATATTTTGAGCACTTCTTGCATTGTTTTTGCCTCTTCATGATGACTCGCTTAATTTAGTCCTAAATTGTAAGTCGCTTTGGGCAAAAGCGTCTGCTAAATGACTAAATGTAAATGTAAAATGTACTGTTAACTACTAAGGAAGATGTGTTAAATAATCAGTATGTAATATAATTTTATGATTGTGTTAAGTAACAGTTAGTTAATCAATAACTAATGAATTCTGTCATTCCTGCTGAAGAACTACTATTATCTATTAATTAAGGTTCAAGAAAAATAACTATGATTACTAATGAACAGTTGTACAGTAGTCACTACAATAATCAATAAAATCAAGTACTTGAGTAAATAACCCCAATAAATTATTACTCCAGTAAAATTATAATTAGGCCTATTCATTTAAAAGTACAAAGGTAATTCATTATTAAAGTACTTAAAAAGTAAAAAGCACTGATCAATGTTTTTTTTATTTTGTTTCTAAAGAGTTTTAGTCATTCTTCAGCACTAATAAGAAAGATAAGTGCAGACATTTATCTAAAGGCTATAAACTGATCATCAGCAATTAAGCTAACTTTTTATTTCATTAGCAAAACTTATCATTATGTACATTACACCTTATTAATATACTTAGTTCTTATACATTTTAAACTTCTTTTGCACCATTCCAGTTCTGCCAATATCGCGGTATACATTTTACAGTGATTTGGTGATCAAGAGCGCGGGCATTTGCATCCTCTTCTGGAGAGTTCTTCGGCGAAATACAGGTTTGTGTACGTTTTATTTAATCTATAAAATCATTACTGTGCTGTAAATCATTTTATTTTATGTAAGGCAACATACAAGGACGCGATGTCAGTTAGCCTACCTAGCTAACGAGTCGGTCTTTTTTGTGTGATGGAAACGCCTGATCCTTTGCATAAAACTTCATTTAACCTAAGTCTATTTACATCAGATGTTTAAATATGTTCTCAGAGCTGTGCACTGTTTGTTTATGGGCAGGTTATGGAGTCAGTCACAGCATCTTTCGGCTATGAGTGAAACGCAGGCGGCGGTCTGAAGATCAGCAGTTTCCCCGCCGAACACGAGCCTAGCTCCCGCAAGAGATCCAGCACCACTACTGTGGAAACGGGAGAACAGAGACCGGTTGATCACACATGAATTGCTTTTAAAGGTTTAACTTTTGATTTTGAAATGTTTGTTTAAATGTAGTCAGTGTTGTACATATTAAAACGAAATGAAATATATGCTGAGATGTCCTCATCTGAAATAAAGGAAGATATCATGTAGCCTAAACGAGTCATTCTTGTGTATTTTACAAAGGTTTAGATGATTACGGTAACGAGTCAGAATTATGTGGTAATTCTTTATTAATTACAAATGGGTTCCCTATATTTTCACTTTAGAATACTGTTTCAGGTTCTAAGTAATTCCTGCAGAATTATTTGATAATTCTTTATTAATTACTAATAAATTCCCTATATTTCCAGTTTCCCTCAGTCGTTGCCTCAAATACATGCATTTACTCAATGGCATTCTATGCTGAGGAATACAGACACACACACAGTACTGTATATAACATATGAAAACTAATCTGAGGTTAGTTATGGCAAGGCACTTGAGTGGGGTTCCTTTCTGAAGTTGATTTCTTACAGAACACACTCACAAAACCACACAGGCAAAAACCTCTTTAACATTTATTTGTTAAAATTTTATTTTCATAATACTACTTCTACTACTTCTATTAATTAACATTAGTAAATAAGGAAGGTCACAACTCAATGTAGTTTATTATGACTGTTCATTAGTTACTTTTTATTAGTTATTTTTCTTGAACCTTAATTAGTAGATAATTAATAGTAGTTCTTCAGGAGGAATGACAGAATTCATTAGTTATTGATTAACTGATACTTAACACAATCATAAAATGCTATTACATACTGATTAGTTAACACATCTTCCTTAGTAGTTAACAGTAGTGAAGAAGTAGTTAATGAAGAATTACCTATTAGTTCTTCAATAATTCCTTATTAGTTATGCAGCAAGTAAGAAACAGTAAAGTGTTACCTATTTTCTTTTAAAACTACAACAAACGGCTGGTAGAGACTACACGAGCTTCCTCCTGGGTTAGTGACATCACAAACCCTAAAATTTACATAAAGCCCGCCCCCAGGAAAGTGATTTATAGATTATAATGACAGAATATGCTAATCAATGACTTGAAGATATCTACACATAAGCTACCTAAATTAATCAACTAACCATTCAGAAATGTTGCCTACATGTCACTTCTTCTCGAGTCTCTCCATCACTGTCTGACTCCGGTTTGAACATAAAAGGCAAAAAAAAATATCAAGCTGTAGTAGCTCCACCCCCTGTGCCGGGAGCAGCAGCTGATTTGCATTTAAAGGGACACACACAAAAACGGTGCGTTTTTGCTCAGCCTCAAAAAGTGACAACTTTAACATGCTATATAAAAATATCTGTGGGGTATTTTGAGCTAAACATCACATAGGGGGTAGTTTAGTTTGCCCCCTATATTTAGTTTGCCCGCCACTGCTGTAGGGGGTCCAGCAGGGTCCAGTGATGTCCTTCAGGTAAGTAAACACCAGTCACATCCTCTTCACAGACCCAAAGTGCAGGAGGGGGGGAAGAGTGGGGTGCTGGAGGTGTTGATGAATGACTGGAGAGAATAAAACCTGCAATAAAACTCAGTCAGGTTGTAATTCCCTCGAAGCACTGGCAGACACAAGTGGTTTTCTTGATACAGGTTTATTTGCTATACAAGCTTATTCTCCATTTCCACCGTGAAAACTAAACATACAGTATAACGAGAAAATAAAGACAGCATTAGCTTAATATGAACATACAATGACATGCACAGCATGTAAAATAACGTTCACCAAAGTAAAATACAGACACAAAACAGCATACCTCGTTGGCTGCATGCTGTACACAAGGGAATAAAGGTTTCCTTAGATCACTGACATCCACTATAACAACCTTAACACTTTTATCAGAGCATTAAATTGTCCGTGCTACACTTGCTGTTAGCTTGCCGACTTTCTCACTCACGAGCGACCCCAGAAGACCTTGCGCGGAAACTTCAAAATAAAAGCACTTTACTTTTACCAAATAAAATCACTAAATAATACTAAATGCGATTTATAATTCTAAATTATGACATTGGTTGAAAACAAAGTATACATTATTATAATGTTGCGACAATTACACTCCCACCAAATCACGCAAACTTTAATGTGTGATTTCTCTAAACACAATGGCCCTCATTTATCATTCTTGCGTAGAAATGGGCGTATATATTGGCGTAAGATTATGCTTACACTCCTCTCATCGCCTGATTTATGAAGCTGTGCGTACCTTTGAAATCCAGGTGTACGCAATACCTGCCCTTGATAAATGCCGCGGCTGAAAACGAGCGTCATTAGAATAACACGCCCCTATATATTCAAGTCTCCGCTCCCCCCACGCCCTCATTTTACGCCATGGACACACGGAAGACGGCAAAGAAGAGAAACTTCTTTGAGAAAGAGAAAGCGAATAGCGAAACCAGGGAAGTGGAAAGAAACAAAATTGATTTCTAGATTTTTATTATTAATGACGCTTATTGTTATTTAGAAGAAGAATGTCGTTATTATTATTATTTGTATTATTATTATTTAAAAGAAGAAGAATGTCATTTTTATTATTTTGTTAGTCTGAATTATTTTTTTGGTCATTGAAAGCCTTTCATTACTAAACCCAGTCTGTGCACACCTGCCGGGCCTAACCATCGTTTCAAAGAATAGTACAACGGCGAGCGCGTCGAGTAAACGCCTCGTCCGTTTGGGGAGGTGCGCGCGCAGTCTGCGGAGACTCGCGCTGCGGAGCCAGGCGAAAGTATAAACAAGGCTTGAAACGTCAGGTAAAGCGCACAGGGTCGCAACTTAAGGAATACATATGTCTACAAATCAAATGCTTTGGTAAAATCACACAAATTAAACATTGAAGTCCATGTTGCACAAAAATAAACACTGAAGTTTATAATTACTATGTTGTTGTTTTTTTTACAGTGGGTCATAATATATCATATCTTTTAGTTTGTCAGTGCGTTTTGTGGTGTTAGGAATTGTTTTTCTGCGCATTCCCGCACTCAAAACGTGCGTACACCACCTCCTGAGCTGGCGTAGGATTTGAGCGTGCCGTACGCCAACGTCCATATTGATAAATCTCAAAGTCACCGTGGTTTTGGGTGTACGCCAGGTGTACGCAGGAAATTTGGTGTACGCACTTTTGATAAATGAGGGCCAATGGGTGTTACTGGTATCCACTTCAACTTTTCAATGAGCTATTTTTGTCAACCAATTAGGCTATAACTTCAAGAAAACATTATACTCCTTAATCTGTCTCAAGCAAAGTAACAACCTTCTGTACAGGCCTGTCAAGGAACACAGTTTTAGTTGTGGGTTTCCCTTTTTTATCAAATGTGGTGTCACTAACTAGCAATCTTAATTTTCTCACCCTACCATCTGACCCTGGGTAGACTTCTGTAATTCTGGCCAGCTTCCATTTATTTCGTGATGCCAGATCATCTTGTAAGAGGACAATGTCATTGATCTTCACGTTTCTTCTGTTCTTGTGCCACTTTTGTCTTGGCTGCAAGTTCAAAAGATATTCTTTCTTCCATCGAGTCCAGAATTCATTAGCCAAAAACTGTACTCTGCGCCACCTCTTTCGAAGATACAGATCTTCTCTTGTAAATTGTCCAGGTGGGGGCAGAATGATTGTGGACTTCATTGTTAGGATATGGTTCGGAATTAAAGGTTCAGGTCCGGATGGGTCATTCAAATGTTCAGTGGTGAGTGGTCTGCTGTTAACGATGGCCATAACCTCGTACAGGAATGTCCTTAAAGAGGTACTGTCAAGCCTTTTTGCTGACTTGTCAAGAATAGCGGTAAGAACACTTCGTATGGTTCTTATTTGTCTCTCCCAGACACCACCCATATGACTTGCTGCTGGAGGGTTCATAAGAAATTCACATCCTAGAGCCTTCACTCTTTCTTGATCCATTCCTTTCATGAGTTCTGCAAACTCTCTCCTTGCTCCAACAAAATTGGTTCCTTGGTCACATCTCAGTAGACGCACATTTCCTATTATGGCAATGAATGCTCTTAAAGCGTTAATAAATGAGTCAGTTGTCATGTCATCAATCATCTCTATGTGTATTGCCCTTGAACATAGACAAGTGAGTAAAAGACC
Organism: Rutilus rutilus; assembly: GCF_951802725.1. Lineage (NCBI taxonomy): Eukaryota > Metazoa > Chordata > Actinopteri > Cypriniformes > Leuciscidae > Rutilus > Rutilus rutilus. Next base: position 58,687,292 of record NC_140210.1, read on the forward strand.
ATATCTCTTGAGTTCCTTCCTTCCTTCTTTGACATATATTGGACCAAAACAGTCAATACCGGCGGAAGTGAATGGTGGAGATGATTCCATTCTATCTCGTGGTAAATCACCCATTTTTTGTTCTTCTGCAGGTCTTCTATACTTTCTGCATTTGACACATTTGAATATGTGTGATGAGACTACACTGCTGCACCCCAGGATCCACCATCCATTAGCTCTCAGTTCGTTTATTGTCATTCCACGACCTTGATGATGTACCTTTTCGTGAAAATGCTTAATAAGTAAAGCTGACATGTGGCTGTTCTTTGGGAGTATTGCAGGATGCTTAACGTGTGGGTGTAACGTGGCTTGACTTAGGCGTCCTCCGACCCTTAGGATACCTTCTTCATCTAAGAATGGATTTAACTTGTACAGCCTACTGTCTTTGGTCTTGGCAATTTCTTTCTTTAGCTTCAAACTCCTTATCTCAGTTGAGAATGCTTCCTTTTGAACAAGCTTGAGGATGACAAGTTCTGCTTCTTTCCTTTCTTCTAGGCTTGTACTTTCGTAGGTTCTTTGCTTCTCGCCTTTGAATTCTTTGATTTTTCGTTTCAGTCTAGCAACTGCCCTGACTCCTCTTGACCAATCAGAGAATTTCTGTAGGCGATCCAGTAATGATCTGCTCTCTTTTGCCTTAGTGTTACACACAAAAGCCTTGCGAAGTTCAGAATCATCTGCCTCAATTTCTCCCACCTTGGGTTCTCTTTCAGGTAGTTCTTTACACCAAAGAAACTTTGGACCTGTGAACCAGTTTGAGGTCTTAAGTTGCTCTGCGGTTAAACCCCGAGAGGCATGATCTGCCGGATTATCCTCAGAGGCAACATAAGCCCATTGTTCAGGCATGGTACTTGACTTGATTCTCTGTATGCGGTTGGCTACGAAAACTTGAAATCTTCTGGCGTCATTGTTTATGTAGCCAAGAACGACTGTGGAATCTGTCCAAAAGAACTCTTGCAGATCTTGGATTTCTAATTCCCTTTGAAGCATGTCACTAGTTCGAACTGCAACAACTGCCGCAGAGAGCTCAAGTCTCGGAATAGTTGTGACCTTGGTTGGTGACACTCTTGACTTGCCCATTACCAGACAGCAATGAACTTCGTCGGACATGTTAATGGCTCGCAGGTAGGTACATTCACCGTAGCCGGAGACGCTTGCATCCGCAAAGTGGTGAAGTTCATATCCTTTCACGTTGCCGAAATTTGAAGGTAAAAAACATCTTTTGATTTGCATTTCAGCCAGATTGGGTAGGTCTCTGATCCAGGACTCCCACTTGGGTCTTAGGTTTTCCGGCAGTTCCTCATCCCAGCCAATCTTCTCTCTGCACATTTGCTGGAGTATTTGTTTCCCCAAAAGGACAAAGGGTGCCATGAACCCCAGGGGATCATACACAGAGGCTACAGTAGAGAGCACACCTCTTCTTGTTAGCGGATTAGGTTTTACTTGAACTCTGAATTTGAATGAGTCTGATGTGATGCACCACTCTACTCCTAGAGCTCTCTCCATGTGCGGTGAACTCAAGGCCATGTCTAGATCTTTGATTGTGGCACGTTCTTCTTCTGGGATGGTTGCCATCACTTTCTCACTGTTGGAAACAAACTTGTGGAGTCTTAGCTTGCCAGTGGAGCAAAGTTCTCTTGCTTCTTTGACGAGCTGAATGGCTTCCTTTTCAGTTTGGACGCTTGCAAGACCATCATCAACGTAGAAATTTCTTTGAATGAAGCGTATGGAGTCTTCACTGAACTGACCTTGTCCTTGTCCTGCCAGATGTTTCAGGCTGAAGTTGGCACAGCCAGGAGACGAGGCTGCTCTAAACAAGTGGACCTTCATTCTGTAAATTGATGGTATGGTTTCCAAGTTGCCATTCTCCCACCAAAGGAATCTTAAATAATCTTGATCTTCCCTTTTCACGTGAAACTGGTGGAACATCCTTTCAATGTCACACATGACTGCAATGGAACCTTTTCTGAAGCGACATAGAACACCCACCAATGTATTTGTCAAGTCAGGACCGGTAAGCAGGTAGTCGTTGAGAGATGTTTCTTTAAACTTGGCAGAACAGTCAAATACTACACGTATTTTTCCTGGTTTTCGTGGATGATAAACTCCATGATGTGGAATGTACCAGGCCGGATTGTTGTCAATTTCTTCCTCTGGGACCTTTTCCGCTTCACCACGTGAAATGATATCGTCCATGAAGTTTACGTAGTCTTTGTAATACTGTTGATCTTTCTTTAGTCTCCTTTCAAGACAGTGCAGTCGATGTGTTGCGCATGCCTTGTTGTTAGGTAATTTGGGTCTTTCCTCTTTGAACGGTAATGGCATTTCGTAGTGACCATTGGGTTTCTGTGTGATGTTTTCTCTCAACTTTGCCAGGAACTTGAGATCTTCTTGAGACACCGGATCATCTTCTCCAGCTCTTTCAGAGAAGTCTGACTCAAGGACCTTTATGATGTCTGAGGGAGTGATCTCTTTTACTTTGGTTCGGCTCACATAGTGTACTTCAGTTTTGAGATTGAGAGAAGGCTCCACACCTGGTGTCACTTGTCTCACTACTATGCGATGACTGATTCCGATGGCATCACCGTAGTCTACAGTGGGATTCCTATGGCCAACAATGCTCCATCCAAGGTGCGTACGCTGTGCATAAGGTTGATGATCTTCGCCAAACACAACTTCCTTTGGAAGTAGAGCTTGTGAGCAGTTATACCCAATAAGCAGACCTACTTCGCAGTCCTGCAGAGGTGCGATCTCTTCTTGGAGGTGCTCTAGATGGGACCATGCTTTCGCAGTTTCGTTTGTAGGTATGTGCGATCTGTTGGCTGGAATAAACTTGCGCGTGTAGACTGGAGGCAAGGAGATGTTCTTACTGGAGTAAAAGCCTCTGACTTGTAGGTTATTTACTCTTTGAGAGCTTACTACTGTGGTTCTTGAGGTCATAGTAGAGAGCTTAACCTTGACTTGTTCTTTGTTTGCTTCCAAGGCTTCAGCTACTTCGCTTAGAACGAAGGTTGTGTCGCTTTGAGAATCCAACAGAGCATATACAAGGACTTCTTGTTCTGGTTGAGTTAAGGATGAAAGCCAGACAGGAATTACTGCAGCTGTTTGTGCATTAGCTTCACCAAGTATTACTCTATTGGAAGTAGCGGCTGTGGTTTTTTCATGTTGGGATGATTGAGGTATTTCTCTGTATCTTTCTTGACTTGGATTTTGCTTGGCTTGTGGCGGTCTTTGTTCTTTTTTGTCTCGCTCCTCATGCAGACAGGTAGGATGCCGCTTGTTGCAAATGTCGCAGACACTCCTACTGTTGCAGCTCTTTGACTGGTGACCAGACCTGAGACACCCAAAGCATAGACTTTCAACTCGAATGAATTTGATTCTGTCTGAAACTGCTTTCTCCATGAACTTCCTGCATTTGTGCAAAGTATGCCCAGTTTTCTTACAGAAAGTGCATGTAGTAAAAGTCTGTTCGCTGGAACTTGTGGTCAGTGTCTTTGCTCTGAAGCTTTGATGTTTTTGGACTTTTGGGTTTTCAGCTTCACCTTGTTTTAGTGACTGCAATGATGTGACAGAATTGCAGGCAATTTTAGCCTCCCTTGCCAGAAATTTGACAAATTGGCTAAAGGAGGGAAATTGGTTACTCTCTTCTTCTACTTTGATAACCTTCCGGTTCCATCTTGCCGTTAGCCAATCAGGTAACTTGGAGAGAATTTTCCTGTTTTCATTACAGTCATTCAAGATTTCCAATGCCTTGATGTGAACCATGGCAGCCTCACAACTACAGAGAAAATCACTGAACTCCCTGAGCTCAAGGCTGTCCTTAGATCCCATCTTGGGCCACGCTTGGAGCTTGTCTCTGTATGCTTTTGCAATTGTGAATGGGTTTCCGTATCTCTCTTCCAAAATCTCCCATGCAGCAACATAGGCAGACTCAGTTCCGAGAAGAAAATAACCATCTAGGGCTTTCTTAGCTTGTCCACTCACATATCTCCGAAGGTAGTATATCTTTTCTTTGTCTTGAAGGTTCTTCTGGTCGATAAGTGTTTTAAAGGAGAGTTTCCAATCGTTGTATTGCAATGGATCCCCACTGAAAACTGAAGGTTCAGGAACTGGAATTCTGTTGCCACTTAAAGCGCCTGCAAGCACCTTAATGAGCTCTGATGTACTTTCATTTGAGGTGGTCATAGCTTGTGGGATGGAGGTCATACGTAGAGACTGAGGACTTGAAGGAGCCGGGACTTTGTTATCTGCTACCATCTCATGCTCTAGTATGTCTTTCCGTTCTTCTTCTATGACTTTCACTTGATCATATACCTGCATTCTCGCTCGTGCTGCATTAAGACCTTTTACTGCCTCCAAATGCTGTATCTTCCTCCGTTTTTCTTCCAGAGTCTTCTGTAGAGCTCCAAACTCTTCTTCCAGTTGAGCCTTAATTTTAGATTCGTCTTCCTCTCTCTGTACACTGTAAAAACTGTTACTTAGATTCAACTCAAAAAAATTAAGGCAACATTTTCCAACTACTTTTTGCAAGTTTAGTGAACTACCTGATATTTTGAGTAAGGACAACTTAATAATGTGCATTTCAATGTATGCAAAAATATTAAGTAGCATTTTCAGAAAAAGCCAATAAATTGAGTACAATCAATGTAAAACATATCAGCATATTATACACATTAGACTTAATTAAAATAGGTAACATTTAAATGAAAAAATACTAGTTGTCTTCTGATTTATTCATTTTGACCAATTTGCCCTTTCTTTGTTTTGGAACGGCTTCAAATAATTAGGTGCTACTATGTCAATTTTCAACATTTATTAAATCATTGCAGCTTATAAACTGCTGGTTAGTAAAACACATTTACAGTACAGTGTGTACATAATATTGAAACATTTTAACACTTACATTACAGTTCACAAGCATGATCATCTCCTCAACTTAAAAAGTACAGCTTAGCATAATACCTTTACAGCGTGTGTAAATATTTTTAAACATCTTTAGTTAAACATCTCACTGATCCGACTAACTGACCAGTTTTTAAAGTGCAGCTTCACAGCAGGGCTATTTTGTGTGTATAAAATATAAACTTTTTTCACACCAGAAAGTATGACCTGCAGCATAGTATAAAACATGACAAGGACAAACCATTATAACATCCTGAAAAATTCAATGTTATGTCCAATGTATAATGATGTTGAACAGACAAAGAAAACAGATGTTCACAAGTGCAGAGTGACAGTCATGTCTGAGTGCCTAGGCAAGGAGCTTGTTTTTCAGAGTCATGAACTTGGGGCTTGGTTTTGGGCACAGTGTGTCAAGTCCCATGAAATGTCTTTGAAACACGTCAAATGTTTTTGAAACCTTGGATGGATACTCGAGATTAAGTGCATATGTCAACCCAAGCAGCATGCTTTGGCCAGATTTCCAAGATTGGTAAGGACTGGTATTCCCTCAATGATGATTCCTACTGCATCTGGCTCACGGCAGACATAGATGCTCATATCCTTCTTTTTCAGGTCCTCATGAACAGTGGTCTCTGCAGCCCCCTTTGAGATAAAAATGAAGTATTTAAGACAAACAATCTCATTTGTTGATGGAAAACAAATATGTGTTCAAAAAAATCCTCTTCATTGTAAAATCCAGGGTTTTGACACAAAATGCAGGTAAATGAAAGACTTACTTGTGGTGAATTAAGGGATTTAGCTTCTGGGTGGTATCTTGAGAGGCGAGAGTGGAAGGTACTCCAGGATTTAAAAGAACATGGGCAATCTATATGAATACAAGGCAAGGCATGGCCGTGTCCAAAGGTCCTCTGATGCAGTATACAATGCTTTAAAATGTCACCCTTTCCTTGTACCACAGTGCTGCACAATTTACAGGGACATCCCATCTGGGGAGAGAAAAAAAAAAGTTAGTTAGTCTTTTGAATACAAGTGTGATGAAAGCCCTTTAAAAAATACACTTAAAATACAAGTGAAGATTATCCTGCTGAACAAAACAAGAATGATTAACTTTAGTTCATCGCAGAACTTATCTTAGAAAATAATCTGAAACCTCGTGTAAAAACCCCACTGAATTTTTGTAATGATATCATCATACAGCACCTACAGGCATAACTAATTACAATATTGGGAGGAGGGATGTTAATACAAATAAATTAGTCAAAAAAAATATTTTCACTTAAACAAATGGTTTTAAAATGCATTAACAAAATATAAATATATCAAGAGGCAGGAGTTAGACATCTGCACCCAATAATTACAGAGCAATAGAAATATGAAATTTGGGTTATGAGTTAGGCCTATGCATAGAGTACATTGTGAGCATACACATTTGTGAAAGATGAACTGCCGTATATTTGCCTTAACTATGCTTTACCATAATTAAACAGCTTTGGACTAATTGATAATCACTCAGCTAACGTTAAGTTAGCTGTGGCTTCGTGTGTGTCTGTAACTTACGTCCACTCCTAAACTATGTCGAAGCAACGACAATGTTTTTGAAGTTAGAAACACCTCTGAAACATTAAACTATCACACAAAGACAACATAACTTATACATTGCACACACATGTAGATTTATACAGTATGTGGCTCAAGTTAACGAGCTGTTTGAGATAGAGCACATTCAAATTTGGCGGGTCGCAAAAGTTTGTAGGAAACAGAGCTAACGTAACGTTATGCTTTTGCAGATTGCACAACACAAACACGTTAATTAGGGTAAAATCAAACTTTTAACAATACAAAGAGTTACATACATGGGAAGTACGCATGAAGTATAAATTATCCGGCTCCGTGGAAAACCCTGGTCGAATAAACTCCTGGAACAGACGAGAGTGAACAATTTGCCCGGGCTTGTTCTTCCGTTGCTGCGGGTGGGCGGGTCGTGTCTTTTTACGTCTGGTATAAACTTTTAAAATGAGTTTTGTAAAATCAATTTATGGTGAAGTCCAATGAAATCAATTTTATTATAGAAAATATTAAGTTACGAAAATATTCACACTTTTTACTTATTGATAACTCAAAAAAACAAAGAAAGAAAAATAAATTAATTTATTGGAATAAATATAGTTTTTAAAATGAAGTCATATGGACGATAGCACTGAACGACTTTTCGTTTCACTTCCTCTGCTTCTTGTTCTAAACGACGCCTTACTGCTGCTGCTTCTTGATCAGCTATTTTCCTTTTAGCTTCTGCTTCTAGGTGCTGTATTTCCAATTGTTCTCTCTCTTGTTCTTGTAACACTTTCAGAACAGCTTGGCTTGCAGCAGCTTCAGCGGCAGCTTCTTGTCGTTTAACAGAAGACCTACTTGAATGCACTGAGTTGCTTTTCAAGAGAGAAGTGACAGAACCCGATTTGTATGTACTTGAGTTGAAGAGAGAGCCTGCTTCAGGCCAATCTTGCCTTTCTCCTTCTGGAATCTTTCCATCCAGTTGACTTAAGGCTCTGGATACAATGAACTTGGAAATCTCTACACACTGATCCACTCTTCGACGTGTGTCTTGCTCTGGAATTGAGACGTCACGTAGTTCATCATAAACACGCTGAACGTCTGCGGAAAGACCCGTGACACAACCGATGATGTCATTAAGCAGATCATCAGGTAAGGGCTCTGTTGACTGGGATAATGACTTCTTTGAAGATTTAACTTGGGTTCTCCATTTGTCGTAAATGTAATTGAACCTTTGTTGAAGCGCTTTAATTTTTTCATCTTGCAATTCTCTACCTTTCTCGGTTAGAGTTCTGACTCTATGACTTCGTCTTGGCTGCTGCGCTTCCTTTTGCTGGACTTCAGCAACACCGATTTGATCTTCTATGCTTTCCCTAACCTGGGTTGTAGGCTCACTTGACTCTGACATTGTCTAATCCTTTAAATTGACCCACTTTTCTAAATAAAGGGTGTAATTAAACTGTTATGTTTGCCTTTAACACTTACTCAAATGTAAATGTCACTTACATATTGTTACTTGTAAGCTTAAATTACTTAAAGGTTTTCAAATACCAGTTTTCAATGAGGTTCAAATGCGCTTAGAAAATTGAAAATGTGCAAAAAAAAAAAAAACCCCAGCTAAACTCAACTTTGGATATTACCTTTCAAAATGTGCTCATTATGCATGAACTCTAAAGAGTTTATAAACTTAGACACTTAAATATTAAACGGCCAATAACCTTCACTTATTTCCTAACACACTATTTAAACTTGAATATAATTTACTTTTAACTCTGGCACTGTGTGTCTACAAATGGCAAGCTTCAATGTATATTACATGGTCACATAAGTCAAAACATTTACTACACACACTGCAGATGCTATATTGATGCAAAAATCTTTTTGGCAAACCTTAACAGAAGCCCTCTTCTTAGAACACTCTTGACTTATTAGTGTTCAAGTTCTTTATGGCTTTGTCTTGAAAACGTTGTTCATTAAGATCTGTGCGTCCTCTTACTTCTGTCTGCGTGCGTGCATGTTTTCGGCTTCAGTCGTTTGATGACAGCTCTGCGCGCTACACTGTAAAAAAGAATACATTGATTTTATTGATATCTAATTAATAAAAATGAGGCAACAGATTACAAGCAATATTATTAATTAAATTTAACAAATTAGAATTGAGTAATAATTAATCAAATGAATTCCTTTAAAGGTAACCATTTAAAATGAGTAAAATTTACAAAATATATTTTATTGCCAACATTGAAGACACCTGGTGTTAACAAGCAGAATCACTGAAGGAGAAAACCATAATTAAAGTCACCATTATAGTGATCAGTGTGTGTTTTAGTTGGGCTCTTGACCCTTAAATTATTAACTTTAAGTTTTGTTTGGCTGCTGTACATGAGTTATAACAGCCAGATGAACAAAGAGAAAATGTGATGAAATGGCGTTGGTTGTGTTTTAACATAATCATTATTTCGCAATCATTTGACTTGAATCACTGAACTCATAGAGTCCAATTTTTTATATTAATTATAGCAGCACTGGCCTTGTACGGCATAATATTTTTTAACTTTTACAATGTAAGGCAAATAATTTCTAAAAAGTTTCTCTTACATAAAAAGGAGACACACAGACATCAATAATCAGCCTGTGAATCTCAACAATGGTGACAATTATAAAGCATGTTGCAGTGCATTCTGGGTTCCACCAATCAAAACTCATTTATGGCTCCCATCATGCATTGCTGCATGAATAAATAATGAGCTTATGATCAGAGGTGATCTGTTCGTCACCATTGCTGAGATTCATACGCAAAATCTTGATGTGTGTGTGTGTGTGTGTGTGTGTGTGTGCCTAAAAAAAACAAACAAAAAAACATATTTATTTATTTTTTATTATTGATTTGATCATTTGGATTTCATTGAAAAGGCTAAAAATATTATACTGCTGTAATTAATAAAGTTAACTTAACTCATAAATTGGACTCTATATGAGGTTCAGTGATTCAGGTCTAATGAAAGTGAAAAGTGAAAGTGACACGTGACGGCCAAGTATGGTAACCCATACTTGGAATTTGACCTCTGCATTTAACCCATCCAAGTTAATGCACACACATTAGGAGCAGAGTAGTGAGTAGTTAACACACACACACTGCAAACGTGGATACACACACCCAGAGCAGCGGGCAGCCTTTGTGTGGCGCCCGGGGAGCGATTAGGGGTTAGGTGCCTTGCTCAAGGGCACCTCAGTCATTTCCCACCGGTTCTGGAATCGAACCAGCAACCTTGGGTTACCAGTCCAACTCCCTAACCAATAGGCCATGATTATGTTAAAACACAACCAACACCATCAGACCACCTTTTCTCTTTGTTCATCTGGTTGTTATAACTCATGTACAGCAGCCGAACAAAACTTAAAGTTAATAATTTAAGGGTCAAGAGCCCAACTAAAACACACACTGATCACCATAATGGTGACTTTAATTATGGTTTTCTCCTTCAGTGATTCTGCTTGTTAACACCAGGTGTCTTCAATGTTGGCAATAAAAGATATTTTGTACATTTTACTCATTTTAAATGGTTAACTTTTAAGGAATTCATTTGATTAATTATTACTCAATTCTAATTTGTTAAATTTAATTAAAAATATTGCTTGTAATCTGTTGCCTCATTTTTATTAATTAGATATTAATAAAATCAATGTATTCTTTTTTACAGTGCAGATACCGTATCATCATACATCAGTTTCTGTGAGGTTATGTGCATCCCTACCAGGACATTCTTATCATTCACTAATGATGAACTATGGTTAACTGGGAAACTCAAACAGCTTCGTCATGACAAAGAGGATGCTTACAGAAGTTGCAGGAGGTGTTGGTGGATGAAACAGCAAAAAACAGACTAACAAAGGAGATCAGAGTGGCTAAAAGAAGCTACTCCGAAAAGCTGAAAAAACAGTTTTCAGCCAACGATCCAGGTTCAGCCTGAGGAACATCACCAAGTACATTGTACTGCAGGTTTGAGAAGCGCAGTCTCACACCCCACACCCGCTTTGCCCTCCTGCCATCCAACCTGGGCTTAAGGTCTGTGTGTCGGGTCTTAAAAAACAGAAGACAAGGAAAGCTTCAGGCCCAGGTGGTGTTTTACCTGCCTGTTAAACGTCTGCTGACCAACTGGCCCCAATCTTCAGGCAGATCTTCAACAGATCACTGAAGCAGTTTGAAGTTCCCTGTTGCTTCAAAATGTTATTATTCCGATCCCCCCCAAGAAACCAAATCGCTGGACTTAATGGCTACAAACATGCGGCTCTCACATCTGTGGTCATGAAGTAATTTGAAAGTGTTAGCCTACCAGAAGAACATCACTGAACATCACTGGACCCCCTGCAGTTTGCCTAGAGAGCAAACAGATCTGTGGAGGATATGGTCAACATGGGACTGCACTACATCCTGAAACATCTCAACAGACCAAGGACTTACACAAGGATCTTATTTGTGGACTTCAGTTCGGCCTTCAATACCATCATCCCTGATCTTCCCACAACTGACCCAGCTCTCAATGCCAACAGACAGGCGGCAGCTTTTGAGGAAGGGGATCCAGGACCCTCAGCACTGGTGCTCCTCAGGGTTACGTTCTCTCCCCACTGCTCTTCTCACTGTAAACTGTACAGCGCTCTCGTCACTGTAAACGACTGCACTTCAAAAGACCCTCTTCTGTCAAGCTGCTGAAATTTGACAAATTTGCATATAGGCAGTGTTGGATATCAGATGGTAAATATATCCAAAGTTCGTCAGAGTTGTAGAAACTTGATGGCGTGTCTAATCAAAACACGGGACAAATACCAGTCCTTTGCTCTCTTTTATTCTCAGTTCAAGATGATTAGGTCTTGGGTAATTCTCATGGCATAAAGATCATGGATTGCAGATTCACACGTTATAGACAGATGCCAACAGATGGACAGGATGGATTGGATGTACAAGATGGTTTTAAGTCACTACAAACGATACAATAAAGGAAATCAAACTCATATAATTCATCAAACATAACATATATATACTCAAACCAAACAATTGAAATAAATAAATTCAAACAATACAATTGGCAAAAACAAACTTACTTAACGCATCTTAAGGAAAGGACTCAGAGGACATGGTTGGGTCTCCATTCAAACACCCACACCTCACCAATGCAAAAGAACAAAGGAAGGAAGTGAGGCCTACTTATAGACCTTAACCAGGGGGTGTATGGGTAATGTAGTGTACTCAATTTAGTAGTGTAATTTACTTGGGATTGTGGGATATGTAGTACACAGTATATAAGGGAAAAAAATAAAGAAAGAAATAAAATTAAAGAAAAGGGCCAAATTCACAACAGGCAGGATGTTGAACAGCTGGCTGTCTGGTTCAGTCACAACCACCATGGAGCTGAAAACAGTGGAGATGATCGTGGACTTCAGGAGAAACTCCCAACTCACCCATCATGAACAGCACTGTGACATTCAGGTTCCTGGGCATCACCACCAGGACCTGAAATGGGACACTCACATAGACTCCGTGGCAAAAACGACCCAGGTTGTACTTCCTTCTGCAGCTGAGGAAGTTCAACCTGCCACAGGAGCTGCTGAAACAGTTCTACTCAGCCGTCATTGAGTCTGTCCTGTGTTCATCTAGAACTATCTGGTTTGGTTCAGATACCAAATCAGACATAAAGAGACTACAATGTATAGTCAGAACAGCTGAAAAGACTATTGGTTCCCCCCTGCCCAAACCCTCCAGGACCTCCAGGACTCCAGAGTGAGAATAATGGCCAAGTAAATCCCGCCGGACCCCTCACACCCAGCCCACTCTCTCTCTGAACTGTTGCCTTCTGGCCGGCACTACAGAGCACTGAGCATCAGAACAGCCAGGCACAAGAGCAGCGTTTCTGGCCCTCAGGCTATATTCAGTCTGAACAGTTAAAACACTCATAACTATACATCATATATCATAACTGTCCATTTGCACATGACATCTCAAAATTCTACATGTGTAAATAACATCTCAATCTGTACTCCTGTTAATAACACATCCTGTACATTCATTAAACTTCATTACACAGTATATATTTTTACTCACTGTACTATATTGCATTATTTAAATTGAGTTCTTCTTTAAACTAGTATTGTGCTAGATTACATTTTATTGTGTAATTCCTTTGTATGCCTGCACTGGAAGCACCAAATTCCTTGTTTGTGTAAATATACTTGGCAGTAAAGCTCTTTCTGATTCTGATGTGTTTCCATTAATAACCACCAAACAACAATTACTGGCAGGATCTAAAAATGCCATGAACTGCATATTCTTGAATGGGGGCTCCCTCTGTTGACGGACAACAGGGTTCACAGGCAGACTCATAGTGTGTGTCGATCACATGAGTTTGAGCTTGGATGGCCATATGGTGTCAAAATCATTCCAGTGCACTGACATGTCATGTTTTTTTTCACATATATTTTCCAAAGCTGACAGAAATAGAGGACAAGTATATATCCATAAAGAACAAAGAACCTTTAACATCCATGGAATCTTTTCAAAAGACACTTTATAGTGGAAAAGGGTTCTTTAGATTTTTAAAATGTCCTTCATACTAGTAAAAAAAATGGTTCCTTCAAGAACTGCTTACTAAATGTTTCTTTGGGGAACCAAAAATGTAATCTTAATTTGGCCATGTTCATGCAGCAGCAGAATATGGCTGTTGTCAGTCTGGTATTTCAGTCCTTAATACGATTACGTTCATAAACATTTTGATTATTTACAGGAAGGACAACCGCATTCTACAAACTCATTCCTGTGCATTTTAGGACTTATAACAGCATTCTCGAAAAACCCGATGTCAAGGTCAGTTTATTTCTAAAGCACATTTAACAACGGTTGCAGGCCGAGCAAACTGCTGACCCATGGAGAAAAGATGAGTTTTGAGACAGGGTTTGGACTCAGATAAAGTGGAAGCCGTTGTAATGTGATCTGGTGGGTTATTCCAAAGAGTGGTGCACGCAAGATTGCATTGCTTCTCACCGTCGCGGGACCTCAGTCAATAGAAGTGTTTAACACACTCGTGTTTGCACAGGCCGCGGACAAAGGCAAATATGACGTGGTGATGGAAAAGTTTGATTTGCACTGCACACCAAGAAAAAACGAGACTTTTGAGAGGTATGTTTTTCGTTCTCGTCTACAACAACAAGGAGAGACGTTTGACAGTTTCTTAATAGATTTAAAGTTGAAAGCTAAAACATGCAATTTCGGACTGTTGCAAGATTCAATGGTCCGTGACCAAATTGTGTTCGGCATCAATGATAAAAAAGTGAGGGAGAGGCTTTTGAGAGAGACGGAGCTAACCTTGAATGAAGCAGTGCGGATATGTCATGCCAGTGAGATAGTTATTCAGCAGAGGTGGGACAAAGTCATTGTTATGCAAGTCACAAGTAAGTCTCAAGTCTTTGCCCTCGAGTCCCGAGTCAAGTCGAGTCAAAGATGAGGCAAGTCCCGAGTCGAGTCAAAAGTCAAAGCCAACAAGTCTCAAGTCGAGTCCAAAGTCCTACCATTTTAGTTTCGAGTCATTTCAAGTCCTCTTACCACATAAATAAAATGTATACAAATCATGTATGTCTGTAAGATTTGTATTTATTTAAACCTCTTTTTATATAATGACATTAATCAAATACAGTAAAAAACAGAAAATTTAATTTTCACAAAAAAATGCTTGTATTTCAACAGCATATTGCTCTAGAACAATGCACAGCATGCAGCTTCAGTCCTGTATTGTATTGACCTCATATTGCAAAACAGTTTAACTTTCAAATAGACATGGGTCGTTTTAGCCTAAACCTTTTTAAACATGTCATCAATAAAATCCTCACTCCTCAATATTATCACTTCTGAAAAACTGGACCAACCTGATAATATAATTGGAATGCCTCCATAGACACTGGTGTGTATGAGAGAGAGAGAGAGAGAGAGAGAGAGAAGACAGTTTAAAAGAGACAGGCGTCTATTGGGGACTCGGCTATTATTTGAAGTTTTACGGTACATCCGATAAGGTGCTTAGAATTCGTTCAAAACTTACCTTTCTTTGTGCAACTTGGCAACTTCAAATTGCAACTCGTTTTTTGTCGACTACCTCGTAATTTTTATAGCCAAACGAAACTACCTTCGGTATCATTTTGCCAACTGGCGCGTTGTTGCTTGTTGCGCCTCATTGGTTGTCTTGCAATGTGCCTGCTTACGCCGTTTCACACATACTCCGTGTGCAGTGCGTATGCGGTGCGTGTTGCGGTGCAAGACCAGCACGCGCAATAGTGCTTTCACATATGCTGCGTTTGCAGTGCGTGATCCGCGGCTGTACCACAAATACATACTCACTATTTGTATTTCAAATCCAGAAGTTATTAGCAACTTTTATTTAAAAAAAGTTTTTTTGTCAGCATTGCGATTCTCTTTGTACACACGTATACACTGTTTAATAGACGTATTCACGTTTAAATACAATTTAAACAACGTATTATTTAATGCATTACTCTTATATAATTGTATATTAAGTTGCTCAAGCAAGTGGTAAAATATTTAACCATGTACTTATATTAAAATCGCATAGCCTACATTTTAAATTAAAACTTAAAATTGACAAAACCAGCAGACTCATACTCTTTCTTTTGCATAATTTAAATCTTTATACAATAAATCTTGCATGTCACAAAGAACTTGTTTTTCCACCTCCACGAATGAGAAGAGTGTTCATTATGTTGCCTTGTTGAAATATGTATTTTCCCTTGATTTACCCCGGTCTTAACGTCTCAGCATTGCGATTCTCTTTGTACACATATAGGCCTACACTCTTTAATAGACGTATGCACGTTTAAACACAATTTAAACAACGTAGGCCTATTATTCAATGCATTACTTCTACTTATATTAAGTTCCTAAAGCAAGTGGTCAAATATTTAACCATGTAGGCTACTTATATAAAAAACAGCCGACTCTCATGCCTTTTCTTTTATATTAAAATTAATACAATAAATCTTGCATGTCACAAGGAACATGTTTTTCCACCTCCACGAATGAGAGTGTCGTTCAACTTCATTATGTCGCCTTGTTGAGGTAAATTGTAGTTTTCCTTGCTTTACCCTGGTCTTAAAGTGAAAATAGTATTTAATTAAATACATTTATGGTGAAATTACTACATTTTATTTAATTAATCGCATTTATGGTGAAATTACTAAATTTTTAGGTCAATCTGTGTTCATGTTGACCACGAAACATGCGCTGTCACTTTAATTCAGCGCGTGCACCACAGCAGAGATAGACTCGGTGCGGAAACGATCGCGGCACTGCTGTATACGCACCGCACCTGGAACGGATCGACGGACTGCAACCGCGTGCAGTGTGAAAGCTCTGTCCTGTTAACATGGTTACGGAAAAAAATACGCACCGCTGGCGCATACGCACTGCAAACGGAGTATACGTGAAACGGGTGTTAGATGCTGTCGAATCAAAACAACGTGGGACTACAGTGATTGGATGTCGTGCAGGCAGCGCGTGTGCTCTTTGCATGCATACAGGTGGTGCACATTTTTTTCACAGATGCAGATAAACTGAGAGCGGCACGGCCGTGTGGAAATTTTTTTCCCCAGTTTTCATGGGAAGTAGCAAGTCTTCTCGAGTCAAAAAGCGCAAGTCCAAGTTAAGTCACGAGTCAGTGATGTTAAAGTCCAAGTCGAGTTGCAAGTCTTTGTACATTTTGTCGAGTCGAGTCTGAAGTAAAGTAAAGTAAAGTAAACAAACAGCAGAAAGAACTGTTTAACTGTAAGAGATGTGGCAAAAGACACCCGCCAAAACAGTGCCCAGCTTATGGCAAAATCTGTGCTAAATGTAAAGGGCAGAATCATTTTGCCAAGCAATGCTTTTCAAAAGGCAGACAAAGTCAAAGAGAGTGTGTGCTTGCAGTGGAAGAAACATCCCTCAGTGACACATTCTTCGTTGGAATGGTGCAGCAGGCCGATATCAGTCAAGAAAGAACAGAACAGACTGATGTGAATAGTGTTGCACGGGACAAGTGGATGACTGCTCTGGAAATAAATGGAGCAACAGCTAGACACAGGAGCAAAAGTCAATCTGATTTCGGAGTATGATGTCAGAGCAATGAAAATCAAGCTGCGCATAAGTCAGAAAACTGTGCAACTCAAAGCCTATAATGGCCAGTACATTCCAACAAAAGGAACATGTACTCTCAGAGTAAAATTTAAAAACAGAGAACATTACCTCATGTTTGTGGTTGTTCCAGATGGCCATGATTCTGTGTTGGGAGACAAGGCATGTGAAGATCTGGGTCTAGTAAGAAGAATAAACACCATAAATAATGGAGAAACACAGAACAGTGTGGAACATATCGTGAAACAGTTTCCAGACATCTTTGAAGGGTTTGGAGTATTACCATTCACCTACAAAATACAGTTGAAAAAAGATGCGCAGCCAGTAGTTCATGCACCAAGACGGGTTCCAGCACCACTTCGTGAAAAGCTGAGGCAAGAGCTGGATAAAATGATGACAATGGGAGTCATAGAAAAAGTGGAAGAGCCTACAGAGTGGGTTAATTCAATGGTGTGTGTGAAGAAAGCCAATGGTGATCTACGTATTTGTATGGATCCAAAGGACTTAAACGCAAACATACAGAGAGAACATTATCAAATTCCGACACGTGAGGAAATTATAAGTGAGATGGCAGGTGCTAAGTTTTTTACAAAGCTGGATGCATCTCAGGGCTTTTGGCAGCTGAAACTACATGAGGACAGCACAAAGTATTGCACATTCAACACGCCCTTTGGCCGCTACTCCTTCTTGAGGATGCCGTTGGGAATTTCCTCAACTCCTGAAGTATTCCACAGGGCTATGGAACACATGATTGAAGGCATCGAGGGCGTGCGTGTTTATGTGGACGACATTGTATTGTGGGGATCCACAATAGAGCAGCACAACAAGAGGGTTATGGACGTTCTACGGGGAGTAAGGAGGTATGGGCTCAAGTTAAATAGGAACAAGTGTCAGTTTGGAGCGAAGGAAATCAAGTTACTTGGAGATACGCTGTCAGAAAGGGGTGTGGAACCAGACAAGAGGAAGATACAAGCAATACTCAAAATGCCCAGACCCACAGACAGGAAAGCTGTATTGAGAGTGATGGGGATGATCAATTTCGTTGTTAAGTTCATACCTAACCTGTCTTCAAAAACTGTTTATTTGAGAGAACTGTTGTGCAATAAAGGCGAGTTCAGATGGACAGCTGATCAGGAACAAGAATGGGGACGACTGAAGACTCTCCTCACTACAGAGCCTGTTCTGACGTTCTTTGACCCAACAAAGAAGACAAAGATCTCGACAGATGCATCCAAAGATGGAATGGGTGCAGTTCTACTGCAGGCGGATGGAGAGAATTGGAGGCCAGTCGCATATGCCTCGAGAACAATGACTCCGACAGAATGTCGATATGCACAGATTGAAAAAGAGTGCCTGGGCTTAGTGTATGGATTGGAGATATTTCACGGCTATGTGTACGGCTTACCGACATTTGTGGCAGAGACAGATCACAAACCATTAATTGCCATCATTAAAAAGAACTTGAACCAAATGTCTCCAAGAATCCAGCGACTGATGATGCGACTGCAGAGGTATGATATGGAGTTAATTTACACTCAAGGGAAGCATCTAGTTCTGGCGGATGCTCTGTCCAGAGCTGTGGAACAGAGTGGAAAATGTGAAAGTTCCACAGAGGCTGATGTGACTCAGCATGTGAACATGGTAGCTGAAGCTCTTCCAGTCACAGACACAAAACTCAAACAGATTGCAGTGGAGACTGAAAAAGATAAATGTCTGCAATTGGTCATTACACATCTGAATGAAGGTTGGCCTAGAGGAGAATGTGCCCAGTACTACAACATCAGAACAGAGTTGAGTGTTGTCAAGGGACTGCTGCTGAGACAGAACAGAATCATTATCCCTCAGTCACTGCGACAGGAGATGTTGAAAAAACTGCATGAGGGACACCTTGGAGCCGAAAAATGTAAAAGAAGGGCTAGAACTGCAATCTACTGGCCCGGAATAAATGCAGACATCGACAGGATGGTGTCAACCTGTGATACGTGCTTGAAGCATCATGCTAAGCAACAAAAGGAGCCAATGATCATCACTGATCCACCGGATGAGCCATGGCAGAAAGTTGGGACTGACTTATTCTTCCTGGACGGACGAAACTCTTTGCTTGTGATAGACTATCTGTCAAACTACCCAGAGATTGCGTTGCTTTCCAGTACATCTTCTGCTTGTGTGATAACACACATGAAATCCATCTTTGCGAGACACGGCATTCCGCAGGTGGTTTGCAGTGATAATGGGCCGTGCTACAGTGGAAAGGACTTCCAGAAGTTTGCTGAGGAATATGGGTTTCAACACGTGACATCGAGCCCATTATATCCGCAGTCAAACGGAAAGGCAGAGAAAGGAGTACACATAGTGAAACTACTACTCAAGAAAGCAGTGGACAGCCAATCAGATCCTTATTTTGCTCTGCTGAATTACCGTGCTTCTCCACTAGAACACGGTGTGTCTCCTGCTGTAATACTGATGGGGCGCAGATTACAAACCACACTTCCTTGCTTAGCAACACAAAACAAGAGAAAATACCTAAAAAGAAAACAAAAGCACCTGAAACTGAGACAAAAAGCGAACTATGACAAGGCGTCAAAAAGCCTAGAACCACTCTCCAATAATGACACAGTAAGACTTGAGGATTCCAGTACCTGGACTAAAAGAGCCACAGTCATGGAGGAGGTGAAGCCAAGGTCTTACACTGTCAGGACAGAAGATGGTGAGATCCTGAGGAGAAACCGGAGAAGTCTGCTAAAAACAAAAGAGACAGTAGAGAATACACATACAGGTGACACTGACTGTGCAGAGTCAACATCTGAAACACTTCCAGTACTGCATCACAATGAGCAAGCTAAAGAAATGCCTTCACCTGTGCTGAGAAGATCCAACTGCACAGTAAAGCCTCCTGATAGACTGAACCTCTGAATATTGCTTAAGCAGATCAGAAGCATTAGAATTTTCATAAAAGAAAAGATAAAAGAAAATGTAATCAGTTGATTATTGTTACTGTGATTGTAAAGTAAATAATTCTGGAGATTGTTATTTGATACATTACATCCTGTATAATGTGTACAGTGCTTACTTAGTGGTTAGATAATCTAAAAGTCATTAGATGTAATAACTTGTTCTTTATACCTAATGGAGAGGGGATGTAGTGATAGTATAGTTGTATATACTGAAACTAACCACTAGGTGTCAGTATTATTATACTCACCTACTGAATATACAGACAGTGAGTTAGATGATCACACATGTTGTTGCTGTTCTGTGGTCCTTTGTAGTTTTTTGTTGATTAGTCTCCCCAAGTGTTTCTGATTAACCACGCCCCCTTGTTATCTTGTTTAGCTTGTTTGCCTGTGTATTTAACCCTCTGGGGTCTGAGCTGTTTTCTGGGCCCTGGAGGTGTTCTGACATGCTCTGACATTTGTGCTTATTTCTGTTACTTGTGATATTTTCATGGCTAAAGTCTGATTACACTGTATTCAGCACAAACTCTGCTACAATAATATATCAGCAGCATGTATGTAAAAGTTTGTAGTTTTGAGATAATGACATTTATGCATGGTTTGTGAAAATACAAAAAAAAATTGTCACTGAAATAAGGCCATGAAACCCATACTGATTATTTCTTCACAAGACTTTTGAAAATTGTATGACGTAGCCTAGAATATTTGCTCTAAAACTATGTGAAAATCACCCTGACTGCTCATTCAGATAAGACAATATATTGATTTAAAATCTGTAAGACATGTTTTGTGTGAGAAAGCTTTATGCGGGAGGTGTGTGATCACCTCATTAATATGTATTTTTTTCACACCTGAGAAAGACAAAGACCCTCCCCTAACGGCCCTATTAGGAGCTATCAGGCCCTGTCATTCTGACCAACCTTGCACAAAGAATGAGGAGATTTAAAAAAGAATGGCGTTTAGATTGTTTGGATTTATTTACAACACAACATAATCCAAAGATACACAACAAATGACAAAAAAGCACTTATTGAAAACAATAATCCAAAGACAGAGACCTTTGTGCCATTCCTAAAAACATTGTACATACCTTTCATTTCCAGCGTGTTTGATTTTCACTTTACCATGTTCATATACAGAACTTCAAAACGAACAGCCATAACAACAGAAACTCGTTTTGTTTTTGAGGTAATGAGCGCGTTCGCGTTCCATGTGGAGATCTGCATGTGAATCTCTTTTGCGCGCGTGGGCGTGGTCAAATTAAAAATAATGAGCAAGCGTTTGAGATACTGGACATCTTGTTGGTTTTATACAAATTACTTAAACAGAGAATATTTGTTTTCAGTTTGAATCCAATCATTTAAAAGTACACACTTAAATGTTTATAAAGGTAAATGGCTCATAAATGTGTGACAAGTATTCGCTGAGTTTTGTTTCAGTTTATAGACGTGCTCAAGAAAAAAAAGTTCACCGCGACGGAGAGGCAGAACGCACACCCTGTTTATTTTCTTTATTTTTCAAAAGCACAATGTTTTGATTTGATTGTAAGTGGACACATACAAAAGTAGAAATATCACAGATTCTTTTTTTATATTTCTTTTTTCTTTATGACCATAAATGATGGAGTAATTTAAGTTTATTGTGCTACAATGTGAAGAAAATCCAGCAAAACGCGCTGGTGCGTTTGTCCACCCCAGAGGGTTAAACCTCTGTGCTTCAGTTGTTGTTTGTCGGTCGTTGTAGCTTATAGCTGTTTGCTGTTACCTTTTCCTTGTTCCTGTCCTGAGTTCCATGTTCTGTTGTTTGCCCTGGATTACCTGTTTGTTTCATTAAAGTAGTGCTTGCATGTGGATTCTCTCTCCGCTTCGTCCTTGCCTCAACGTTACAGATTGATGCATACTGTCATAGTTTGTATCCATTACTGTAACTTTACAAAAGTCTCTAAAAACAGATTTGAAACACACACATGCTTGGAGGACTGGAAATGTGTGGTCTGATATCCATTAGCTGGTCTTAAAATACTCCTGACAGGGTTCCATTCATTTCGTTGAGCCTAGATGAGCAATGAGGCGATTCCCTGCAGAATGCAAACACTTTAAAAAAAAATTATATATGGTAAATGGACTGCATTTATATAGCGCTTTCACAGACCTATGGCCACCAAAGCGCTTTACATATAGCCTCACATTCACCCATTCACTCACTCATTCATACACCGACGGTATGAATATACGGTCGGACGGTACGATATATAAATATTTTTACCTTTTATGATTAGGTTCCACTATTTTTGAACTTAAAATTTTATCAGTAGTACTGCAAACTTCACTGTTTTGAATCTAAAATGTGATTTACGTGATGCACATGTAGCACCGGTATCACACCACTTACTGCGCCACTGGACCAGTTCTAGGTTCTAAGGAGTGGGGAGCAAAAAAGAATTACACCAGAGACCGTTGCTTTAAATACAAAAGGCCGGCAATTTACTGAATGCAAAACACACATGGAATATACAGAATGCAAAACAAAAAATACCCTGCAGGTTCTTAATATTGAGGTAAGTATAATAAATGAAAAGGTATTTCACTCCCTTTTTGTTCTTTAGTTCACCTAAGTTATTTTAGTCAGACTAATCTAAGTTAGACCGGTCTTTTCCTAGGTTGCACCTATTTTAGAGTTTCTATTTTTCTTCCTGAGTTAACTCTTTTTCCTTTCTTTTACAGGTAAGAAAATACCTTCAATTTACACAACCAAATCAAAGTGGACCACAAGCATTTCAAATCACATTCAAACATATGAACTCAATATGAAAATAAAAGTATACCACTTTAAACTCAAGTTCAAGTCCAAATGTGAGTTCAATTATTCAGTTCGATGAAGAGTTTCAGTTCGATTCAGTCCAAAAATAATAGTTCAATCAGTATCCAGTTCAGTTCAAAAAAACAATTTCTGATACTCCTACCACTCTGGCAGCGAGTCACCATACGCAGGAGATTTCCTCACTGATGCGATGGAGAAGATGAGTTGAAAGTCTGGGTCTGGCTCGCCATCTTGAATCCCGTCTGTGCATGTGCACACCCGCACACTGCAGGCCAATCCTCGCTCCGACCGAGCCTCAAACCAAGCAAAAAAACCTGACCTGTGTAACAGGTCATAAGCACAATATATAAATTTTTAAATCCTCAAATTACACGTATGAATATTTCACAGTCTCTGAGTTGTAACATTAGTGCTACGGTGCTTTTTCACCTCTAAAATGGCGGCGGAGCGGCCTCTTTTAACTCACGGCTCCGTTTCCACACAACTACCGCACACATCTTTCATTTACAAAGCATACATTCACTTTTATAACATTCACAGTTTTCATAAACCCAAAATATTAACTGGTAAACAGTTTATGGCGAAGCATTTCCTTGTAAACAGCTACGTTTTTAATGTTAGCTCTCCGCCAGAGAAAAAAAAAAAAAAAAAAAAAATACAACACGGTAAATGCAAGTAAACAACTCAAACTCACCAAAACCGGTGTGGATTAGTTCTCATAAAATCCCTGTCAGTTCCCGACCAGGTAAGTTATGTTTTTCAACTGCAAAATCAACTTTTTCACCCTTTTCTTTGCTTATTAAACACAGTTCGTTCTCTCCGATCTATCCTCTGCTCTCTCCTTCAGGCCTCTGCTGCAGCGTCACTGAAGTACTGCGTCACTAGTCCCTTAAAGGGGCAGTGACATGAAATTTCTGTCAGCATACTTTTAATATTAACCATTAAATTGTTGTATTAACATTTTTAACATTTTTAACTCTGATGAATTAACTTACATTAAATGAATCACTTAACTTTCAAACTTATTTATGCAGCTTTTAAACTATTTATTCTTATTTATGTCATTTTAACATTGGGTTACACACACACGTTTTTCTGCAGAGAACAGCCTCTGATTCAAGCAACGTGGTTCCAATTTCAAAGATAAGGTGCAGATAAGATCCAGTTCACACAAAATTGATATCCATTCATTACTGTAAGCTATAAGCTATGTGAGCACATGGAAAACAGAATCCATACAGGACTTGTTTATTAGTGACAGTAGTCTTTAGGTCTTAATAAGTATATTTGTATAGCGCTTTTCACAATACAAATTGTATCAAAGCAGCTTCACAGTATTAAATTAAAATAATACAACAAGGTTTGTTTCTTAAGAGTATAAGAGTATAATCTTGCTTCAATTCCTAAATCAAATAAGTAAATTGAGATGTTCTCTTTCCATACAATAAAAAAATGTATAGCCTATATATACATACACACACCTAGCTACAGTAATAGGGAATGTTTAATTTCAGGAATTTTTTAGGAATGCTCAGAGAACAGTAAAAAGTAACATTTTCATGTTTGCAATTGGATAGAATTTTATGTTTCCTTAACGTTTGCATAACCAAGAAACATTTCCAAAACAGGAAAATCCGCTGGATTCAGCAAAATGTGATGTAAAACTTTTTGATGTAAGACTTTTGCTGACAAATAAACAGGATATCTGTGTTAAGAAAAACGTACACATTGTTTATTTAGGATTGTATTTATAGGGAAAGTATATCAGTTTATGAACAGTTGAACTGAATTCCTCATTTACTGTTTCTGAGGTCTATTGTGAAGATAAACAAATCCAGTTTATTGAAGTTAATTGTTGATTTGTTTCAGTTGTAGATTTATAAAAGTGACCCAAAACAAAGAAGAAAATAATTGACGAGATTACACAAACAACAGCCATATATCCCAAGTTACCATATATACCAGGATTTACTAAGTTTCACAGTTAACAGAGGAAAGGAAACCCAAAACCTTAATTTGATTGTTTTGTTGTTTGTTTCTGAGAAACTCTGTAATG
This sequence comes from Rutilus rutilus, assembly GCF_951802725.1. NCBI lineage: Eukaryota > Metazoa > Chordata > Actinopteri > Cypriniformes > Leuciscidae > Rutilus > Rutilus rutilus. The sequence continues at coordinate 58,711,770 of NC_140210.1, forward strand.
TTTCTTCAAATGTCTAAGACACAGGTCTGATCTTCATGCTGATGGATTTCATACCAACAACCCAATTACTCTTCCAGGAGTACCAAACATCTCCAATGGCGAAAATGGTGGGATCTTCCCCCCATATATACACACCGTTGGGGTTTGCATGGTGACAGTTATTGTACCAAAATCCCCCGAGAAAGGATTTGGCACAGTTATTCGGCCAGGTGTCTTGGTCTTTGTCAAAGGTGGAGAACTTCTGTTCATTATGGTAAGTCAGAGAGTCGCCTGCAGAGAAGAAGAGCATCATTGAGGACATCAGGTGCACATTTACTCAACTGAGTGTGATTTCTTGAATGTGAATGAAAGTGTCCTACCAGCTCCTCCATCCTTGAACCCTGAAACATGCAGTTTATACCCATCAGTTTCACAATCCACAGAGAAGGACGAGTACAGAGCAAAACCCTTCCTTCCTTCAAAGTCCTCCAGATCCACTCTCAGCATGTACTTTCTGTTACGTGTCAGCTGGTACATGTTCTCCAGCCCTGTTCACACACACACACACACACACACACACACACACACACACACATGAAGAACATGTTCAACCAAACACATGATCATCCACACAAACGGACACACGCTGTGAGATCTTACCCAGCCAGTATTCGCTCTCCACAGTCCCGAATCCTCTCTTGTACTGATTCCACGGCCGATAGAAATTCACACTGCCGTCCATTCTCCTCTGAATCACCTGTGATGGGTTTATATAGAATATATGATTCATAATGTATGTTCTGATGTGTGTTTGATGACCTAAAGTCACATTCGTACCGTCCATCCTCCGTTGTCTTCATCTTTCCCATCTGAGACCATGTCACAGTAAACCCAGACAGAAACGTCTCCAGCTGGATAGATGGTGTAAATCCCACTGAGCTTTTGTCCTGCTTTATAAAGGTCAGAACAGTCGGCCGGCATGTCTCCATCCTGACTGCACCCGTTCACCAGAACAACAGAGAGAAGAACCGCCAAGAACACCATAAACTAAACGAGACAGAGAGAAAGAGATGAACATCACACTGAAAACCCTCTCTAGAAATGTAGAGTTGTTGATTAACTTACTGCCATCTTCTCAGTCTCTCCTCAGTAGATCACAGCAGAGATTTGTTTTATCTAGACAAAAATGACAGAAACATTTAAATTTTTTCAATCTAAATGTCTGAATGTTCTGTGAGGTAAATGAAGAATAAAACAGTAACTCACCGTTTGTGTTGTTCAGTCTGACACAAACACTCTTTATATATCTGTCAGATTCTCAGACTCCTCCTCTGTGTTACAGAGGAAATTTACTTTACAAACACCCACATTTTGGATGCAAATAAAAAAGGCATCTGTCATCCTTGATACAAACTGTACATGTAGTGAGACAAAATTGTATTTTATCTATTCAGTAAGTCTGACTGAACCTGGGTCATTTAGTTTATAACTACAGTTTGTAGTTTGGATTAATTCCATCATGATTAATTATAACATTTTGGATGTAAACGTCCTCGGATGGAAACGAAAATCTCATAATGTGCCTTAGATTTCATGACTGTTCGCTGTGTTGTTTGATGTGCTTGCTGTGACTTCAGTGCTTGGCCCCAAATTCTTCTTCTTCGGCCTCTGCCACAACGCCAGGGCCCACACCCTCCTCCATCTGCTCGAGGTGAACCAAAAACAACTGATACCAGCTCTCAGTGATATGTGTCGGGTGCCCGCTCTGATAACAGTAACTTTCTCAAATGTTTACAAAAGAAGCGGGAACCCAGTGTGCCTGTATCATTCTCTATTGCTGTTCTGTTACAAGATAGAAAGTCTAAGGCCTTCAATAGCCGTACAGCAAACCCATCTAATCTGCTGCCTATTACATGTGAAAGTAAGATTGATGTGGGGACAAAAAGTAAGTCTGTTAAGTTAGCACTTTTAAACATTCGTTCACTTAAAAATAAATCACTTCTAGTTAACGACTTAATAACCACAAACAACCTAGATTTTATGCTTCTAAATGAAACCTGGCTAGAAGACAGCTACAGTGCAACAATCCTCAATGAAGCAGCCCCTCCTAACTTTACTTTTATGAGTGTCTGCAGAGCTGTTAAGAGAGGTGGGGGTCTAGCTGCTCTTTTTAAAGATATCTATCAATGTAAGCAAATATCATTTGGGAATTACCCTTCTTTCGAATATCTGGGTATTGTGTTAAAAGGTGCTCCACGCATTTTACTCATCATTATTTACAGGCCTCCAAAATACTCTCCAGCCTTTGCTGAGGACTTTACAGAACTGTTATCAACAATTACCTCAGAGTTTGACTGTTTTACCATTGCTGGAGATTTTAACATTCACATAGATAATGCAGAAAACAATATGGCAAAAGAAATCAAAACTGTTTTAAAAACTTTTGATCTGACTCAGCATGTACATGGACCCACACACAATCGCGGACACACTCTAGATTTACTTATCAGTAAGGGTCTAAACATTTCATCGATTGTTATTAAGGATGTAGCACTGTCTGATCATTTCTGTATTTTCTTTGATATATTGATCTCTCCTGCCACTGAAGCTAGATCTGTGTCTGTCAAGAAGAGATGCTTAAATGAGAACACTAGTGTACTATTTATGAAGGCTATATCTTTAAAGGGTTACTTCAGGATTTAGCATTAAGCTTTGTATTAGTAGAAAACCTGTAGTATTTTCGAATTACCATGCTTTCCACCCTCATATGACCCTGAGACAAGAGATTTATGTATTTTTTGTCTGGAAAAAATCCTCCGATGACGCAAAAATCGTCATTTTGCGTCATCGGAGGATTTTCTGGATAGAGGCTAAAGACTACAGGCAGTAGATGGCGTTGTTCCGCATGTTTTCAGCCCGCCCATACAGGGTGGGATCTCACTCACAGAATGCAGGCTACACACAGTCAGCCTTTCTTTGGAAGCTAAGCTAGCAAGCTCTTGTTCTGTGGAGAAAGCTGAATAGTAGGAGAAAGCTGAGTAAGTAACCATCCTCCTTTTCCCGGACTTGATCGTTCAAAATGTCCAGGATTCAGCTTTTGCTTTCTGCGGTCGCTAGGCTATTCCTTGTTTACATGCACACCTTTCAATCTAACTGAATTCATTCCGATTGGTGAATTTGAATGTAGTGTTTACATGAACGCTAAACAAGTGATCGGTTGATGTGCGTTTTACCATTGCTAAGAAAAATTCCCGCTCCTCCGTGAGAGATGCGAGACCCGGCGCGTCTCAGTAATGACGCCACCGGCCTCGCGCCGTTCTCCCGCGGCCGTCAGCCTCGTCCTGCTCGCCACAGTAAACATGATGAATGGCGACTGTAGAACGCAAAAGCCGAATCCCGGACATTTTGGACGATCTCTATCCCTCGCAAACTCATCACGTAGGCTAGCTTTGTTGTTTTCAACAACTGCGCACTCTTACCGGTAGGCGTGGCCTCCTAAGGCAGCGAAGCAAGTGCATTCTGGGAGTTGTTGTCTTTCATCCACATAAGCCAAAAATACATTTTCTGGCTTTTCTCAGTCTAGAAAGCTCCAAATTAAAAAATTTCTTCACATTTCTTCTACTTAAATGACCTATTTTAAATACACATTCATCTTCCCAGAGGTGAAGTATCCCTTTAACACCAAGCATTAGGGATGTCCCGATACCACTTTTTCACTTCCGATACCGATACCGATACCGATGCCGCAGCTTTGGCTATTTGCCGATACCGATATCAATCCGATATTTTTATTTTATTCTTGAACTAATACTAATAAAATATAATGGAAGCACTTTGCTCAATTAGCCACATAAAAACATCTCACTCAAATGGAGAACAAATACTTCTCCAGTATATAGTCCACAACAACAGCTGATAATGAAAGACTGCCAGCCTTTATTCAAGACCTTGAGATATGTTTGGTAACCTGAATGAATTTAAAATTAATTTGCTATATTTCAGATCAATATATTTGTTTCCTTAAAATTTTAAGTAACTTTAACTTTATTCTCATCTGAATTATAAATAATTTATTTCTGTATAAAATAATACTACTTTTTAAAAAACACATTTGATTTTTTTTTATTCAATGTAGAATATGTAACTTAAAAATAAACAGATTAGTGCTCTGTTTTAGGACAAGAAATGAAAACCAATGCAATGATGAATGTCCAAAAGATTAGATCATTTTTGCTTTTAAACAGCATGTGTGTGTGTGTGTGTGTGTGTGTGTGTGTGTGTGTGTGTGTGTGATTTTGGTTGGGTGACAGTTACAGTTTGACAAGAGTTTACAGTTTGACAAAAGCACAATGTTGTGTTTTACACAAATATAAGTAGGCTAAACACTTTTTGCAGTTTTAATGATGTCCTGTATGAAAATGACGGAGTATGTTTTTATGTTTCCACTGTTCGATCGCGCCCGTGCCTCTCTCTCTCTGACACACACACACTCCAGCATTGCAATCTTGACATCGCAGCCTGTTCATTTTGCTGCGTTCACACCAAACGCGAAAAGAGCGTCAAATTTGCGTCTATCGCGTCTAGTTCGATGCTTGAACAGTTTGAATCCATTCGCGCGTCCAAAGCGAGTAGGACGCGCCGCGCGCATATAATGATAAAGTGAGCATTTGAAGCGATATAGACGCGTTCAGAGCTAAGGCGGACTACAGATTAGGTGTCCCTAAAGAACCCGCATATGCGCGTATCTAACAGTAACGTTAGTTCCGTATTACATTAATTAATGTGCACGCGAGATTTATTTATTTTAAAATCCATGCACCGAACGTACGTTCAGTACGAATACGTACCGTTCCACCCCTAATGGGTATCGGATCATAGGTATCGGATACATTTTTTTCTCCCCTCCGATATCCGATCTAGCATTTTGGGCCAGTATCGGCACGATACCGATGCCGTGGATCGGATCGGGACATCCCTACCAAGCATATCTGCAGACTCTGTTGATTTTCTCCTTGATTCTTTTAACTCAAAAGTTAAAGGTGTAATTGATGATATTGCTCCTGTTAAAGTCAGGAAGAAGACTGGCAGACAAAAAGCACCTTGGAGAAACTCAACAGCAGTGCAAAATATGAAAAGACAATGCAGAAAAGCAGAGCGCATGTGGCGGAAGACAAAACTTGTAGTCCATTATAACATCTACAAAGACAGCCTTCATGCTTTCAATATGGAACTAGGCAAAGCTAGACAGACTTTCTTCTCAAATATTATAAACAGCAATTTAAACAACACACGCACTCTTTTTGCTACTGTAGAGAGACTGACAAACCCCCCAAGCCAGATTCCCAGTGAAATGCTCTCAGACAACAAGTGCAGTGAGTTTGCTTCTTTCTTCTCTGAGAAAATCAATAATATCAGAAAGGTGATCAGCACATCCTTGACTTGCGCTGGGGTCAGACAGATCAAACCACCTGCGAAAGTAGTTACTATGTCTGACTTCAAAGAAATTGATGGCAACATTTTGGAAGAAACCGTACAGCACCTTAAAACATCAACCTGCGCTCTTGACACACTTCCCACATCTTTCTTCAAAAGTGTGTTAAACAGTTTAGAAGCAGATCTTCTAGAAGTGGTAAATGCCTCACTTCTATCTGGGAGTTTTCCAAACTCCCATTAAAACTGCAGTTGTCAAGCCCCTCCTGAAAAAGAGCAATCTGGATAAGACCATATTAAGCAACTATAGACCGATCTCAAATCTTCCTTTCATAGGTAAGATCATTGAAAAAGTTGTCTTCAGTCAGCTGAACAAATTCTTGAGCTCGAATGGATACTTTGACAATTTTCAATCTGGTTTCCGACCGCACCACAGCACAGAGACAGCGCTCATAAAGATAATAAACGATATTCGCTTAAATACTGACTTAGGCAAATTATCAGTGCTGGTACTACTCGACCTCAGTGCTGCATTTGACACTGTTGATCACAACATACTTCTGGACAGGCTGGAAAACTGGGTGGGGCTTTCTGGGATAGTCCTAAAATGGTTCAGGTCATACTTAGATGGGAGAGGTTATTATGTGAGTATAGGAGACCATAAGTCTGAGTGGACATCCATGACATGCGGAGTCCCTCAAGGCTCAATTCTTGCGCCACTCCTGTTCAACCTGTATATGCTCCCGATGAGCCAAATAATGAGAAAGAACCAAATCTCTTACCACAGCTATGCAGACGACACACAGCTCTACTTAGCCCTATCGCCCAACGATTATAGCCCCATTGACTCCCTGTGCCAATGCATTGATGAAGTCAACAGTTGGATGTGTCAAAACTTTCTTCAGTTAAACAAAGACAAAACTGAAGTCATTGCGTTTGGAAACAAAGATGAAGTTCTCAAGGTGAACGCATACCTTCACTCTAGGGGTCAAACAACTAAACATCAAGTCAGGAATCTTGGTGTGACACTAGAGTCAGACCTTAGTTTCAGTAGTCATGTCAAAGCAATAACTAAATCAGCATACTATCATCTGAAAAATATAGCAAGAATAAGATGCTTTGTTTCCAGACAAGACTTAGAGAAACTTGTTCATGCTTTCATCACCAGCAGGGTGGATTATTGTAATGGACTCCTCACTGGCCTTCCCAAAAAGACCATAAGACAGTTGCAGCTCATACAGAACGCTGCCGCCAGGATTCTGAGCAGAACCAGAAAATATGAACATATCACACCAGTCCTCAGGTCTTTACACTGGCTCCCAGTTAAATTTAGGATTGATTTTAAAGTATTATTACTGGTATATAAATCATTCAGTGGCCTAGGACCTCAATACATTGCAGATATGCTCACTGAATATAAACCCAACAGATCACTCAGATCATTAGGATCATATCAGCTTGAAATACCAAGGGTCATTAAGCATGGCGAATCTGCTTTTAGCTATTATGCCAGCCGCAGCTGGAACCAGCTTCCAGAGGAGATCAGACGTGCTCCTACTGTAGTCACATTCAAATCCAGACTCAAAACACATCTGTTTAACTATGCATTTACTGAATGAGCACTGTGCCAATGTTCGTCCGACTGTTTGTACTGTATATTATTTTTTATTTTTCTAAACTGTTTTAATTATTCTTATTTCTTTTTATTATTTTAATTTCTTCTATGTAAAGCACTTTGAATTGCCATTGTGTATGAAATGTGCTATATAAATAAACTTGCCTTGCCTTGCCTTGCCTTGCCTTGCCTAGTACGATGCATTGTTGAAGAAATCAACTAGCTAGTCACGTTTGTTTCCCGAAATCATATTGTCGCAAAGTGGTCATTCAACCACGGTGGTTTATGACGTCACGCACCTGGTGGAGTAATAATTTATTTTAACGAAACTGTTTGAGAGCGAATTAATGCTAGATGTTTTGATGTAAATTACAGACATTGCATCTGAGGACTATTTCTCATTTTTCTCGGTTATTTCGCTTTATTTCCAGATTCAATCTCGTTCTTACTTAGTAGAGAACGTTCGCACATGCGCAGTCTTCAAAAACGGTGCTTTAAATTTCTTGACAAACTCAAAGACGTAAATTACATTTGTATGTATTCTAAATAAAAGACATAGATTGTACTGAATGTCAGCTTGCTTATTTTGCTCAAGATAAGGATTTATTAAGTCTACATGTCATGCAATCTAGAAACTCTGCTTCTAGCCACAGGTCGAGAGCTGTCGTTCCAACCACACAACTTTGCGATGCTGCTTGCGAATGTTCGTTGGAACGATGGTTTCGGGAAACACCGACTCATTGAACTATGCTGAGAACGACAGAACTTGCGAACATAGTTGGCTAACAATGCTTTCGGGAAACGTACCCCTGGTTAGTAATAAGTGAAGCTGGTAAGTGTAGCTGTGGACTTGTTTAATCCTTCTCTGCTGAGATCTTGAGAGATTTAATGTATTTTGTCTTCATTTGATTTCATCTAAGGCTGTGGCTGGAAGTCAGTTGTAGATCTTGTGTTTCTCTTTTTCTCTGTTCCTATTGGATCTCTTTCATTCAGTGATTCTGCCTGTTGACAGCAGGTGTTCATCACTAATCATCACTTAATTATTCACTTAAGTATCTCATTAACTTTAACTCTGATTCAGAGTTATTTTAACTCTCTGTAAAGAGGGACCAAATGTTCTCTGAGCAGAGTTAATTTAACTCTGGGGATTTTGCTGTGTATACTTGTTTATTCTGTGGCGGAAAAAAGCTTCCATATAAGCAAATGCCATGTATGTTGGATTTGTTGTTGATCAGTGGCAGAAATGTCATGTTTTCATTTCAGTAAAAGCTTTCACTACAACGCTTCCAGTACCACTGTTCTAATATGCTGTCTGCGTAGTGCACTGTAGGGGGCACCATCCCACCCTCTAAGGGGTCTCCATCAACACCCCACCACACCCCACACCCCCAGAAAACAATTTCAGGAGATGTCAACTGAAGTTCTGCATAGGGGACCCATTTGACCAGTGGCTTCCCTGAGCAATTCTGTTACTTTCTATTTTTTCCTACTGAACATTCTATAAAGTAATGACTCATTCACTTTTAGATAGTATGTTGCCAAGAATGCATACATTCAACACTCAACCAAAAATGTAGAATGGCTTACAGTAAAAAGGAAACTGAATTATAAAAAGCAATGGATTTCATAATGTCTGCAGGTAGAACTGAAACATGACAAAAAGGTTTTTAGCGTTTTGAAATGTATGTATTTAACAAAATATAGTTTTGGGGAGAAAATTAGAAAAGGATCTGCAACAGTTTACCGTATAGAAATGACATTTACATTTATGCATTTGGCAGACACTTTTATCCAAAGCGACTTACATTGCATTTCAAGGTATACATTTATTCTTATCAGTTCTTGCTTTCCTTGGGAATTGAACCCATTATCTTGGTGTTGCAAGCACCAACACTCTACTGTTTGAGCTATAGGAAGGCTGACATTTTAAAGATTAAAAGCAAAAGTAATTCTGGTAGTTACATTTTAAACCACCATAATGCTACATATGCAATGGGTGCAGGCGTTACTCAGGCCCCGGAATTTGAATTTGTTTTTGCAAAATGTACAAATAAATCCATAATTTTTTTATGATAAGTCATACTGCATATGTGGACCAGATATTTCCCTAAAACCACAAAGGATTAATGAGGAGGAAATACAAATGCTGTTTTCCTCCTGCAGCACATCCTGAACTAACAGAGGCTCATCAAACAGACTCCAGTTAAACAAAAGATTTAATCTGGTTGATTCAACATAGATTGATGTTTGTCATTTTGGGAGATCAGCTGATTGCCAAGACTCAAGAGTCCAACTCATTGTTCTTCAGAACTTTTCTCTTCCATTTTTCCATGAGTGCACACAAAAGATTTCACCTTCTGTAATTTCATCTGTGTGTAACTGGATGGAAAGAGAAAATGTCTTTTAGAGCAAGATAAGAAAAGCAGAGACATGTCACTGTTTAATGTTCTGCCATGAAGAGGTTTAGATAGGGGTATATTTGATCATAAAACTGCAGAAAGGTGTGCGTGTCACGGGTCATAATAAGATCCAAAAGCAGAGGGAATGCAGCAAAAAGTATTTTAATGAGAAACAAAAGCAGGCTGACAAACAGCTCAAAAAAGGTAACATAAAAACTCTCTCCAGAGAGATGGCTCAATTCGGGCACATAGAAATAAAAGGAGAACCGAAAAACAATCCCTCAAAAGTGCAGGGTATCCTTGACAACAGATCAGAGTCCACTTGAAGGCTCACCACAGCAGAAGGCTCGCAGACTGGAGGTGCATAGAACGCGGTCTGTAGCACAGGACAAGACTGGGTAAGTGACCAGTCAACATGAGAACACTTCACACATAATAATCCGACAAAGAGCAGAGAGAACAAACACGAGAAATAGACAGGGTAATCAGATATAATTAGAGACAGGTGTCACCACAAAGTAGCGGGGACGCTGATTGAGAAAGTCTGCAGGAGATGAGAGAATCACGAGAGAACGTGTGTGTGTGTGTGAGGAGATGAATGAATGTAACAGATGGGTGTAAATGTATGTGTAAATGAGGAAGACAGAGTGTGAGTGGAGAGGAAAAAACAGAGAGAAAGCCCGGATCCTGACAGTACCCCTCTCTCAAGGAGCGTCACCAGGCGCTCCAGAGGAAGGGATCTGGCAGGACCGGTAGAAATCCTCGATGAGGGAGTGGTCCAGAATGTCCCGGGCCGGTATCCACCGCCTCCCCTTAGGACCGTAGCCCTCCCAGTCCACCAGAAACTGGTGGCCACGGCCCTGAGGACGAACGTCAAGCAGCTTGCGAACCCTATAAATAGAACCCACCTCATCAAGAGGTGGAGGGGGAAGGGTGGGGCGGGCAGGAGCACGGACAACAGGCTTGACACATGACACATGGAATACTGGGTGAATGCGGCGTAACTGACCCGACAGCCTTAATTTGACAGCGGCTGGATTTACGACCTTAACGATAGGAAAGGGACCAACAAAACGGGGCATAAGCTTACGTGAGCCCTCGTGTATGGGTAGATTGCGAGTAGAGAGCCACACCCTCTGCCCACACACGTATCTAGGGGCCCTAACTCGACGGCAGTTAGCGGCTCTACAGGTACGAACTCTGGTCTGACACAGCGCCGATTTAACTCTCTTCCACGTACGCTTACATCTCTGAATAAAAGCCTGAACAGAGGGAATGGAAGACTGAGACTCCTGCGACGCAAATAGTGGGGGTTGGTACCCCAGACAGCTCTCAAAAGGAGAGAGACTGGTAGCGGACGAGGGTAAAGAATTAGGGGCATATTCGGCCCAGGAGAGTTGATTGGCCCAAGACGCGGGATTTTTCAAGGTCAAGCTGCGCAGCAGACGCCCGAGGATCTGATTGGTCCGTTCGGCTTGACCATTGGTCTGGGGATGGAATCCGGACGACAGACTCGGGGATGCCCCAATCAATCGGCAGAACTCCCTCCAGAACAGAGAGGCAAATTGGGGCCCTCTGTCAGACACAATGTCCGAAGGAAGATCGTGAATCTTAAAAATATGATCAACTACGATCTGGGCGGTCTCACGGGCTGAAGGCAACTTAGGTAGCGGAATAAAACGAGCAGCCTTAGAAAAAATGATCTACAACCGTGAGAATAACAGTATTACCAGCTGACGATGGAAGACCCGTAACGAAATCTACAGCAATATGCGACCACGGACGAGAAGGAATGGGGAGAGGTCTAAGGAGACCTGCTGGCGGAGCATTACTGGACTTGGTCTGAGCGCAGACAGGACATGATGCCACAAACCGACGTACGTCTCGCTCCCTAGTAGGCCACCAAAACCTCTGGCGAATAGCAGCCAAGGTACCCCTGATGCCGGGATGTGCGACTAACTTAGAGGAGTGACCCCAGTGAAGAACAACCGAACGAGCGATCTCTGGAACGAATAATCTCCCTTCAGGAGCGGAGGGAGGTCTAATCGCGCGTGAAAGAGCCCTCCTGACGGTCTGCTCGACTCCCCAGACGACAGCTCCAACCACACATGTTTGAGGAATGATGACCTCCTCGGACAGAATGTCCTCTGTGGAGCAGAACTGTCGTGAAAGGGCGTCGGGTTTAAGATTCTTAGAGCCGGGGCGGTAAAGATCGAAAAGTCAAAACGCCCAAAAAACAAAGCCCAACGAGCCTGCCGAGCGTTAAGTCTTTTGGCAGAGCGGATGCATTCAAGGTTGTGGTGGTCAGTCCAGACAACAAACGGCAATTTGGCACCCTCAAGCCAATGACGCCACTCTCCCAGCGCTAAGCGAATCGCCAGGAGTTCCCGATTACCAACATCGTAATTTTGCTCCGCTGGAGACAGGCGATGCGAGAAAAAGGTGCATGGATAAACCTTGTTATCAGTGGAAGAACGTTGAGACAAAATAGCCCCTACTCCCACGTCGGAAGCGTCAACCTCAACTATAAACTGTTTCTCAGGATCAGGAGAAACCAAAATGGGCGCTGAGGTGAACAATCGCTTTAGTCGAACGAACGCACTCTGCGCTCCTTCCGACCAAAGAAATTGAGACTTGGTCGAAGTGAGGGCAGACAATGGAGCAGCAACCTGACTAAAATTACGAACGAATCGTCTGTAAAAATTAGCGAATCCCAAAAACCGCTGTAGTGCAACCCGAGACTCGGGAACAGGCCAATCGAGGACCGCCCGCACCTTCTCGGGATCCATGCTGATACCCTCAGCAGAGACCACCGAGCCAAGGAACGTTACCGATCGAGCATGAAACGCGCACTTCTCAGACTTAAAGGAGAACTCCGGTCAATTTTAACATTGAGCTCATTTTTTTGTACATTTGGAGTGCTGTCAATACAGAGAACAACGACAAAAATCGGTGTTGCCTACACCGAGTTATTCTATTTTTAAAATTTGCACCCTGTTGACTTCAATGGGGCAAGTTTTAAACCTGCTTTTAGCCTCTTAACATCCTTGATGTGTCATTACAAGTGCACAGAAAATGTGAGTGATTCCTTCAGAGTGAACACGCGTGAACTCGGCAATCGACTACTGTGGACTTCAACCGAAAACAGGATGTAAACACAGGTATTTGCGCTGGCTTAAATAACATCATTTTTATACATATCTTTCACATCTACTGCAGTCAGATTCAGTCGTGTTCACTCTGAAGGAATCACTCACATTTTCTGTGCACTTGTAATGACACATAAAGGATGTTAAGAGGCTAAAAGCAGGTTTAAAACTTGCCCCATTGAAGTCAACAGGGTGCAAATTTTAAAAATAGAATAACTCGGTGTAGGCAACACCGATTTTTGTCGTTGTTCTCTGTATTGACAGCACTCCAAATGTACAAAAAAATGAGCTCAATGTTAAAATTGACCGGAGTTCTCCTTTAACAAAGAGACGGTTCTCAAGTAAACGTTGCAATACTCGGCGAACGTGTAAAACGTGTACCTCGAGAGAAGGTGAAAAAATAAGGATGTCGTCCAGATAAACTAATACAAAGACATTAAGCATGTCACGCAAGACGTCGTTGACCAATGCCTGGAACACGGCGGGGGCATTGACCAAACCGAAGGGAAGGACGCGATACTCGAAGTGGCCAATAGGGGTGTTAAAGGCGGTCTTCCATTCGTCTCCCTGTTTAATGCGAACGAGATGGTAAGCGTTGCGCAAGTCTAACTTTGTGAAGAACCTTGCGCCCTGCAGGATCTCGAAGGCCGACGCCATAAGGGGCAAGGGATAACGATTCTTGACCGTTATGGCGTTCAACCCTCGATAATCGATGCAGGGGCCCAACGAACCATCCTTCTTCTTCACAAAGAAAAACCCTGCCCCCGCGGGAGAAGAGGACGGGACAATGATGCCAGCCTCCAGTGACTCAGAGAGATACTTCTCTAACGCCTCTCGTTCAGGTACGGATAGAGAATACAATCTACCGCGGGGCGGCGCGGTGCCGGGAAGGAGATCGATGCTGCAGTCATAAGGGCGATGTGGCGGAAGAGAGACAGCCCGGGACCTACTGAAAACCGCCCGCAAATAGTGGTACTCCTCCGGTACCCCTGATAGATCACCAGGCTCCTCCTGAAAAGTAGAAACAGAAGGAACAACAGCTATAGCAGAGACTAAACAATTCACATGACAGGGAAGACTCCAAGACAAAATAGAGCTCTTGACCCAATTAATGTGAGGGTTATGTTGAGTAAGCCAGGGGTGTCCCAACACAACCGGAGCAAAAGCCGAATGAAAAATGAGAAAAGAAATAGTCTCTTGGTGGTTACCCGACACAGTCAGACTCACCGGGCTGGTAACACGTCGGATCCTAGATAACATCTTGCCATCTAAAGCAAAAACAGTAGAACCCTCTGTCAAGTCCACCAGGGGGATGTCATGCTCCCGAGCCCATCCCTCATCGATAAAGTTCCCCTCGGCCCCCGAGTCGACCAGCGCAGGGCATGAAGTGGATCGGCCGGACCACCGGAGAATCGCAGGCAGAGTGGTTCGGGATCTGGAAGGAGAGGATGTCACCGCCGCGCTCGCCAGTACTCCTCCTCCTCCGAGCGGTCACTCATATGGCTGGTGCACTTGTAATGACACATGAAGGATGTTAAGAGGCTAAAAGCAGGTTTAAAACTTGCCCCATTGAAGTCAAGAGGGTGCAAATTTTAAAATGAGGATAACACGGTGTGGGCAACACCGATTTTTGTAGTTGTTCTCTATACTGACAGCACTCCAAATTTACAGAAAAATGAGCTCAATGTTAAAATTGACCGGAGTTCTCCTTTAAGATCCTTTTTTATGTGCTAAAGTATGTGCAGTATGAACAGAATAATTTTATATTTTAGAAATGGTTATTAATATTGTGCCTTTTTAAATTAATTAAGTGGCTGAATGTTAATAAGAAGCATATGTATATTCACAAATTCACACACAAAGCTGGAAGTCATGTGAGCTGTAATTCAGCCAAACTTACAAAAGAGCAGCTACACACTATGACAGATCCATAAAATATAAAATGTCCCAATGTCATTTTCTTCAGGACATAAAATATTGGTTCAGTTTTTATGTGACAAAAAAGCTCTCAAAACAAACAGTGCTTAATATTATATATTTATCTATGATCTGGTAGTTGATGTTAATTGCTAAACACACAATGCCTTGTGAACATATTCAAATGATTTCATATTGCAACCTTATCATAATTAGAATGAGCTTTATTGCCAAGTATGTTTACACATATGAGGAATTTGTCTTGCACTGACAGAATGACAGTGACAAGACACATATGATAAAAATACACAACATACAAAAATAGACAATATGTGTATGTACAGCATGTTTTATACAAATATATGGGAATGTAAATAAGTATTTTGCTGTGCTAAATAAATTTTACTATAAAATAAATAGTATTTTGTATTGCACATGTGTATTGGGGGCATTTAACTGTTCATGGGGTTGATGGCCTGTGGGAAGAAATTATCTTTCTTGTGCCTAGTGGCTGTTGTCAGGAAGTTGGTGATCCACTAACAGATAGAGGAGGGCAGTTTGGGTTATCTGGGTTGATTTGGACAGGAGGAGGTTTGGGATGATGGTGTCGAAGGCCGAGCTGAAGTCCACAAACAGGATCCCCTCTCCTTGCAAGGGTGTCAGAGACGGACGCGCTCAGCGCTTGTCATATGTCACAGCAGTGTTTTCAAACACATAATATTTAATTTGTGTTTCAGACATTTAAAGGGGTGGTTGATAATGATTTTACCTTTCTAACTTTAGTTAGTGTGTAATGTTGCTGTTTGAGCATAAACAACATCTGCAAAGTTATGACGCTCAAAGTTCAAAGCAAAGGGGGATATTTGAAAATTTCTTTCCTTTTCCTTTAATCCTCCCTTATTTTTAATTTTTTTATTTAACCAGGAAAGTCCCTTATCGGGCTTATGCTACTCTGAACAATGCCTGAACTTCGTATTTTGAGCACTTCTTGCATTGTTTTTGCCTCTTCATGATGACTCGCTTAATTTAGTCCTAAATTTTAAGTTGCTTTGGACAAAAGCGGCCACTAGCTTACAAAACCCAGCACCACTGTGAAACTACTCTCAGGGAGACGTGGAGAGGCCTACTACCTGACAACCACAGTATGTGGGAGCTCACCTTCAGGGAGGCCTGGTGAAGCCTACTACCTGATAACCACAATATGTGGGAGTTCACCTACAGAGAGGCCTAGAGAGGCCTACTACCTGTTACCAGATAACCACCTTAAGTGGAAACTCAAAGTAAGTTGGAACTCAACTCCAGGGAGGCCTGGTGAGGCCTACTACCTGACAACCACAAAACGTGGGAGCTCACTTTCAGAGAGGCCTGGAGAGGCCTACTACCTGATAACCACAGTACATGGGAGTTCACTTACAGAGAGGCCTGCAGAGGCCTACTACCTGTTACCAGAAAACCACCTTAAGTGGAAACTCGAAGTATGTTGGAATTCAACTTCAGGGAGGCCTGGTGAGGCCTACTACCTGACAACCATGACATGAGGGAGCTCACTTTCAGGGAGGCCTGGTAAGGCCTACTACCTGATAGTCACAATATGTGGAAGCACACCTTCAGGGAGGCCTGGTGAGGCCTGCAACCTGATAACCACCATACCTGGAAACTCAGTGTGTGGGAGCTCGTTCTACTATCTGACAGCCAAGACATGTGGGAGCTCAACTTCAGGGAGGCCTGGTGAGGCCTACTAGCTGATAGTTCAAAAAGCAGGAATTCAACTTCAGGGAAGCCTGTGGGGCCTGCCACCTAGTAACCACAGTATGTGGGAATTAACCCTCAGGGAGGCCCAAAAAGTGGGAGTCCACCTTCAGGGAGGCCTGAAGAGGCCTACTACCTGAAAACAGTCTAACAGCTGGATGCTAAGAGCCCTAAATACGGGTGCTTACAGTCCCAGGGTGGCCTGCTAAGGCCCGCCAGACTGGGCTACATGGTGACTACTGCTGGGGACTCGCCTAACAGGGAGGCCTGGTCGGGCCTACTAGCTGATAGCGAGTCTATTCTGCTACTTTAACGAACACTGCTGGAACCATACTATTTAAAAGTTAGTTTTACTTTTCCTAATGTATGTTCCACAATGTTGGGACCCACCTTAGAGGAGGCCTATTAAGGCCTACCACCCATCAGTGAGCCTACTGCCCGAACTACCAAGGCCAACCACCAAAGGTGAGCTAGCCTAAGAGCCCTATTGGGGGCTACCCGGTCAAGGAGGCCTGCTGGGGCCTACTACCTAACCATGCAGCCTTCGTGGCAGAAAGCTGTTACTACAGTGCTTACAGCATCCTGGTACCTAATCACATTGCCAAAGGCAGTGTACTCAGCAAAAAGCAATACCCTTATAGCAGGAGAGTACAACATACGCCACTCTGCCTAGTGGAGGCCCCATTAAGGGCCTACCTACTATATGCATGGGCATCAGCTCATGGCAATGCTCTGGCTTCAAGGGAGCGGAGTTCAAAAACCAGAATGAAATGAGTTTGGAACAACATGCTCAACCGGAGCCATCGTGGTGTGAGGTAGATAGATACAGAGCTGAAAAAGGAGTACTCAAAACTACCCTGAGTTAACGGGGGAGTAACAACCATATGCCCCTGAAATTTAAACAGGGAGCGGGCCTGCAAGTGGCTCCAAAGGGTGACAGGGATTTATCCTGCGCCCAGCCTAGGGGAGCGGGAGCTTGCTTGCAAGCCAACCAGCCTACACCCATCGGTCGAGCGGTTCAGCTCAACGGGCTGAGTGGAGCCAGCTCTAGAGGCCTAATCATAAGTTAGCTCTGTTTGGCAGGGTCTGGCAAACTATCACATCGCACAGCGAAAGATAGCCTAACCCTGCCCGAAGGATCATACCTCAACTACCACCCTGCATTACTCTATCACCCCTTAATGCAGTGAAACGGGCTGGCCTTGGCCAACAACTACATTTATGGGAGAAGGCTGAAATCAGGTGGAGGAAGCCTAACAATTGATGAGTGCGGCATCTATACTTAGCAGAACGCCTCCAATACCCCTAGCATAGCCAAGGCCAGCTACAGAGGCGGCCCGGGTGAGGGCCGACCTACAAGCATAGATCTACCTGAGGGCTCGGAGGAGCCACAGCCTACTTGATTGAGAGGCTGTGAAACACTCAACCTACTGAAACATTAGAGCTCAGGGGAGCGAAGTACTCAGGATACCAATGTCACAAACCGATAGGTAGGAAGACCTATCTGAAGCACTAGCGTCAGTCTATACTTAAAAGCAAAAAACTTTCTTTTTTTTTTAAGAAAGACCAACTACTCTACCCCTGGGTGGCTAATAGCCCGAAAGGCTATTCACAGGAATGAGCTGTGGCACACCTCGCATAGTTCTCTGAAGATGGTATGACAAGAAGGCCATCACATACTCATGAAGGAAGCCAAAAAATTTTCTTTAGCTTCTTCCTAATCATTCTAGCCACCTAACAGGGGGCGGCTTCAGGGCCCTGAAGTCCAAAACTTACATTACCTTATACCTCCTTGCAAGTACGACCCCCTAGGTGTATACAGGGAACGAGGTCTGTAGAGAAATAAATGTCAGTGTTAGTTGTACACACAGACATTCTTAAAAGACCAATCAGCTCACCTGCGGCATGCGGAGTGAAGACTTCACCAGATGTCCCCAATAAGCCTGGGGTCCACCATTTTTACATGCCTAAAAGAGGCGCTCACACTAACCAAGCCAAGGTGGGCCATCAGAACATAGTTCTCATCATGGGCCCAGCCCCAGGCCTGGTTGTGGCAAGAACGCCTGGGGAGTCAGGAAGAGAGAGAGGGCTGGTAGAAAAGGCCCTCCAGGGAGATCAACCCTTACTACGCGCTTGTGCTGGATTACCTCCCTTAAATCCCTCTTCTTGCGGGAGGCTCGCCTTCTCTGTGTCCTACTCCTCCATGGAGGGGGCGCACGAGAGAGGGACCAGAGCCTCCCGTCTGCCTGGGCTTGGACCAGTATACATGTTTAAACGGTATACATGTTTTAAAAGCAGCTGAGCGCGCCTTCGCCTCTCTAAACTTTCCAACTACCGCCACCACGGAGGTGCCAAAAAGTTTGGATGGCGAAACTGGTGAATCGAGGAGAAAGGATTTTTCTTTCTCCCCGATATCAGCCATGTTAAGCCACAGATGCCTCTCCGTGGCCACCATCGCCGCCATCGATCGACCGATCGCGGCAGCAGTCTGTTTAGTGGCCCGGAGAGACAAATCTGTGGTCCGGCGTAGCTCAGCAACCGCCTCAGGGGACAGCCCCGCCCCCTGGTCGAGATCCCACTGCAGGTCGGCCTGGTATGCTTGCAGCACTGCCATAGTATGGAGAGCAGCGCCGGCCTGACCTGCTGCCGTGTATGCTCTGCCATTTAAACGAGCTGTTACTTTGAGCGGTTTGGATGGCAGGGTTGGAGCTTTTAGTGTCGACACCCGCCCAGACACGAGATAGTTTGCAAACGTCTCGTCAATCGGCGGTATCGACACATACCCATGCTCCCCGATCCCCTCAACATCAGCGAAATTACCCCGCTGATGTCGGTGAATACGGGCAGAGTATGGGTTCTTCCAAGCCCTCTCGATCTCAGTGTGGAGATCAGGAAGGAATGGAAGGCTCACCTGAGCTGGTGGCCTATGTTCAGGGAGAAAACGATCGTCAAGCCTGCCGTGAGCGATCTCTACCCGAGCGCGCTGCCATGGCAACTGAAGTTTGTCGGCGGCGCGCCCCATAACGTCCACCAGCTCAGCATACACAGGGCAGGATCGCTGACGAGGCTCTGGATCTAATTCATCCTCATCAGCCATCTCTTGCCTGTCCTGAAAAGCACTCGCTGCAGTACCAGTAGGAGAATCGTCTCCGTCATCCACCTGCAGCTCACTCTCGCCAGCCGATGACGCGTCTGAGAGGTTTACACACCTCTCAAGACTGTCAACGAGCTCCATCTGGGAGCCCCATGAAGCGAGTCGCCGCTCTGCCTCGGCACGAGCGGGACCCGAACCACGAGGTCCAGATGCTGAGCTCTCTTCCCTCGAGAAAAGAGCCAGACGAGAACGGAGCGTTCTCATAGAGAAACATTCACAGTTTGCACAGGGCACTCCCTCGAGAGCGTCCCGTGCGTGCTCTTCACCCAGACAGAAAACGCACATTTCATGTGTGTCACCCGGCGACAAAAACCTTGGGCACGGGTCAACTTATTTAAGGAAATTATTTACCTTTTGTGTGCGCTTCATTTTCTCTCTTAATTGCCGTTATACTTGACATTAAACCAGACAAAACAGTCCCTGAAGACGAAAAGATATTGTCATGTTTGCAAGGCGCCCTTATATACATTCAGGTCGCGCGTTAATCATTCACGCTAATGATTCACGGGCTGTCGCTGGTCAACATGATTGGCGTAAGTTGATATTGATTTCAGACACCTGTCACGCCTGAGGCGTTCCCCAAAGCGTCAATGACGTAGTGTCGAGTTCCCTTCGAAAGGGAACTTATCTACATTTTACAGTGATTTGGTGATCAAGAGCGCGGGCATTTGTATCCTCTTCTGGATAGTTCTCAGCGCCGCCGATTTGGTGTATTTCTTCAGTGAAATACAGTTTTGTGTACATTTTATTGAAAACAGCCGCATTTTACCGTGCATATTTTGATTGGTCAATCTATCAATTAGACTAACACATCAACAATTTCTTATTTTTATTATTTTATTTTAAGCAATCAGAAATCTGAGGCCCACCCAGGCCCCCTCGTGGCTACGCCACTGGTTTATACACAACTCTGTCCCCATTCCTGCAGGCATCTTCTTTAGCCTGTCCAAAGCTGTCTGAGATTTTTAGTGAACCACGGTTTGTCATTGTTGTAAGAAAAGATAGGACCACTTTGGCAGTACTTGAGTTTATTAAACACAATTTATCTTTAACAATGTGTGGTTCCTCATCGACGCAGTGTCTCGTTCCCTGTTCTCAGGGAACAGAGGTTACAGTCGGAACCTAGACGTTTTTCTAATGCCATCAACTGTTAGTATTTTGACAGTCATTGTGCTATGATTGTCTATATTGTTGGATAGAAAACTAGTGCTAATGTTTTGACAGAATGATGAAATTTTGAGTCGGGTTTGCTGTTTTTATAGAGCTAGTATATGTATAAAAAGGTTTTTAGCGTTTTGAAATGTATATGTATTGAACAAATATTGTTTTGGGGAGAAAATTAGAAAAGGATCTGCAACATATATCTTAGTTTGCCAGTATAGTCCATTTTAAACCACCATAATGCTACATATGCGATTGGTGCAGGCGTTGCTCAGGCCATGTAATGTCTGCTTGCAGCTATAATTTGAATTTGTTTTTGCAAAATGTACAAATAAATCCATAACTGTTTTTTATGATAAGTCATACTGCATATGTGGACCAGATATTTTCCCTAAAAACACAAAGGATTAATGAGGAGGAAATACAAATGCTGTTTTCCTCCTGCAGCACATCCTGAACTAACAGAGGCTCATCAAACACACTCCAGTTAAACAAAAGATTTAATCTGGTTGATTCAACATAGATTGATGTTTGTCATTTTGGAAGATCAGCTGACTGCCAAGCAGAGATGGGCATAAATACATGTATTTAAAATACAAATACAAAATAGTGTGTGGAAAATGTATTTAAATACAAACGCAGTATTTTGTATTCTGAAAATACACAAAATACATGTGAAATTGGACATCCAGCGCAGGTCCAATGCTTTTTAAGTAATTTTATGTTTATTTTATGTAAAGTTTATTTGTTTCTATAAGTTTATTAAAATTAGAAAGTGTATCTAAAATTTAAAATTAGAATTAATTTAAATTCATTTGACACTATTTACCCCTTTTTTATTATTATATTTTATGTACAATAAAACTAAAAGCAGAAGATGTTTGTGGAGTATCATCCATCAGTGCTTCTTTTTCCACTCCAACGTTCCCATAATTCCTGCCCACTAAAAGCTGCACGGATAAATTTGCTTAAATAGGCCCATCTACGTAAACGATTTAGAAAAAGTTTCATCAATTCAAACTTTATATCATCGCTATGATATGTAGTGTCATATCACCCAGCCCTAACATGCAGTAATGCTTGAAACACATTTGACAAGCTAGTTGATTAATTGGCCAACGCTATTTTCCCACTTGTCTGTGCTCTTTTATTCTTTCATGTTAACTGAAGTGAATAATGCAATATTTTAACTTTAATCAACAAGTGGAATTGATCATGACATTCTCACCTTATTCCAAAACAAATTGCTGATCCAATGCTGAGCTAGTGAATGTCTGAACTAGTTGATGCACTAAATCAATACCCTGATAAAGAGGTTGACTGGCAAAAAGTATTTCATGTATTTTGAAAATGTATTTAAATACAAATTACATTTGATTTTTTCCAAAGGCTTTAAAATACAATATAGTATTTTATATTTCAAATACGTATTTTAAATACATGTGTCTGAAATACTGCCCATCCCTGCTGCCAAGACTGTTTAAACTGTTCACTGTTTAATGTTCTGTCATGAAGACAGGGGTATATTTGATAATATAACTGCAGAAAGGTGTGTGAGGGTTCCTTATGGGGGTTCTTGCTCCATAATTAATGGCAGAGCTTAAGTATTAACCCGCAATAGAACCATCAGCTTGAGTGATATACAAATGATTAAAACACTTTAGTAATGACTTTTAAGCAAAACAGTGTTGACGTGTAGACGTGGCAGTAAACCGGGGACTTCTATACTGTAGCTTGGCTATGAGGATGAGTGTCTCTCAGCAGTTATGTCCATGACAGCTAGGACTTGAAAGCGTTGGTAATCTGAAACAAAAGACGACGACAGCCAGAAGGTGCACAGTAATATGCTTGATACTTATAGTGGTGAGGGCGGGAGGGTTGCGAGCAGTTTGAGCATGCTTACCAGTAATGCCACGTATCTATCTATCTATCTATCTATCTATCTATCTATCTATCTATCTATATATATATATATATATATATATATTATATATATATATATTATCCAGCTGTTCAGATCTGCTCTGAACAGCTGGAAGTCTGGCAGTCAGATGATTCGCCAGAGGACTACTAGGCAGCGAGGTTTGCGAGGCAGCGAGACCGCTGCACCTCCAACTACAATGTCCACCAAAATGTCTGAATAATTGAAAGCTGGTAAAATATTGGGTGGTGTTTACTGCCTGAAGGGGCTGGATTCTGGAATCCACTCCTGCTTCAGTATGTAATGAGGGATTATAATCAAGGCATTAATCAATATTTTCCCTTCTAAACATCACACGAGTTGAATGACTTCTCTAGGCTTGTGAGATTTTACTTTGTTATAGAAGTTTCCAGTGTGATTACTGAAATGTTCTTTTCATGTATTCTCTAATGTCTGTATTTAAATGTCTGAATGCAGTAACAATGCTTGCTTATTTAGCCTCGTTTTGTTTGAGAAAGGTCTCCAACATGCGTTAAAACATATAAGGGTCGTTGGAACAAATAGTTTAAGGGACCATTTCTTTGTTAAAGCTTTACTTTACCATGTTACATTAAAGTGTCCTCTCCTTGAGAGAAAGAGTGTATTATCTTGACGTTTTGAGAAAACTCTCCTGTTTATAGTTAGAGCCTGGCCAAATCCAACCTTGAATCGTCCGTTGATCCCGGGAAATTACCGTAAAATGGCTAGAGTGCTCTCTGTGTGAACACGAACACGTCCCGGGATTGATGCCGGGCTGGGGACCTAGTAACATTGCCGGGATCAGTCCCGGAACGTGCCGTGTGAACAAAAGCCAGGACCAATGCCGGGAGGGCTGTGTCGTAGTGATGATGCACGTGCCATCGCAATGACGTAGTTATCGTGTGACTCTGTTGCTCTTAGAAGAAAGTTTGTGTTCGTCACCAACAAAGAACGGCATTGAGAGATGGCGTTGGAGACTATGTAATGTATTACGTATGCAATACAGAGATTATGTATTTATTTACTGTATGTTAATATAGCCTGCCTCTCCCATCCAGCACCCTGTGGGTTTGATGCGACGAGCTTTGCACTCCTGGATTTGGGGATTTTCTGCCATTTCTATCTACAGATCCTCTCAAGCTCAGGGAGCCATTTTCACAGTTCAACTTTATCTGTATATCATTGATGGAGGGTTTTTTTCTGAAATGTTTTGTTGGACGTTCATCTGACATTTTTTAAATGTCACTACTAAAATTGAATGGTGTCTTAACATTTAACATTTTAAAACACTTAAAAAAACTGGATGCTTTAAACATTCAGAGAACACTCAGAAACCTAATGGCAATGTTAGCAAAACATTATTTTTTGGTATGTAAAAATAACATATTTTTGTTAGCAGGGATGCATCTTCAGCATTTAGATCTTTACATCAACAGGTGTGTCTCTTTCCCAGTCAGATGAATTTCCCACAGATCTACTCCGAATCAATGTGTAGAAACATCTCAAAGATGACCTGGAGAAATATGATGCACCTGAGATCAAGTTCAAATATCATAGCAAAGTGTCTAAATACAGTGATATTCTGGCTGAAATGAGGGTGATATTTCAGTTGTTGTTGTTGTTGTTGTTTTTTTAATACACTTGCAGGCAAATCAGTTTTTTTTCTTTGTCATTAAATAGTATGGAGTGCTGATCGATGTGAAAAATAAAATAATTGAAAGCATTTTAGAATACGGTTACAACATAAAATGTGAAAAAATTATTCACCAGGTATGCCTACAGTGTGTGTCATAATTCCCCTGCATTAAAGATACATTAAAATGCTCAACCAAAAAAAAAAGTTTAAAAGAGATTGCAATGAAGATTTTTTAAAACTAGTGGCCACAGATCAAATAAACATAATCCAAAGATATGAGAAACAGTGTCTGATATATGGAGCCGGCAGAAATAAAGCTTCCATAACAAGATAGTGATCCCCGATAAGGCTTAGTGAAGATGCGTGTTTGTATATGAATAACCACCAAACAACAATTACTGGCAGGAACTAAAGATGCCATGAACAGCATATTGTAGATGTTGAATGAGGGCTCCCTCTGCTGACGGACAACAGGGCTCACAGGCAGACTCGTGTGTGTGTGTGTCGATCCCATGAGTTGTCTTCGCTTGGGCGGCCCTATTGTGTTAAAATCATTCCAGTGCACTGAAATGTCCAGTGTACTGCAAAAACCAGTGATTGCTCAGTGTTCAATTACCAGAAATGTCATGTTTTTCTTCAACTATATTCTCCACATCTGACAGAAATAGAGAACAAGCACATATTTGTTGCTCCAAATCGGCATCCGTGAAGAACCTTTGAATCTTTCCATAAGAAAAAATGTTCTTCATAGTGGAAAAATTATTTAGATTTTAAAAATGTCCATCAATTTAAGAAAAAATGGTTTCTTCAAGAACTCTTTACTTACACTGAGTTCTTTGGGGAACCAAAAATGATTCTTCTATTGCATCGCTGTGAAAAAAACTTTTTCCAATATTTATTTTACGGAGTGTAGGTTAAACTAACCACATGGTTTTGGGCAATGGACGAATGAAGTAATTTCTCCTCAAGTTCATACAGGTGTATGTTGCAGATATGTGTCTGTAGAAAGCAGATGATGAAATGCACAGTCTTTAATAACCACCTCAGGAAGAACCGTCATATACACGTTAAACACCAACAATAACCGACAAAGGGCTGAACAGAAAAGGGAGTATTAATACACAGTATATGAGGACACTAAACAGGAACAGCTGGACAAGGATTTATGGTGCCTTCACGTGCTATGGAAAAGATTATGTTTTCCACTTGTGAACTGGTATTTACCAGTGTGTTGTGTTCAAGTGCTTTTGTTGTCGTAATGTAGGGAAAAGATGGACTCTCAGATCCAGGCTCCTATTGACTGCTAGCTAGCATCTGCTCTGGGTAGGTAACACCAAGCCATAACGGTATTTTTAAAACTGACACTGAGTGTTAACGCATTATATTACAATTGTTAATGACACAACATTGTATAGGCTACAAAAACTATCCGCTAACAGTAGCAAAAAAACGTTTAGTTGTGTACAATGCTAATCATTCACGACTCTTGCGATGCTCTCCGCCATTTTGAAAAGGTCAAAGGTTATCTCATCTCGGCAACTCGTGCAACAAAATATTCTACGAGTTGCCCAGTGGAAAATACCACTTGAGGGGGTGTTCATGTGCATTTTCCACGTCGGCTTTTGGTATTTACCATAATTACCATAGCACGTGAAGGCACCATCAATAATTAGAAACCATAGTTAATAACGAGAACTATTACAGACATGACAGAAACAACTAAACACAACATGATTTAGACAGTGTATTTCATCATCACATTTTTAATCCACAAAGTTTCACAACCAAAATTCGCCAAAACTTTATTTATCTACAGTATATATTTATTGTATGTATTTTAAACCAAACAAACTTCATTATGCTAAATGTTTTGACTGTATATGTGTAGAATGGATTTTCATTGTGACTTAATTGTCCTAAAAGTTTAAAGTTCTGAGGCCACCCAAAATTGCTTGTGATTGTTACCCAGCCAATATTGTACATGTTCAACCAAACACTGGATATCAACATCAACACTTCTATCAGATTTTATTTTATTTTAAGGGCGCATGCTTGGCCATAATGTAGCGTGTGCACAACTCACACACACACTTTGCTTCTCTCATCTACACAGACGCAGCCTTTTTCATTTTTGCAAACCATACATAATTACAAGGAAAAATATTACCACACGAGGGAAATCATTGTGGTGAAAAAATAGGCATAAATCTAGCTTACACATTTACCCAAATTATTATACGCCTGTTTAACCGAAGCTAATTTGGGTGTGTTTCTCCATCCCCAATGTCACTTCTCTGTGTTTTACGGCCCTGACGAGAACGTCGGTCGCCTCGGCTGTGAACCGCTCCTGGCGCGCGCCTGGCAAATCCGCCGTTATAATAGCAATCCGCCATGGAACAAGCGCGCCTGCTCTTAAAGGGAATGTGAGATGTCGCTCTGATTGGTTTATTTCACGTTACGCCCAAACCATACCTATGAATAATGAAGTTACTTAAAACCAACCCTTATGAAAAAGTATACTTCAAGTAAATTTTATGAAATATACTTATGTAGCGAATACGACTCTGGGTAAATATGAATTAGCTCAAGAATATGGGGAATCTTGGGAATATTAATATTTATGACTCATGGTCATAATTCATAAGTCGCATGTACATTTATTTTATCAATTATCGAGATTACCTTGTTCTATAACTATCTGACCAACATTTAATTCGTCCAGCGAAACAAATGTAAAATCATTACAGTCAAGAAGAGGTATTCACAAACTTCAAGAGAGTTTCATGTCCTGGCCACGGACACCCAACTTTCTGAGTTTATAAATTAAAACTACTGAATGTAGTCTAATATCGAGCTTGTAGCTTAAATAAGATCTTTGATTTCATTGACTTCATAAAAAGTGGATTCTTCAAACACAGAGGCAGTGAAAAGTATTTATGAATTTTAATAAATGCAAAACTAGAGATTATATGAGCTACGAATATAAACGTACGTAAAAATGCAAACAATAAACAAACAACATATAACCAAACAATAACATAAGTGATCAGAATGAAATGAAAGAAAGAAAAAAAAAAGAAAAGAAAAGAGGAAGAAGGGTAACTTAATTCACAGACCTCAGAGACACCAGGAAATCAACTTTTATCAACTCAATATACTTGCAGAATTCTGTGCTCTTTCAGTGCGATGCTGTAACAGAGGCGCGCGTGTCCGGCTGGTTTGCGTCTGGCTTCGTCTTCTGGGTCGTTTCGCAAGACGATGTAAAGGCTTACTTGAATTTAAGTTACCGAGAAAGTTAGATCATTTCCCTTTTTGAGGGGAAAGGCACGGATGAGCTTAGTTGCAAAGAACGGCAGCTACGACTCGAACATGTGTTGGTCCGAGGAGAAGGCCTGAGCCTTTCAGATGTTTCTTGAAGCCGGGGAGAAGAGGAGGAGGTCAGAGCGATCGAAGAGAGAAGAGCAGGGAAACTGAAGGTTTGGACTTTTATCAGTGTCCCAAGTACCGCCCCCCTTCTTCGAGGGGGACGAATCAGCTGTCGAGATCTTTTCTAGCGGGAAGATCCTTTGTTCGTTTGGAACGATCTCCTGGCTCGAGTTACAGGGCCGATTGACTTAAACCTTCCAGTTCCAGAAATATGAAATGTGTAAACAATGTATATTACTGCATTCTGCTATTGGAATTTGGCTCTGTTATATTGAGAGAATTCCATAGACATCAGACACATCACATGAAGGTTGTAGAAATGCAAAGTTACAGGAGATATGCAGAATTATACACATTTAAAGTTTTGATTACCACATGACAAAATCGTAGACACCCCAATATGACATGGTCATAACAAAAGGCACCTCAGAAATATATCACCATTTTGGTAATGTCCTATGTGGGTAAGTCAATGGGAAATCTGTGTGTGTGTGTGTGTGTGGAATGTCACAAGGCTGTAAAGTCACAGAAAGTCCAAGCTGAACTAGGGGGTTTTACAAGGGGTTCTTAAAAACAGGGTCCTCTTTATGGCTCAAATGTCCCTCTGGGGAACACCAGATTGCCATTTTGACATGTCCAAGCAGACTTAGTGACGCCGTGGACAGACCCGTTGTCTAAAAAGACAACGAAGGATGTGTTTGGAAACAAGGAATTACTAATTGGAACAGCATGTGACCGCATGTCAGGCATTGTCGCTACACTTAAGTAATGTTCAAGTATATTTTTAAGTATACATTATGCAGTAAGTATACTAATGTCAATATGTACTTGTAGTAAACTTGCAAGTGTACTATTTTAATACCGCTTGGGACTAAATTGGCCCACTTTTAGTTTATAAAAGTATATGTTTCAGTGTACTATAAGTGTAACAGTAGTAAACATTAAGTGCACAACTAGTTCATAATTAAGTTTCTCATTTGTACTGCAAGTGAACTTATGGGTATACTAGTAGTTTACTATTTTAATACTTGTAGCACATTTTTTTGTTTATGTAAGTACACTTTGAAGTACTAGTTTAGTAGTTTTATACAAGTTTTCTTTAAGTGAACAACATTATACTTATAGTTTACTATTTATATATTAGTTTTGCACTTGCAGTAGGCCTAGTCTATACCACTATGTTCAAATTTTATTTTTTATACTTGAAAAATACCTTTTACTGTACTTTAATTTTAAAAACATTTTATTAGCTTCATGCGTCCTTTTTTATCAACACTTGAATGTTGGCAAGTTTCATAAAATCATCTTTAATTGATCTTATCCTAACCAACGTCCTCATAAATATTCAGCAGCTTCTGTTTTTGCAAACGACATTAGTGACCACTGTGTTGTTGCCACGGTCAGAAACACAAAAATTCCCAAAACCAAGCCACGCATTATTATTAAGCGTGACACAAAACATTTTTCGGAACAAGGGTTTTATATGACCTGTTTTATTTTGACTGGGATAAAATGTATCTTATTGCTGATGTCGAAAATGCTTGGAAATTGTTTTATGATGGTTTTAAAGAAATTGTTGACAAGCATGATCCCCTCAGAAAGTATAGAGTAAAAGGCCGAAACAATGCATGGTTCACTGTAGATTTAGCCAACTCTCTTCATGAGCGTGATAAGGCCTGGGCAAAAGCCAGGAAAACAAGCCTGGATTCTGATTGGCTGCTCTTCAGGAGACTGCACAATTTGTGCACTGTGGCTATTAGAAAGGCCAAAGCAGACCACTTTTTTATAGATGGCTGGAAATAAAACTGGCATCGAGCTGCCACCATGTATTCTTAAGGGCTCACGTAAATTATCCGATAAGGCTGAAATGCTTGGCGGTTTTAATGAGCATGTTATTGCCTCTGGTTCTTTATTCGATTCCCTCAACATTTCACATCAGAATCATCCTAAAGGTAATACTCATGGTCATACTGGAGTCAGTAATTCTTTTAGTTTTAAGCCATTTTCAGTCTCAGAAGTGCATAAAGCCCTCACGCTTTTAGACATTAGAAAATCAGCTGGTCCTGATAACATGGAGCCTTATTTTCTACAGTTAGCATCTGATTTTATTGCACCGCCTTTGACTTTTCTTTTTAATCTTTCTCTGGACACGAACGAAATTCCACTTATATGGAAATCCGCATTTGTTCTTCCTCTGTTAAAAGGGGGAGACGCGATAGATTTAAATAATTACAGACCCATCTCGAAATTGTGCGTCCTGGCCAAGGTTATGGAAACTCTGGTGAATGAACAATTGAAAGAGTTTCTAACTACCAACAATATTTTGTCTAATTTTCAATCAGGTTTTCGTAAAAAACACAGCACAACTACAGCAGCCCTAAAAGTATAGTGAAGGATTTCATTGACTCTTTAGATAAAAAACAAGATTGTGCAGCTCTCTTCATTGACCTATCGAAGGCTTTTGATACTGTGGATCATGCAATATTAAAACAAAGACTTCTAAGTGTCGGGTTGTCAGAACAAACAGTTTGCTGGTTTGAAAACTATCTGTCAGGTAGATCTCAGTGCAGGCAGATGGTCTCCCTTCCAGCCCTCTTAGTATATCCAAGGGTGTGCCCCAGGGGTCAGTGTTGGGACCACTCCTATTTATATTATACATCAACAATCTTGATCAAAATGTCACCAATGCAAATTTTCACTTCTATGCCGATGATACTGTGATATACTGCTCTGCATCAACTCCAAACTAAGCTCTTTGTCAGCTACAACTTGCTTTTGATACTGCACAACGTACCTTGTTCGTTTTAAAACTTGTTTTGAATGACAACAAAACAAAACTTATGTTGTTTTCCAGTGCAAAATCAAAGTCACGGAACCTTCTACCTATCACTACTTCTCAGGGCTCCGAGATTGAGTCTGTTCCTCAATACAAGTATCTTGGTATCCTAATTGATGATTCACTCTCTTTTAAACCTCACATTCAGCAGTTGGTAAAAAAAAAAACTGAAGCTGAAATTGGGTTTTTATTTTAGAAACAAGTCATGTGTTTCCTTTGAGGCCAAAAGGAGGCTTGTTGCTGCCACTTTCATGTCAGTGCTGGACTATGGCGATGTTATATACATGCATGCGTCCATTACAAGCTTGAAATTGTTGGATACTGTTTATCACAGAGCTCTTAGGTTTATCACAAAGTTTAAAGCACTTACTCATCACTGTTCTTTGTATGATCGGGTTGGTTGGTCTGCATTGTCCACCCGTAGACTTAATCATTGGTACATTTTTATCTACAAAGCTATTCTTGGTCTGCTTCCCCCATACCTTCAATCTTACATCGAAAAGAAAAGCACAGGAAGATATTGTCTTCGTTCTGAGGACTTATTATTATTATCTGTCCCTCAAGTCCGAACCGAACTGGGAAAAGGGGCGTTTAAGTACGCGGCCCCTTGCGCTTGGAATCAGCTGCAAAATGTCCTGAATCTTAAGGAGCTGGTTTCATTGGTTGATTTTAAATTACTTTTAAACGACATAGAGGCTACACAAACTGGCTGTAGATGTTATGACTGACTATTCGGACGATCCTTGCTGTTGTTTATCGCTTGTGATAATATGAAACTGTCATTTTTTATGACTTTATAACTGGCATAAATTGTTATATGTTGATGTTATGTTTTTATGTCTGTAACCTTGTTAATTGTGCTGCTGCCTGTCTTGGCCAGGACGCTCTTGGAAAAGAGATTTTTAATCTCAATGAGTTTTTCTGGTTAAATAAAGGTAATAATAATAAAGAAAGGCAACATTTTAAACAAAAAAGTTGAGAAAATCAAATTTTTGTCAAAGACAAATTCATCCTTTTTTTTTTTTTACACCTTTATTTTAGTGTTTTTGCTTTTTCGCAGAAAAAACAGAACAACGACAACAATGAGGAAAAGAAAGAAAAAACGAGATGGGAGAAAAAATCTCCATCAATCAGGGGGTAAAGAGGGAGGAGATTTAAAGAAAGTTAAAAAGGGCTGCCATTTACTGTAAAACTGGTTGGAATCACCTCTCAGAGAATATTTAATCTTTTCTAATTTCAGAAAAAACATAACATCCCTTAGCCATTGAACGCTGGAAGGGGCTTTTGTAGATTTCCAGTGGAGAAGGAGATGTCGTCTCGCCAGTAAAGATGTGAAAGCAAAGATGTCTAATTGTTTTGATGTAAATCTATTATAATCCTCTGGGCATCCGAATATGGCAATATGGGGAGAGATAGTTACAGTCGTCACAAGTATGAGTTAGATTGCAGGGAGAGGTATGGCATTTGTCACAGCTGTTGGTGACAGTGGAAATAAATATTTAAAACCTAAGGGGCTCAATTTGAAGGAGATATCAGACTGACTCAGTTGATAGGCCAGAGCGTTAACCGGATAACATTCGCTTTTGGAGATATTAACTTTGTAACCTGAAAATGAGCCAAATTTCTGAATAAAGGACAAAATTACTGGTTTAGAGCGGCCGGGGTCAGAGACATATAACAACAAGTCATCCGCGTAAAGAGAAAGTTTAAATTCCATTCCAAAACGTGATATACCAGAAAAAATGGAGGAGGATCTCAGATAGATAGACAAAGGCTCTATGGACAGCGCAAAGAGTAAAGGAGATAATGGACAACCCTGTCGGGTGCCTCGAGATAAAGGAAAATAAGCAGATTGAACGCCATTGGTGGAGATACTAGCTTGTGGGAATGTATAGAGAAGGCGTATCCATGAAATGAATATATCACCCAACCCAAATTTATTTAGTACGGCAAGCAGGAAGTTCCATTCGACCCTGTCAAATGCCTTTTCAGCGTCAACTGAGATGACCACTTCAGGGGTTATAGTGGAATTTTAAAAATTTTAAAAAATTTTAAATAAAACCAGTTTGCTCTTCTGAAATCATGGCCGGGAGAAATCTTTCCAAGGGGCTGGCCAGAGCCTTAGCAAGGATTTTAGCATCCACGTTTAATAAAGATAGGGGTCTGTAAGAACCGCAGAGGTCGGGATCCTTGTCTTTCTTTAACAGCAGACTTATGGAGGCTTGTCTTAAAGTAAGAGGGAGAGAGCCAACCTGCAGAGATTCCTTATATACAGAAAGCAATATCGGGGCCAATTTAGATTGAAATCTTTTTAAAAATTCCACTGGGAATCCATCAGGGCCAGGAGCTTTAGAATTTTGCATGTTGTTTATAGCAGTGTTGATTTCATCAACTGTTAGCGGCAGATCAAGATCTTTGGTAACATGTGGGCTAATAGAAGGAAAGTCGTGGCTATCTAAAAAAGCACCCATGTCAGAAGCGTCAAATGAGGACTCGGACTTATGCAGAGAAGAATAGAATGAGCAAAATACAGAGTTAATTGTATTAGGGTCAGTATGTAGTGTGCCTAAGGGATCCTTGATTTGAAGAATCATGCGTGAGGCAGCCTGGCGACGCAACTGATGGGCTAGGAGCCGGCTTGCCTTATCGCCATGCTCATAATATGTGGAGCGCGAGCGCAAAAGAAGGCGCTCTGCCTCAGTAGTCGTAATGAGGTCAAATTCAGTTTGTGAATCAACACGGTCTTTGAGCAAGTTAGGGGAGGAGCAAGTGGCTAGTTGTTGATCTGATTTATCCAATCTAGTTGAAAGCTCTTGATGTTTGGCTAAACAAGTTTTATTTAAATGCGCAGAGTAGGAAATTATTTGACCCCGCAAGTATGCTTTGAGTGATTCCCATAGCAGCGAACAAGAAATAGGATCAGCCTCGTTTTGATTGATCATGATAAAATCATCAATTGAAGATGCAATAAAAGAGTTAAATTTATCATCTGATAAGAGCAGAGTATTTAACCTCCATGGTGAGGATTATCGGGATTGCGAAGAGAGCTGAATATCCAAAGAGAGCGAGGCATGGTCAGAGATAACTATAGGATGATATTTAATCATTGACACCTTGGAGGTAAGTTTAGCATCAATGAAAAAATAATCAATCCGAGAGAAGGATTTATGCATATGTGAAAAAAAGGAATACTCCTTGATGGTAGGGTTGTAGAATCTCCAGGGATCAATGAGGAACGGTCTAACCTATGGGGTCAATAACGCAGTTCATGTCCCCTCCAA
Source organism: Rutilus rutilus (assembly GCF_951802725.1). Taxonomy (NCBI): domain Eukaryota; kingdom Metazoa; phylum Chordata; class Actinopteri; order Cypriniformes; family Leuciscidae; genus Rutilus; species Rutilus rutilus. The sequence goes on from NC_140210.1 coordinate 58,745,441, forward strand.
AGATAAGGATGTTATCATGCAGAGAAGGGAGACGTTCCAAATACCTTATTCATAAAATCTGTGTTATCAAAATTTGGGGCAGAGATGTTGACTAGTAATACAGGAACGTGCGACAGCGTGCCTGAGATGATAAAATATCTGCCATTTTCATCAGAAATCTATTTAGAAGTAGAAAATTGAATTGATTTACCAATTAAAATAGCAACTCCTCTGGCTTTAGAGTTAAAGTTGGAGTGAAACACCTTAGAGACCCACGGGCATTTTAGCCTGACCTGGGGTCTCATTTATAAAGCGTGCGTACGCACAAAACGGTGCTGGAAACGTACGTACGCCAGTTCCCACGCAAAGGTTGTGATCTATAAAAAACAAACTTGACGGGAGAATGTGCGCACCTTTAAGCAAACTTTGAGCCATGCGTACGCACATTCTGGAGACAAAGGGAATTGGCGACACAGATGGTGAGGTCGTGAACTGAAGTTAGATTGTAGAAAATAAATGTGAGAAGAATGATTATAAGAATTAATGACATTTAATTTTCACTCCATTTCATACGTTATATCCACATTATCATGAAGATTAAATCCAACAGTGTTATTTGTGCCGATTGTTTTAGGCTATACACATCTAGTAAAATCCAAACGTAATTCAAAATGTATTAAAAAAAATAAAATAATAATAATCAGCGCTGCCTTACAGTCACATTGTCCACAACGGGAGCGCAGGAGGACATGCCGCGACTACATGTGATACAGAATAGCATTAAATACCCTTTTATTAGAGAACTGCAGAACACAGTGCAAAAAGGAAATATTTTCCTTAATGTACATATATCATAAAATGTCAAAGTCTGCAAATACAGTCATGAAGCACAATCGCTACTCATCATCGGTCCTAACTATCAAGAAGCATGTGTTCACTATAACATTTTCGTCTTAAATTTTCGCCCACAAATTAATTATGTGATTTGGTCAAGGTGTTAACGATCAGTCTATTTGCTAGAAACATATAAATCCTCCGGTGACCCGGGTATGTAATGCTTCATGATGGCACTGCTGGCACTGTTGGAGGATTACGCCAATGGCAGAATAAGGAGAGAACGAGTTTTCAGGGACCATGATGATTTCCTGGCCCATGATGATGACTGGCTAATAAGCCGATTTAGATTCCCTAGAGCTGTGCTCTTGGATCTATGTGCTGAATTGGGTCCAGTATTAGAGAGGGCAACACGCCGGAACCATGCCATCCCAGTCCAAATACAAGTCCTCACCACTCTGGGGTTCTTGGCAACTGGCTGTTTCCAGCGGGAATTGGCAGACAGGTAAATTATTTATATAAAAAAAACTATAAGTACTCCTCAAATTTGTCTTTTTTAAGGTCAAAAAAGACCTTTTTGTATATGAAATAATTCTATTGGAATCTATCATGTCACCCTATAGGTCTGGGATATCACAGCCGTCCCTGTGTGCCATAATATCTGTCGTTTTGAATGGTATACTTAATATGGTTAGTCGATACATCAGGTTCCCCTACACTGTGCGAGAACAGGCCGAAATTAAAATGCAATTTGCAGCAATGTCTGGTTTCCCAAATGTAATCGGCGCAATTGACTGCACTCATGTTGCTATCAGGGCACCATCTGAAAATGAATTTGCTTATGTTAATAGAAAGCATGTGCATTCTATTAATGTGCAAATCATATGTGACTCCAACATGACCCTCACAAACATTGTGGCACGCATGATTCGTTTATCTAGACACATAGCAGTGTAGGGAACAGACTAAATGCAGGCGCAGTACGTGATGGCTGGCTTCTTGGTGAGTTTAACAATATTAAAAAGTAGAAACTGTAACAATTTTGTTTTTAATATAATTATAACCTGCAGGCGACAGTGGCTACCCCCTGAGACGCTGGCTCCTCACCATTTTTAAACCCGCAGAGCGCAGAGGAAACTCATTATAAGGAGGTCCACTATCGTGCCCGCGCAGTTGTGGAGCGTGCCATCGGCATCCTGAAATGCACACTGTAAAAAAGAATACATTGATTTTATTGATATCTAATTAATAAAAATGAGGCAACAGATTACAAGCAATATTATTAATTAAATTTAACAAATTAGAATTGAGTAATAATTAATCAAATGAATTCCTTAAAAGTCAACCATTTAAAATGAGTAAAATTTACAAAATATATTTTATTGCCAACAGTGAAGACACCTGGTGTTAACAAGCAGAATCACTGAAGGAGAAAACCATAATTAAAGTCACCATTATGGAGATCAGTGTGTGTTTTAGTTGGGCTCTTGACCCTTAAATTATTAACTTTAAGTTTTGTTTGGCTGCTGTACATGAGTTATAACAGCCAGATGAACAAAGAGAAAAGGTGGTCTGATGTTGTTGGTTGTGTTTTAACATAATCATTATTTCGCAATCATTTGACTTGAATCACTGAACTCATATAGAGTCCAATTTTTTATATTAATTATAGCAGCACTGGCCTTGTACGGCATAATATTTTTTAACTTTTACAATGTAAGGCAAATAATTTCTAAAAAGTTTCTCTTACATAAAAAGGAGACACACAGACATCAATAATCAGCCTGTGAATCTCAACAATGGTGACAATTATAAAGCATGTTGCAGTGCATTCTGGGTTCCACCAATAAAAACTCATTTATGGCTCCCATCATGCATTGCTGCATGAATAAATAATGAGCTTATGATCAGAGGTGATCTGTTCGTCACCATTGCTGAGATTCATACGCAAAATCTTGATGTGTGTGTGTGTGTGTGTGTGTGTGTGTGTGTGTGTGTGCGCGCGCGCGCGCGTGTGTGTGTGTGTGCCTATGCCTAAAAAAAAACAAAAAAAAAACATATTTATTTATTTTTTATTATTGATTTGATCATTTGGATTTCATTGAAAAGGCTAAAAATATTATACTGCTGTAATTAATAAAGTTAACTTAACTCATAAATTGGACTCTATATGAGTTCAGTGATTCAGGTCAAATGATTGTGAAATAATGATTATGTTAAAACACAACCAACACCATCAGACCACCTTTTCTCTTTGTTCATCTGGCTGTTATAACTCATGTACAGCAGCCAAACAAAACTTAAAATTCATAATTTAAGGGTCAAGAGCCCAACTAAAACACACACTGATCACCATAATGGTGACTTTAATTATGGTTTTCTCCTTCAGTGATTCTGCTTGTTAACACCAGGTGTCTTCAAAGTTGGCAATAAAATATATTTTGTACATTTTACTCATTTTAAATGGTTGACTTTTAAGGAATTCATTTGATTAATTATTACTCAATTCTAATTTGTTAAATTTAATTAATAATATTGCTTGTAATCTGTTGCCTCATTTTTATTAATTAGATATCAATAAAATCAATGTATTCTTTTTTACAGTGCAGATACCGTATCATCATACATCAGTTTCTGTGAGGTTATGTGCATCCCTACCAGGACATTCTTATCATTCACTAATGATGAACTATGGTTAACTGGGAAACTCAAACAGCTTCGTCATGACAAAGAGGATGCTTACAGAAGTTGCAGGAGGTGTTGGTGGATGAAACGGCAAAAAACAGACTAACAAAGGAGATCAGAGTGGCTAAAAGAAGCTACTCTGAAAAGCTGAAAAAACAGTTTTCAGCCAACGATCCAGGTTCAGCCTGAGGAACATCACCAAGTACATTGTACTGCAGGTTTGAGAAGCGCAGTCTCACACCCCACACCCGCTTTGCCCTCCTGCCATCCAACCTGGGCTTAAGGTCTGTGTGTCGGGTCTTAAAAAACAGAAGACAAGGAAAGCTTCAGGCCCAGATGGTGTTTTACCTGCCTGTTAAACGTCTGCTGACCAACTGGCCCTAATCTTCAGGCAGATCTTCAACAGATCACTGAAGCAGTTTGAAGTTCCCTGTTGCTTCAAAATGTTATTATTCCGACCCCCCCCCCCAAGAAACCAAATCGCTGGACTTAATGGCTACAAACATGCGGCTCTCACATCTGTGGTCATGAAGTAATTTGAAAGTGTTAGCCTACCAGAAGAACATCACTGGACCCCCTGCAGTTTGCCTAGAGAGCAAACAGGTCTGTGGAGGATATCAAAAATGGCCAAGTAAATCCCGCCGGACCCCTCACACCCAGCCCACTCTCTCTCTGAACTGTTGCCTTCTGGCCGGCGCTACAGAGCACTGAGCATCAGAACAGCCAGGCACAAGAGCAGCGTTTCTGGCCCTCAGGCTATATTCAGTCTGAACAGTTAAAACACTCATAACTATACATCATATATCATAACTGTCCATTTGCACATAACATCTCAAAATTCTACATGTGTAAATAACATCTCAATCTGTACTCCTGTTAATAACACATCCTGTACATTCATTAAACTTATTACACAGTATATATTTTTACTCACTGTACTATATAGCATTATTATGAGGGATTGTCAAAGTTTTTTTTTTTTTTTTTTTTCGTCACCTTACTGAATTTTTCGTCAACGATACCAGGGACACCGAAGCACCGGGGAACATGAAATTTGGTGGGCATGTAGCCCCACTAGACTTCTAAGGAAAAATTTCGTTTGGTCCCCGGGGGCCACTCCCCCCCCGCGCTGGGCCCCCCCAAACCCCAAAAAATGCAGTTTTTCCTAAATAACTACCTGAACCGTGGCACCGAGGATGAAGACATTTTTATGGTATGTTGGTCTACTAGACTTTTACGGAAAAATTTCGTTTGGTCCCCGGGGGCCACTTCCCCCCCCGCGCTGGGGCCCCCTTAAATTTTTCGTCAACGATACCAGGGACACCGAAACACCGGGGAACATGAAATTTGGTGGGCATGTAGCCCCACTAGACTTCTAAGGAAAAATTTCGTTTGGTCCCCGGGGGCCACTCCCCCCCCGCGCTGGGCCCCCCCAAACCCACAAAAATGCAGTTTTTCCTAAATAACCACCTGAACCGTGGCACCGAGGATGAAGAAATTTTTATGGTATGTTGGTCTACTAGACTTTTACGGAAAAATTTCGTTTGGTCCCCGGGGGCCACTTCCCCCCCCGCGCTGGGGCCCCCTTAAATTTTTCGTCAACGATACCAGGGACACCGAAACACCGGGGAACATGAAATTTGGTGGGCATGTAGCCCCACTAGATTTCTAAGGAAAAATTTCGTTTGGTCCCCGGGGGCCACTCCCCCCCCCCCGCGCTAGGCCCCCCCAAACCCCAAAAAATGCAGTTTTTCCTAAATAACTACCTGAACCGTGGCACTGAGGATGAAGAAATTTTTATGGTATGTTGGTCTACTAGACTTTTACGGAAAAATTTAGTTTGGTCCGCGAGGGCCACTTCCCCCCCCGCGCTGGGGCCCCCGTAAATTTTTCGTCAACGATACCAGGGACACCGAAACACCGGGGAACATGAAATTTGGAGGGCATGTAGCCCCACTAGACTTCTAAGGAAAAATTTCGTTTGGTCCCCGGGGGCCACTCCCCCCCCCGCGCTGGCCCCCCCCCCAAACCCCAAAAAATGCAGTTTTTCCTAAATAACTACCTGAACCGTGGCACCGAGGATGAAGAAATTTTTGTGGTATGTTGGTCTACTAGACTTTTACGGAAAAATTTCATTTGGTCCCTGGGGGCCACTTCCCCCCCCGCGCGCTGGGGCCCCCGTAAATTTTTCGTCAACCATACCAGGGACACCGAAACACCGGGGAACATGAAATTTGGTGGGCATGTAGCCCCACTAGACTTCTAAGGAAAAATTTCGTTTGGTCCCCGGGGGCCACTCCCCCCCCGCGCTGGGCCCCCCAAACCCCAAAAAATTCAGTTTTTCCTAAATAACTACCTGAACCGTGGCACCGAGGATGAAGAAATTTTTATGGTATGTTGGTCTACTAGACTTTTACGGAAAAATTCCGTTTGGTCCCCGGGGGCCACTTCCCCCCCCGCGCTGGGGCCCCCTTAAATTTTTCGTCAACGATACCAGGGACACCGAAACACCGGGGAACATGAAATTTGGTGGGCATGTAGCCCCACTAGACTTCTAAGGAAAAATTTCGTTTGGTCCCCGGGGGCCACTCCCCCCCCGCACTGGGCCCCCCCAAACCCACAAAAATGCAGTTTTTCCTAAATAACTACCTGAACCGTGGCACCGAGGATGAAGAAATTTTTATGGTATGTTGGTCTACTAGATTTTTACGGAAAAATTTCGTTTGGTCCCCGGGGGCCACTTCCCCCCCCGCGCTGGGGCCCCCGTAAATTTTTCGTCAACGATACCAGGGACACCGAAGCACCGGGGAACATGAAATTTGGTGGGCATGTAGCCCCACTAGACTTCTACGGAAAAATTTCGTTTGGTCCCCGGGGGCCACTCCCCCCCCGCGCTGGGCCCCCCCAAACCCACAAAAATGCAGTTTTTCCTAAATAACTACCTGAACCGTGGCACCGAGGATGAAGAAATTTTTATGGTATGTTGGTCTACTAGACTTTTACGGAAAAATTTCGTTTGGTCCCCGGGGGCCACTTCCCCCCCCCCGCGCTGGGGCCCCCGTAAATTTTTCGTCAACGATACCAGGGACACCGAAACACCGGGGAACATGAAATTTGGTGGGCATGTAGCCCCACTAGACTTCTAAGGAAAAATTTCGTTTGGTCCCCGGGGGCCACTCCCCCCCCGCGCTGGGCCCCCCCAAAACCAAAAAAATGCAGTTTTTCCTAAATAACTACCTGAACCGTGGCACCGAGGATGAAGAAATTTTTATGGTATGTTGGTCTACTAGACTTTTACGGAAAAATTTCGTTTGGTCCCCGGGGGCCACTTCCCCCCCCGCGCTGGGGCCCCCGTAAATTTTTCGTCAACGATACCAGGGACACCGAAGCACCGGGGAACATGAAATTTGGTGGGCATGTAGCCCCACTAGACTTCTACGGAAAAATTTCGTTTGGTCCCCGGGGGCCACTCCCCCCCCCCCCCCCCCCGCGCTGGGCCCCCCCAAACCCCAAAAAATGCAGTTTTTCCTAAATAACTACCTGAACCGTGGCACCGAGGATGAAGAAATTTTTATGGTATGTTGCTCTTAAGGGCCCACATCAACCTAGCCCATAATCACTCATTTGTGATTTGCATCCCATAAAAAATGAAAATGCAATATTATTCTGCTTTAATCGCCCCTATCTTCAGTGGAGATGTTCAGAACTGCACCATATTTCATGTGTATGATTAACTTGACATCCTCTGGGGGTATCCTCTGCTAAGTTTTGTAGAATTTCATCCATGGGGGGGTATAAAATAAATTCATTTATGTGCACATTTAGTGACTGTACACTCATCGGCCTGTAGATGGTGCTGTTGAGCGAAGGGTTGCTGGTTTAGGATGATACTGTCACACACACACATGCAGGAATACAAACAAACGCAAGCATGCACACACACTGACATCCACACGCACAGACACACACCCATACACACACATACAAATCCACATGCACAGACACACACACACAAACACACACGCGCACACATGTACGCACACATACATACACGCACAGACACACACACACACACACACAGACACACACATACACAAACACACACACACACACACACACACAGACAGACATGCACATAATATTACTTTTTTTAGGTATATACATAAACACGCAATACAGCCAAATTACTCCACGTCATTTATTTTTGTGGAAAGCCAGTGCAGGCCTGAGCGGCGGTCATATTTTGTACCGCGATGCGGTACATCTAGTTTAAATTTAGTTCTTCTTTAAAATAGTATTGTGCTAGATTACATTTTATTGTGTAATTCCTTTGTATGCCTGCACTGGAAGCACCAAATTCCTTGTGTGTGTAAATATACTTGGCAATAAAGCTCTTTCTGATTCTGATGTGTTTCCATTAATAACCACCAAACAACAATTACTGGCAGGATCTAAAAATGCCATGAACTGCATATTCTTGAATGAGGGCTCCCTCTGTTGACGGACAACAGGGTTCACAGGCAGACTCATGGTGTGTGTGTTGATCAGATGAGTTTGAGCTTGGATGGCCATATGGTGTCAAAATCATTCCAGTGCACTGACATGTCATGTTTTCTTCACATATATTCTCCAAAGCTGACAGAAATAGAGGACAAGTATATATCCATAAAGAACAAAGAACCTTTAACATCCATGGAATCTTTTCAAAAGACACTTTATAGTGGAAAAAGTTTCTTTAGATTTTGTAAATGTCCTTCATACTAGTAAAAAAAATGGTTCCTTCAAGAACTGTTTACTAAATTTTTCTTTGGTTTCTTTGGGGAACCAAAAATTTCATCTTAATTTGGCCATGTTCATACAGCAGCAGAATATGGCTGTTGTCAGTCTGGTATTTCAGTCCTTAATACGGTTACGTTCATAAACAGTTTGATTATTTACAGGAGGGACAACCGCAATTCTATTACAAACTCATTCCTGTACATTTTAGGACTTATAACAGCATTCTCGAAAAACCCTATAGGTCAAGGTCAGTTTATTTCTAAAGCACATTTAAAAACGGTGCAGGCCGAGCAAACTGCTGTACAATGAAATAAAATAAAGAGTACACTGTAAATGAACAACAAACATTTAAAACCAGCAAAGAACCGACAGAACTACATGCTAAAAGCCATGGAGAGAAGATGAGTTTTGAGACAGGGTTTGGACTCAGATAAAGTGGAAGCCGTTCTAATGTGATCTGGTAGATTATTCCAAAGAGTGAGGCCAGACACTTCAAAGGCTCTATTTGCCCTGGTCTTCAGGCGGATTTTGGGGATCTTAAGGAAGAATTTGCCCTCCGATATTAGTCCTCTCATGGGAGTGTGTAGGGGTGGAGTAGATTTGTCAAATAACAAGGTGCTAGATTATTAAATGATTTGTAAACAAGGAGAAAGATTTTAAACTCGATTCTATAATGAATCGGCTGCCAATGTAGGGATCTCAGAAGGGGCATGATGTGATCAAATTCTTTTACAAAGTTTTGTAGGTGGGAGATATGAGTCTTAGATATGCAGTAGTAGAGGGAGTTGCAATAATCCAGTTGAAAAGTGATAAAAGCATGGATAGCAACCTCTAGATAGCCCTCAGAAAAAAGGTTTGATTATAGAGAGAGAGTGCAGATCCTACGATGAACCTACGACAGTACTGAATTGTATGTCAAATTTCAGACAGTTTTTGAATTCCTCACCCAAATTATGAAGGATGGATGAATTAAAAAAAACTAAAGATTGAGTAGATTTTGTGCCCCTGAGTTACTGTTTTACTCTCCAACATTTAACATAGACAGTCTGGGCATTCAGAAGTTCTTACAATTCTTAACAAATTTTTAGATCCAAACCTTATCTTTGCTGTGAAACTGCTGAGGAGAGATTGAGAAGATGACAGTAAGTTCACTGGTTTCCTTCATTGTGTCAATCACATTTTTAGAGACGAGTCCACCTTGATTTCAGTGTGATGTTCATCTCTCTCTTTTCCGTCTCTTGTAGATGAAGGTGTTTTTGGTGGTTCTTCTCCCGGTTGACTGTAAATTCATGTCATTCGACTGTTCTGATGTTTATAAATCAGGAGAAACAGTCAGTGGGATTTACTCCATCTATCCAGCAGGAGACGTTCCTGTCTGGGTTTACTATCACATGGTCTCAGATGGGAAAGATGAAGACAACGGAGGATGGACGGTACGAATGTGACTTTAGGTCATCAAACACACATCAGAACATACATTATGAATCATATATTCTATATAAACCCATCACAGGTGATTCAGAGGAGAATGGACGGCAGTGTGAATTTCTATCGGCCGTGGAATCAGTACAAGAGAGGATTCGGGACTGTGGAGAGCGAATACTGGCTGGGTAAGATCTCACAGCGTGTGTCCGTTTGTGTGGATGATCATGTGTTTGGTTGAACATGTTCTTCGTGTGTGTGTGTGTGTGTGTGTGTGTGTGTGTGTGTGTGTGTGTGTGTGTGTGTGTGTGTGAACAGGGCTGGAGAACATGTACCAGCTGACACGTAACAGAAAGTACATGCTGAGAGTGGATCTGGAGGACTTTGAAGGAAGGAAGGGTTTTGCTCTGTACTCGTCCTTCTCTGTGGATTGTGAAAGAGTTTGTACAAAATTGATATCCATTTATTACTGTAAGCTATAAGCTATGTGAGCACGTGGAAAACAGAATCCATACCGGACTTGTTTATTAGTGACAGTAGTCTTTAGGTCTTAATAAGAGTATGATCTTGCTTCAATTCCTGCGTCAAATAAGTAAATTGAGATGTTCTCTTTCCATACAAAAAAAAAATGGGAATGCTCAGAGAACATTAAAAAGAACATTTTCATGTTTGCAATTTGATAAAATTTTATGTTTCCTAAACGTTTGCATAACCAAGAAACATTTCCAAAACAGGAAAACCCACTGGATTCAGCAAAATGTGATGTAAAACTTTTTGATGTAAGACTTTTGCTGACAAATAAACAGGGATATCTGTGTTAAGAAAAACGTACACAGTGTTTATTTAGGATTGTATTTATGGGGAAAGTAAATCAGTTTATGAACAGTTGAACTGAATTCCTCATTTACTGTTTCTGAGGTCTATTGTGAAGATAAACAAATCCACATCAACACATAATGCTTTTCATTGCTGGAGTTTATTGAAGTTTATTGTTGATTTGTTTCAGTTGTAGATTTAAAAAAGTGACCCAAAACAAAGAAGAAAATAATTGACGAGATTACACAACAGCCATATATCCCAAGTTACCATATATACCAGGATTTACTAAGTTTCACAGTTAACAGAGGAAAGGAAACCCAAAACCTTAATTTGATTGTTTTGTTGTTTGTTTCTGAGAAACTCTGTAATGTTTCTTCAAATGTCTAAGACACAGGTCTGATCTTCATGCTGATGGTTTTCATACCAACAGCGTAACTGGTCTTCCAGGTGTACCAAACATCTCCAATGGCAAAAATGGTGGGATCTTCCCCCCATATATACACACCGTTGGGGTTTGCATAGTGACAGGTATTGTACCAAAATGCCCCGAGAAACTTTTTGGCACAGTTATTCCCCCAGGAGTCTTGGTCTTTGTCAAAGGTGGTGAACTTCTGTCCATTATGGTAAGTCAGAGAGTCGCCTGCAGAAAAGAAGACCATCATTGAGGACATCAGGTGCACATTTACTCAACTGAGTGTGATTTCTTGAATGTGAATGAAAGTGTCCTACCAGCTCCTCCATCCTTGAACCCTGAAACATGCAGTTTATACCCGTCAGATTCACAATCCACAGAGAAGGACGAGTACAGAGCAAAACCCTTCCTTCCTTCAAAGTCCTCCATATCCACTCTCAGCATGTAATTCCTGTTACATGTCAGCTGGTACATGTTCTCCAGCCCTGTTCACACACACACACACACACACACACACACACACACACACACACACACACGAAGAACATGTTCAGCTAAACACATGATCATCCACACAAACGGACACACGCTGTGAGATCTTACCCAGCCAGTATTCGCTCTCCACATTCCCGAATCCTCTCTTGTACTGATTCCACGGCCGATAGAAATTCACACTGCCGTCCATTCTCCTCTGAATCACCTGTGATGGGTTTATATAGAATATATGATTCATAATGTATGTTCTGATGTGTGTTTGATGATCTAAAGCCACATTCGTACCGTCCATCCTCCGTTGTCTTCATCTTTCCCATCTGAGACCATGTGACAGTAAACCCAGACAGGAATGTCTCCTGCTGGATAGATGGAGTAAATCCCACTGAGATTTTGTCCTGCTTTATAAAGGTCAGAACAGTCGGCCAACATGTCTCCATCCTGACTGCACCCGCTCACCAGAACAACAGAGAGAAGAACCGCCAAGAACACCATCAACTAAACGAGACAGAGAGAAAGAGATGAACATCACACTGAAAACCCTCTCTAGAAATGTAGAGGTGTTGATGAACTTACTGCCATCTTCTCAGTCTCTCCTCAGTAGATCACAGCAGATATCGGATTTATCTAGACGAAAATAACAGAAACATTTACATTTTTTCAATCTAAATGTCTGAATGTTCTGTGAGGTAAATGAAGAATAAAACAGTAACTCACCGTTTGTGTTGTTCAGTCTGACACAAACACTCTTTATATATCTGTCAGATTCTCAGACTCCTCCTCTGTGTTACAGAGGAAATTTACTTTACAAACACCCACATTTTGGATGCAAATAAAAAAGGCATCTGTCATCCTTGATACAAACTGTACATGTAGTGAGACAAAATTGTATTTTATCTATTCAGTAAGTCTGACTGAACCTGGGTCATTTAGTTTATAACTACAGTTTGTAGTTTGGATTAATTCCATCATGATTAATTATCATTTTGGATGTAAACGTGGTCTCTCTCATAATCTGCCTTACATTTCATGACTGTTCCCTGTGTTGTTTGATGTGCTTGCTGTGACTTCAGTGCTTGGCCCCAAATTCTTCTTCTGATTTGTATTATAAATATTCTTGAATGAAAGTCAATGGCAGCCCATAGACCTGTTTGGTGTGAAAAGTTGTGAAAATTGGCACATAGATAGAGGAGCGTCTGAATATTGACTGATCATTTTGAACCGTAAGACCTAGAAACTACACTTTTCCTCTGATTCAGGAGCTCATGCCGAGTTGAATGCATCCATGCTAACCAAAGTTTGCTTAGTTTTGGAACAGTGCCATCTACTGGTCGAGATATATAAAGTTTGACCAAGTCACAAATTAGTCTCTTTAGATTCTGTACAACATGTAGAGTTGAGTGAGACCCAATTTTGCCATTTATATGCTTATAACTTGTGTTCTGTTTGACCTTTCATTGACTGAAACTTTTCTCTTGTCCACCATTTTGATTTATTGCTTTAACCCTTTGATGCGTACAATCCATAGGCGTAATTTGCGGGTGGGACATGTCCCCACCACTTTTTGCTAAGGTCGATATTGTCCCCACCACTTTTGAAACATCTCGCGGCACGAATGTACCAATACAAATAAAACATCTCCAATTAACTAGTAGAGCAGAAATGTGTTGTTTTTTAAATCAAGTGATCAAAGTGCTTGTTGCCGCTGCGATCAGTGGCGCGGATACTGTGTTCTCTTGAGGCTCGCGCACAGTCTTCACTCGGACGCGCGCTTCAATCCATTGTGGAGACTCTCTATTCGTTCTGGTGAAATTACAAAACAAAATGCACACAAACGTGTCCCTGCCTGATATACAACCACTGATAAACATAATCGGTTTTGATGAGAAAAAAAAAAAAACCTATAGCCTATGAGTGCGGATTAGAACCCAGAACCTCAGACATGCTTGGCAAAAGTTCTGCCACTGGACCATTTAAATACAAGTTTTGAAAATTCTCACCACTAACAACATGTATTAGACATCATTAAACGACAAATTAAACCCAATGTACTATTTAAATCGATTGCTGGACATCGTAATGTGATTGTACATACATCTGATTTGTGATTTAGCATTGTGTTAGCAACCCCCCCGTCCCCCCCCACTTTTTAAAACAAAGTTACGCCACTGGTACAATCACACCGGTGTGATTGGAACGCTCAGCGCATCATACAGAGTATATAAGCTGAGAACGTATTCATATCAGATACACACTGTAGGTGTTAGGTAACTTACTCTATTCTTCACCCACTGGCCACTTACTTTCATGTATTTCATGTAAATTCGACAGATCCGATTCTCTGAACTGCAGTGTGAACTAACATGGCGACGTCTATCGCATGTTATATATCAGCTGACAATAAAGTGATATGTTCTAAATAGGGGTGTCGCAATATACCGGTATTGACGATAATCGTGATATTCAAAGCATGAAATATCGACATCGTGTTAATTTAGAGCAATACAATATACCGGTATTGGCGATATTGGCGTTTTCTAGACGCAGCGCTCGTCCGCGCCCGCGCAGCTAGAGTGAAACACTCTGTCCACACCCGAAAAAAGTAAGCTCGCCAGTATTAACAACAGAGTTCTTCGGCTTCAAAGAAAACAGCACCTTAGAGGTGGTCGCACACCGGACGAGAAGCGCAGCGCCACGTCTTTAAAATTCGAACACATTCTGTATGAGTGTAATGTTACACACACCGGACGAGAAGCACAGCGCGGTTCTATTCGGCGTCTGTCCGCAGCGCCCAGCAACGGCTCAAGACCTTGTTCAAAATCCTGCCGCGACACAGAGCGCAGAAAAAAGTGTTCAGATCACAGACTCAGCAACTATTGTATTTAATTGTACAGTATAATCATAACATAGTACAGACATTATCTCAATTCCATAATGTCCTTAAACATAATGATATTGCTGGCCATAAACTGAGAAAGTGCGTGTCCGGTGTGCAATACCTGGAGTTGTCATAGACGCGACGCGGCTATTATTTTACTAGTCATCATGGAAACGTGACATTAACTGTTAACAGGGGGTTTCTGTGTTCATATATTTAATAAAGGGTGATTATTTATATTAAGAATCCCGTTTTCTTTACTCATCTTATTTTTGTAGGCTATTTGTATTTGCACTTGATTTTTTTATTCAAATCTGCCATCTGCATGACTTTATTGGCACCAGTGCAACAACAGGTTTAAGAGCTTTTCAGTTCTTCAGGAAACCTTCAGACAGTGTTTGGCTTCAGTTTGAAACCAGATAAACTTCACATGCTTGTCTTCCTTCACAAAAATTTGCCATAGATTGAGTACGCAAGAAGTAAAAATGCATGTGCCTTGTGTTTATCAGTATCCTTATGTTTGTTGGGTAAAAAAGAAAAACTATATAAACAAAGTAAAAATTCATTTGACTGATAACACACCCCCCCCCCCCCCCAATAGATTCTATAGATATCGCGATATATCGATATCGTGAATTATTTTGGCCACAATAACCGTGGTGTGAAAAACCTAACATCGTGACAGCCCTAGTTCTAAAATAACAGTCGTCTTACAAAACTCACGCTGGGGGGCTTAGCAAAAATATTTTCTCTCTTAAGTGTTACATGATTCTCTGTTCCAAAATATATAAAAAAATATATAATAAAATATATTCCAAAAATATACTGTCAAACCTGGGGGGATATTTGCACAAGATTTTGTGCTCTTATGTAAGGTCTCACTCTGAGGACAGATCAGAGTCCACTCTCAGCTGGAGGCATAGTCAGGTGTCAAGTTCTTTCCATTACTTGGACATAAAGGGACTTTTTGGTTTGAATTGGTTTTGTTCAGTGTGGATGAGGAACAAGAGAAGCAGAAAGAGAAAAATATAATGTCTAGGTTAGGAAGAGGAATAGTTGAAGAAGGAGAGGAGTAGTTGAATCAGGACAAGGGAAAAGAAGAGGTAGGGAGAGAAGGAATAATGTGTGCTGGACTGTGCATTCTTATACCTTGTCCTAACCAGACGTGATGCGATAAGATTCCAGCGACAAATAATTTGTCTGTCCACACTACACGTGACGCAACTGCGAGATGCGTAAAAATCAATCAAAACCCACAGCCAATTAGAACAGCGTGTGGGCGGAGTCTCGCGGCACCAGAGAGTAATCCTGACGGCACTCACAAGAAAATGGATAAGTAGCTACATAATCAAATTCACAAATATTACACCATTTAAACATTATTCAAATACATAGGCTACTGAGTTACTAAAACAATCTTTGTCAAAGAATACACTTCTTTGTTCAAAGTTTGAACGTTCTTGTTTCCATTTGTTTAATTTCAAGATCTGAGGTGAATTATCCATTGTTGCTTTTTACAGCTGCAAAGCTGGAGCACTAAATGATATTCAGAGTCACATGACACGCTTTAAACATTAAATAAAGCACATAAACAGTGCCTGAGTTTATCATCGCCACACTTTGTTTGTTGTTCCAAACAAACCCTTGTGTGAGGGTTCGGTTGTTATCTATTTATTTATTTACATCACAAATTAAGAAACTGTTGCGACTCCATTGACAAATTCTCATAAAAGAATGACGTCTCAAAACACTTATGAAAATCTTTCAAACGAATACCAGTTACACACAATTACACATTTAAATGAATCATGTTTAAGATGAATAATTTTATATTTTATAAATGGTTATTAATATTGTGCCTTTTTTAAAATAATGAAGTGGCTGAATGTTAATAAGAAGCATATGCATATTCACAAATTCACACACAAAGCTGGAAGTCATGTGAGCTGTAATTCTGCCAAACTTACAAAAGAGCAGCTACACACTATGACAGATCCATAAAATATCAAACGTTCCGATGTCATTTTCTCCAGAACATAAAATATTGGTTCAGGTTTTATCTGACAAAAAAGCTCTCAAAACAAACAGTGCTTAATATTATATATTTATCTATGATCTGGTAGTTAATGTTGATTACTAAGCACACAATGTGAAAATATTCAAATTAGTTCATATTGAAGCCTTATCAGAATTATAATGAGCTTTATGTTTACACATATGAGGAATTTATCTTACACTGACAGAATGACAGGGACAAGACACAGATGATAAAAATACACAATATACAAAAATAGACAATATGTGTATGTACAGCATGTTTTATACAAATATATGGGAATGTAAATAAGTATTTTGCTGTGCTAAATAAATTTTGTATTGCACATGTGTATTGGGGGCATTTAACTGTTCATGGGGTTGATGGCCTGTGGGAAGAAATTATCTTTCTTGTGCCTAGTGGCTGTTGTCAGGAAGTTGGTGATCCACTAACAGATAGAGGAGGGCAATTTGGGTTATCTGGGATATTTTGGACAGGAGAAGGTTTGGGATGATGGTGTTGAAGGCCGAGCTGAAGTCCACAAACAGGATCCCCTCTCCTGGCAAGGGTGTCAGAGACGGACGCGCTCAGCGCTTGTCATATATCACAGCAGTGTTTTCAAACACATAATATTTAATTTGTGTTTCAGACATTTAAAGGGGTTGTTGATTATGATTTCACTTCTCTAACTTTAGTTAGTGTGTAATGTTGCTGTTTGAGCATAAACAACATCTGCAGAGTTACAACACTCAAAGCAAAGGGAGATATTTGCGGTAACACTTTAGAAAACGGTAACCATTTCTAATTATTGTTGTTGTGTGAGTGAGTGAGTGAGTGTGTGTGTGTGTGTGTGTGTGTGTGTGTGTGTGTGTATGTGTGTGTGTGTGTGTGTGTGTGTGTGTGTGTGTGTGTGTGTGTGTGTGTGTGTGTGTGTTTGAAGAAATGTGAATGTTTTCTATTTGTATGTATCTGTTTTATAATGTACTTAAAAATGCCCAACCAAGGACAGGAGTTGAAAATTAGCATTAGCTATAAACTCTATATGCTGCGCATCAGTTACAGGCTTTGTATTGTAACTATGTTTGACTGTATGGTCCCTGAATAAATAAATAAATAAATAAATAAATAAATAAATAAAATGTACTGTTAACTACTAAGGAAGATGTGTAAACTAATCAGTTTTGATTGTGTTAAGTATCAGTTAGTTATTCAATAACTAATGAATTCTGTCATTCCTCCTGAAGAACTACTATTATCTATTAATTAAGGTTCAAGAAAAATAACTATGACTACTAATGAACAGTTGTACAGTAGTCACTACAATAATCCGGGGTTTTTTAGCATTGGAGTGGTGGATGAAGTACACAAATCAAGTACTTGAGTAAAAGTACAGATATATATATCAAATATAATAATTAAATATTACTCCCAATAAAATATTACTCCAGAAAAATTATAATTAGGCCTATTCATTTTCAAAGTTACCTTAGAAAAAGTACAAAGGTAATTCATTATTAAAGTACTTAAAAAGTAAAAAGCACTGATCAATGTTTTTTTATAATTTATTTTTTTATATACAGTTTTAGTCATTCTTCAGCACTAATAAGAAAGATAAGTGCAGACATTTACCTATAGGCTATATATTGATCTGCAAATAAGCAAACTTTTTATTTTATTAGCAGAACTTATTATAATGTACATTACACCTTATACACTTTATAGATTTTAAACTTCTTTTGCACCATTCCAGTTCTGGCAATATCGTGGTAGTCTACATTTTACAGTGATTTGGTGATAAAGAGCGCGGGCATTTGCATCCTCTTCTGGAGAGTTCTTCAGCGAAATACAGGTTTGTGTACGTTTTATTTAATCTATAAAATCATTACTGTGCTGTAAATCATTTTATGCAAGGCAACATACAAGGACATGATGTCAGTTAGCCTACCTAGCTAACGAGTCGTTCTTATTTGCATGATGGAAACGACTGATCCCTTGCATAAAACAAATCATTTTACTAAGTCTATTTACATCAGATGTTTAAATATGTTCTCAGAGCTGTGCACTGTTTGTTTATGGGCAGGTTATGGAGTCAGTCACAGCAACTTTCGGCTATGAGTGAAACGCAGGCGGCGGTCTGAAGATCAGCAGTTTCCCCGCCGAACACGAGCCCGGCTCCCGCAAGAGATCCAGCACCACTACTGTGGAAATGGGAGGACAGAGACCAGCTGATCACACTACATTTGAATTCTTTTAAAGGTTTAACTTTTGATTTTAAAATGTTTGTTTAAATGTAGGCAGTATTGTATGTTAAAACGAAATAAATGCTGAAATGTTCTCATCTGAAATAAAGGAAGATATCATGTAGCCTAAACGAGTCATTGTCGATTAAAACACTTTAGTAATGACTTTAAAGCAAAACAGTGTTAACGTGTAGACGTGGCAGTAAACCGGGGACTTCTATACTGTAGCTTGGCTATGAGGATGACGGCGCTGATCCACTTGTCCGACACGACTGTCGCGTGGTGTCGCGACGCCTCCCCACATTGGTACGTTGATGGGGGTTTACCGCTATGGGCGTGGTTTTGACCCAGCGGGAAATGTAGCGTATATCAGAACAGAGGACCTGCGAGAGACTTCCCTCCGTCTCCATATGCTCTACTTCTATTGGATAGACGCGTCGCGTCTGACGGAATTCATTTGCATAAAGATGGGCATCGGCCAGCTTTTTGACGCGCAGCATTTTTTCAAATGAAGCGCCGCCTTCCCGGAATGCTTTGCGGGCGCGACAAAGTCGCTTGACGTCACCCATAGGAATATAGTGGAGCGCGGCGCGACAGAAGTGTCGCACGGACAAGTGGATCAGCGCCGTGAGTGTCTCTCAGCAGTTATGCCCATGACAGCTAGGACTTGAAAGCGTTGGTAATCTGAAACAAAAGACGACGACAGCCAGAAGGTGCACAGTAATATGCTTGATACTTATAGTGGTGAGGGCGGGAGGGTTGCGAGCAGTTTGAGCATGCTTACCAGTAATGCCACGTATATACAGTGAGGAAAATAAGTATTTGAACACCCTGCTATTTTGCAAGTTCTCCCACTTGGAAATCATGGAGGGGTCTGAAATTGTCATCGTAGGTGCATGTCCACTGTGAGAGACATAATCTAAAAAAAAAAATCCAGAAATCACAATATATGATTTTTTAACTATTTATTTGTATGATACAGCTGCAAATAAGTATTTGAACATTATACAATTATTTCATTATTTCATCAATTAGAACATTATTTCAACTAACACTACAGAAGCTAAAGGTAATGCTCTTGCAGATGTAGCAGCTAAACAGGCTTGTTCCTATGTAACTGTACAAGTGTGTTCAGGTACACTCTTATGGCGCTTTTCCACTACACAGTACCAGCTCGGCTCGGCTCGGCTCGACTCGACTCGGCTCTGTTTGGTTTTCCACTGTGTAAAAGTTGTACCTGTACCTGCTTCCAGGTACTTTTTTTCGTACCACCTCCGGCGAGGTTCTAAGCGGGCTGAGGCGAGCTGAGGCGATACTAAAATGTGACGTGAAATCATGGCAGACTGCTGATTGGTTAGAGAGAATCGTCACTATTCACTGCGTCATCATTGCACGCGCCAGACGCAGTATCCTGAATAAAAAACAGCAAAAACAAAAACAAAAACATCCAAAAACAGCATACACTCAATTTCCTCCATTGTCCTGTGTGTGTAGGTAGCGGGTGTGTCTCGCGCGTCTCGCGTAAAAGATTAAGTCATGGCAGTTTCCTGCGGCGTCGCTATGACGACCAGGTACTATTGTGGAGGTACTATCTGCAATGGAAAACGGAGCGAAAAGCGAGCCGAGCCGAGCTGAGTCGAGGCGAGGCGAGGCGAGTCGAGCTGGTAATGGAAAAGCGCCATTAGAAGAAAAGGTTCTATATAGAACCTTAAAAGGTTCTATCAGGCGCTACGTATTTGGAACCCCTAAAAGGTTCTATATAGAACCCTTTTTAAGGGTTCAATCAAAAGAACCCTTTAGGGTTCTTTGTAACCAGGAAAAAGGTTCTATATGGAACCTTTTAGGGGTTCATTCATTATCATTTGTTTTGTCCTTTCCGGATTAAATATTTCATATTATTGACAAACATCAAGACCCTAAAATGTAAAAATGTAATTCACATAAAAAAAGTCACCCATGAATACTGAAAAAAAGCACACCCAAAGTGCATAGAACTAGTAATTTATTTATATTAACAAAAATAATTACTATTACTGAAAGAATGCTACTGTAATTTCAAGTATTCAAGGCTTTAAATGTACAAATCAACAAACATCAACCATTTAAAAAATATCTCATAAATAATGAAAATAGAGTTTCACCTACATCTACATATTACAAAATAAGTCCATAAAATGTACAAAATTTCATTAATCTATCACTAATAAATAATGAAAATATAGGCTACAGATTCATCTAAATTCCCATCAGTGATAGAACAACATCAAGTCCCTCAAAACTACAAATCCATATTAATATAACTCACAATGGAAATATACAGATATAGAAGTACTTCAAATCTACAAATTCATATTAATATCACTCATAAAGAATGTGAATACATTAAAATTCAGATCAGCATTTCAGAACATCAAGTACTTCAAATCTACAAATTTACATTAATATCACTCATAAAGAATTGTAATAACAGACTCAAATTCAGATCAGCATTTCAGAATAACATCAATCGCCTCATATTTACAAATTTACATTAGCACTATTCATGACATATTAGCTATTATGATAATTGATTATACATTTTGAGCACTGGGACAGACAGTTTTTTTTTTTTTTTGGCTGCTGGAGAGTTTAAACAGGTAGTGCTCAACAAAATTCATTGTGTGAGTGATGTGCTTGGGGTATTCCACACTGAATACGAAATAAGTAGCAAAGAGGCGCACTCCATTGCCTCCATCACATCCATTTCTGCGCTTACAATGTTGACACCCTCCATACTGATGCTGGCTCTTTTTGCATGGAGGGGGTTTGAAGCTTCATGAAAAACTACAGTCGGAGTTGGCTTTACTGATTCCTGCAAGTTGGAAAAACATATCAATTATTAGTGAAATAATTTATAATAAAATTCCATCAAAAATTATCATTTAGTCAACCCCATTTTGCCCAAAATTTACATGACTTTTCTATGTAATATTTATTTCTTCTGCTGAACACAAGGGAAGATATTTTGAAGAATGTCAGTAACCAAACATGACAGTTAACTGGAACCATTGACTTCCATAGTATTTTTTTTTTCCTACTATGGAAGTCAATGTTTCCAGTTAACTGTCATGTTTGGTTACTGACATTCTTCAAAATATCTTCCCTTGTGTTCAGCAGAAGAAAGAAATTCATAGGCTACAGGTTTGAAACAACTTGAGGGTGAGTAAAGGATGACATAATTTTCATTTTAAAGTGAACTAGGCCTATCCCTTTAAGCTGTGTGTGCTTTAGAAACAGCCATACCCTGGCCTGCTTCCAGTTCCTTAGACACCACTTGACTTGAACATAAAATAATAATTCATAAAGTTTGAAAAGGTTGCAGTGAATCACAATAGTGTTCACACTGGGCTGTTTACAATTATCTAGCATCATAAAAGCATTCTGAGCCGAAGTGCGAGTACATTTAATCACTATCAGTAAACAAGAGAGAATGATAAACTTTACGGAAGAAGCAGCACTGGCCTGATCGTTCAGATAGCTGATTATAGTTTTAGGGGGGCTGAGACGAAGAATATGGGGGTTGAAGCCTCTTATACTGTCTAAACACAAAATTTAACAGTTTGCAACAAGCACAACAAAACTTACAGATGAAACGTAAGGCAACTTGTGACACTGTCGCGGTTCAGGCTCTTTCGTGTTTTAGAGTAAATCCGCTGTAGAAACATTGACAAATTCATTACTAATGGGTTTAAAGCTTATAACAAGTAAATTACTTAAAAAATCGATGTATTTATCTGACTTACCGCAACAATATTTCCGTCAGACCATCAATTTAAATCAGCAGACGGAGATCAGTCTCTTCTCGACCGTTGGAATTCAAAAACGTGCACTGCACTCGCGAGAGTCGGCGAGACAGCGCTGTGTGAATATGCTCGCGCAAATGCAAACAAATTGTTTACTTTGTAAAATTAATGAAAATAATGAGTTTATTACTTCTTTTTGTTTATGTTTGCTGTTCAACAGATACAAAATTTCAATCCATAATGCAAAATTGTTTAGTTGCGGTACAATAATTCCACATAAATGACAAAGAATGAAATGAAAGAGCAGCAAACAAGGCTAAGTAAGACAAGACGAAAGCCTATTCAGCTATAAATGGCTTAGAATGAGCCCTTATGTTTGTTTTTGTTCTGAGTAATTTCTTGTTATGATGATAGTGATGATGATGACGATGATGACGATAAGGTCAATATAGGGGTGTGCGATATAGCTAAATCATCTGCGATAATATCGTATTTTTTGTTTTAACGATGTGCGCTTTAACATTATCAAGTATATTTCAAAAACTAAACAAATCGTGCCTACAGAGTGCACGCATCTAGGCTAATGTAAAGTTACATGATGAAGTCTAGTTACACTAGTGCGCGTGTGCATTTTGAGTGCGTTCTTTCACTGCATTATTCAGTGTATTCAAATGCATTTATGAATGCATGTGAATGATCACAAAATTCAAGATATGGGGGTTAGAAAATATATATATTTATATAATTTTAAGTAATTAATCAATATCACACGAAGAGTGCCATTTCAGTTTTTCTCCAAAAATCAGCATGATTAAAATGTGATATTAAGTTACTACAACAGTTTAATAAACAATAATTTAATTACAACTACAAAATGTTGCAGAATAATGTAATATATAATAGCCTAAAGAACCTTTGTGTCAAAAGGGTTCTTTCTTGTCATTATAGAACCTTTTTAGCATAAAAGGTTCTTTGGAGTTGAGTAAAGAACCCTATGGTTCTATATAGAACCCCAATGAACCCTTTTTTCTAAGAGTGTAGTACAGCACAGAAGACAATTCTGCCTCCTGAATCTATCATTGATTTGTACAAAGATGTTCCTCTATATGAAGCATGGACATGGTTAGACAAAGGAGCCACCATTGATTCATCTGGCTGCTGGACCAAAGGGGAGAAGTATGTTGCTCCCGAATCACTGCTGCCATATTTGGCTCAACAAATACACAATTTGGGTCACAGTGGTCCAGCAACGATGAATCACAGGTTCTCAAATCAATGGTGGAATCCAAAATTCAGAAATGTAGCCACCGAAACAGCCAAGAGGTGTGTTACATGTCAGAAAAATAATGATGTACCAGCAGCCATTACACCAGCAGCACATACCCCAGCTCCACCAGGACCATTTCGTCACCTGCAAGTTGATTACATATCGTTGCCTCGTTGTAAGGGAAAAAACTGACGTTTTGGTAATAATAGACAAATTCTCAAGATGGGTAGAAGCTTATCCAACAGGGCGTGCTACCGCTGCACATACTGCTAAATGTCTTGTCACTGATTTCATTCCCAGATGGGGATTACCAGATTGCATTGACTCAGATCAGGGTACGCACTTCACAGGACAGGTAGTCAAGGAAGTGTCTAGAATGTTGAAGATTAAGTGGAATCTTCACTGCCCCTACAGGCCACAAGCATCAGGACAGGTTGAAAGGGCAAACAGAACAATCAAAACCAGGCTAAGCAAAATGCATCAGGAAGGAGTGTCATGGGTGGAAGCACTGCCAGCTGTACTGTGTAGTATGAGAGCGTCACCTAACAGATCAGTAGGACTGAGCCCTCATGAGATTATTACAGGACGCCCAATGCAGATGCCAGGTGTGATTGATCTTAGAAATGCTGATGTTCACATTGCCTCAGATGCCCTGATCTCTTACTGTGAACACCTTACAAAGGCAGTACAGAGTGCCAAAGAGAGAGTTGAGTCATGTTGGCAGACTCCACCAGAGGGTGGACACACAATCATCCCAGGTCAGTAGGTCATGATAAAATCATTCAGACACAAGCCGTTAGAACCTAAGTGGCATGGACCACATCAAGTAATGTTGATTACAGCAGCTGCAGTGTTGTGCCAGGGAAAGAAAACATGGACTCATGTGTCACATTGCAAAGTGGTTCCTCCACCTACAGGGATAGGATAGGACATGGACCAGTGAGGAGCCCAGGCAAGAACCGAAAGCAACATGCTTCGGGGGCCAATCCTGCGGTGAAGATTCCCTTATAGGCCCTTCCCAACCACTAGTCCATCCTTACCTCACTGTTCCTTTTAGGTGTCACATGAATTAAGACATAGGGAAAGAAGGAACAACAATAGCAGACTCAGATTGAACAAGAGGATACAACCCTAATGTTTGCAGTCTTTACAACAAATACTCTTTTGCTGTTGTTCTCTTTTGTTTTTCTTTCTTAACTCTGTGCAGATACCACTTGACGGTTATCCTGAGAACCATATGCACTGACCTACACACCTGCATATGAAGACCCAACCTCCAGAAAACAACTAGACCAACTGCAGAGACTACAACCAACACAGAAGAAAAATACACAACGCAGAAAACTCAACTACGGGAACTTCAGTCATCCAACAACATGATCAAGATTGCCTTAATACTAACCATCATGGACATAGCGCAAAGTGTAGACCCCAGAAACAACATATTCTTAGAGCTGATGAATATGTCAAGAAATGCCTTGTTTGCTGGAAAGAACGTTTGCATGCCACATGCACCTTCAGTAGGAGCCGGAATCCCATGGGTTGCACACCCTATCTCCAAATGTGACATGTGTACCTTATTCGATCATCATACCAGTGGATTATTCAACAAGGATACATGTCCCAATGTAACCATTCCTCCAGTTTCTCAGTGTTGCATTCCTGGACTACCATCCTGCAACCTAACTTCAGCTACTCCCATCATGACAGATCTACTCCTGCCAATGATGTTCCACTGGTGCATAGAAAATTATGCTCCAGCATCGACTCCACTGGGTGAAATTCCTCGTGAACGTTGCAGTTTTGTGATTGAAAGAGGAACAGATGAGTCCCATGTGTACGTCACTACTACAGAAATGAAACAGGAAAATGATTTAAACAAGTGTCTATCCAGGAACCCATCCCTACCGAAACTTTTTGCAATAAATCAGTTGTGTATGATTCCTCCACCAACTGGCACTTTTGGACACTCGAACACTCTCGCTTCACACAAGATAATGATCTTACAGAACAGAGTGGCCTTGGATTACATTCTTGCAACACAAGGAGGGGCCTGCACCATTATCGGCCCTGAGTGCTGCACCGGGTTAATGGATCCAACAGAGAACTTGAACAAAATCCAACAAGACATCCTTGATCTTTCAACAAAATTACACCAGATGACTGGAGACAATTCTTCATGGTTCGGAAACTTGATTGGTAAACCCTGGCTGTGGATTAAAGAAATAGCAATTTTGCTGTTATTTCTCCTATTGGCGTTCTACGTATGCTTCCACAGTATCAAGTGTTTCATTCAACGAATGACTCACACCTCGCACGAGAAAATGACTGATCCAACCATAAAAGAATATTACCCGTAAGATTTCACAGACCCTACACAGCAAAATCCCCAGAGTTAAATTAACTCTGTTCAGAGAACATTTGGTCCCTCTCTAAAGAGAGTTAAAATAACTCTGAATCAGAGTTAAAGTTAGTGAGATACTTAAGTGATTAATTAAGTGATGATTGGGCATTAATGATGAACACCTGCCGTCAACAAGTTCTCAGCAGAGGAGGATTGAACAACTCCATAATCAGCATTACCAGCTTCACTTATTACTAACCAGACTGACTGTATTTCTGTCAGACGTCTACAGAAGGTCTTATTGAGAATTAACAGAGGTTTAGATGTTGATGATTTATTGAAAATGTATGATCACCATTATGGTGATGAGTGTTTCCTTTAGTTGGGCAGTTTGACGCTTAGCTTGTTTTTTTGTGAGTTTGTGTTTTTTGTAACAGTTTTTACCAAAACACGTAATTTGTTGCAAAGAATGCCAGACGCAAAGATGTTCAGGTGATCTAGTTGTTCTGGACAGGCTGGCGCTCAGAAACCCAAATCTGCAGACTGGAAGGTCACGACGTGCCTAACTTCAGGGTCCGAGTGTCCGCTGCATAATGTGGTGGAAATTCTTTCTCAACTTTAAATAATAATTGGAAGACAGCTGGAGATTTCAAAAGTTATAAAGATCTTTATTTCTTGCAAGAAATAGACATTCACATACAGAACGCATCTGGTATGGGAAGGTTCCGACTTCTGCTTTTTGCCCAGCTTATATACACCAAACACATCCTGGTTAGGCTTCACCATTCGTTTACCTTAAAAGGAGGCATCTCGTCCAAAATCTTTGTCTTGCATAAATTATATCCAAACAGAACAACATCATGCCTAGATACAAGTTCCTGTTTTTAGCTGCTGCTCAAAATTCACACCTTTTGTCTATCGTTATTTTTGATCTTAAGCTACGCACATACTTTCACACTTTAAGTCCAACAATAGGTCACTTGAGTACTCTTAGTCTCTTTGCTACTAAGTCTCCTATAACTCAAAACATTTTGTCCCTCAAGCTTGTCTTAACTTATGCATTTCTAAAACTTGATTACATATCTTTAATAACGTGCTTTAGCTCATATGAATATATTTCTTTAAATGCTCATGAGTAAAAAATAAAGTGACAGATGTTAATACAAGTTGTACACTTCTAAAAGTAAAAACACATCTAAGAGTAAAAAACACATCTAAATGTAAAATTTCTATTACAATAATCGATGGAGATATTTATGTCTGTGTAAAATTATTATGTTTATCTATTTCTTTATGTCATGTTAATCATACTCAATGCCTTATTATATTTTATTTAATCTGAAACACTTTTTCTGACTCCGGGTCTTCATTCATCATATCTGGTTCTGGGTCTTTGACTGTAAATCCCCTTACATGCCAAATGTTCGGCAATTTGTCCCTGTAAAAAACTGACTGTAGAAATATAACTAAAGACAGGACAAACAAACAAACACAGTAAAACAATCTTGATTATGCTAAAATGCTTTAATTATACAATAATGGTTTAATATTAAAATGCAATATTTATTAATACAGCACATTTAAAAAACAACCAAGGTTGGCCAAAGTGCTGTACAAAAAGTTAAATAAACTATGAGAAATACAAATCATACCATGAAGTAAACAACAAGAAACAATGATCACACCAGTGTTTAAGGAATATTAAAGGCCGGAGAGAATTAGTATGTCTTAGAACAGACCTAAAGACTTACATAGAGTCTGATATGGAGAGGTAGACTGTTCCAGAGTTTCGGACTGGCAATCACAAAGGCGCGATCACCTTATTATTTGAGTCTGGAGCTCGGCACAGAAAGTAAGCCAAGATCCAGAAGACAAGGTCTCAGAGTTCAGGAGGGAGTATGCAGATAGAGAAAATTAGTCAGTAGTGAGGGGCCACATTGTCGAGGGCTTTGTAAACATACATAATCATTTTAAAATCGATTCTGTATTTAACAGGAAGCCAGGGCAATGCAATTTAGGTTAATAGGCTCATACTTGCGAGTCTCTGTAAAGGTCTAGACTCACTGTTGGATTTTACAATGTATAGGCCTATAAGGAAAAAATTCTTAAATGATTGCATAATACTTTCATGTTTAACAGGTTATTTAGATTTTTTTCTAGTGATAAGCATACCTGTCAACCCTCCCGTATTTTACCTTGCTATCCCGCTATCATCCCATTTATTTATATTTATATTTTCCTGTATTTCTCCCGTATTTTTAATCTTTCTATAAAAAAAATCGAGTTAAGCAGAAATCCCGCCCTGCAGCTAATTTCAGTGGTTTAGGTTACAATGACGGGTAGGTTTAGGGATCAGTGTTTAGGGATCAGTACTCCGCTGAAGTAGTTTGGGGGGGAAAACTCGCGCAAAGAAGAACAGCAGCATCCCGAGGATGAACATGACAGAGATGGCATTGGAGACTATGTATGTAATGTATTATGTATAATACAGAGACTATGTATTTATTTATGTTAATATAGCCTGCCTCTCCCATCCAGCACCCTGTGGGTTTGATGCGACGAACTTTGCACTCCTGGATATGGGGATTTTCTGCCATTTCTATCTACAGATCCTCTCAAGCTCAGTGAGCCATTTTCAGAGTTCAACTTTATCTGTATATCATTGATGGAGGGTTTTTTTCTAAAATGTTTTGTTGGACGTTCATCTGACATTTTTTAAATGTCACTTCTTGTTTCAGAACATTCGAAAGTAATATTCACATACAGTTTAAAGAATGATAAAATTGAATGGTATCTTAACATTTAGCATTTTAAAACACTTAAAAAACATTCTGTTCAAACATTTTAAACATTCAGAGAACACTCAGAAACTTAATGGTAATGTTAGCAAAATAACATATTTTTGTTAGCAGGGATGCATCTTCAGCATTTAGATCTTTACATCAACAGGTGTGTCTCTTTCCCAGTCAGATGAATTTCCTACAGCTCCGAATCAATGTGTAGAAACATCTCAAAGATGACCTGGAGAAATACTATGCACCTGAGATAAAGTTCAAATGTCATAGCAAAGTGTCTAAATACAGTGATATTCTGGCTGAAATGAGGGTGATATTTCAGTTGTTGTTGTTTTAATACACTTGCAGTTTTTTTTCTTTGTCATTAAATAGTATGGAGTGCTGATCGATGTGAAAAATAAAATAATTGAAAGCATTTTACAATATGGTTACAACATAAAATGTGAAAAAATTATTCACCAGGTATGCCTACAGTGTGTGTCATAATTCCCCTGCATTAAAGATACATTAAAATGAAAGTCCAGTGCTCAACCAAAAAAAAAAAAAAGTTTAAAAGAGAAGATTTTTTAGGACTAGTGGCCACAGATCAAATAAACACAATCCAAAGATAAGAGAAACAGTGTCTGATATATGGAGCTGCAAGGTATGGAAGCTTTCTCTTATTTATTTCAGAAATAAAGCTTCCATAACAAGATAGTGATCACCGGTAAGGCTTAGTGAAGATGCATGTTTGTATATGAATAACCACCAAACAACAATCACTGGCAGGAACTAAAGATGCCATGAACGGCATATTGTAGATGTTGAATGAGGGCTCCCTCTGCTGACGGACAACAGGGCTCACAGGCAGACTCGTGTGTGTGTCGATCCCATGAGTTGTCTTCGCTTGGGCGGCCCTATTGTGTTAAAATCATTCTAGTGCACTGAAATGTCCAGTGTACTGCAAAAAGCAGCGATTGCTCACTGTGTTCACTTACCAGAAACCCTTGTCATGTTTTTCTTCAACTATATTCTCCACAGCTGACAGAAATAGAGAACAAGCTCATATTTTTTGCTCCAAATTGGCATCCATGAAGAACCTTTGAATCTTTCCATAAGACAAAATGTTCTTCATAGTGGAAAAATTATTTAGATTTTAAAAATTAAGAAAAAAATGGTTTCTTCAAGAACTCTTTACTTACACTGAGTTCTTTGGGGAACCAAAAATGATTATTCTATTGCATCGCTGTGAAAAACCCTTTTTCCAATATTTATTTTACGGAGTGTAGGTTAAACTAACCACATGGTTTTGGGCATGCATGAGTCGTCTTGGTTATAGTGTTTGACTGCCCAAAAAAAAAAAAAAAAAAGGTTTAGTGTGTGTTGGGCTGGATTTAGAGAGGAAGATTTAAAAAAAAAATATCTTCAGTCTGTTTATTTCAGTTTGCACCAGTTCCTCATTCAGTAAGGACGTCAACTCACCGTCATGCAAGTGCTGATTCATTTTAATAGTAAATGCAAAGAGCTGACCAAAAAAATAAAGACAACATTATTGGTTTACTGAGTTGCATGAGCAGATGTTTGCTTCTGTAAAACACTAGTGTTTCTAAGACACACTTTTATCTTCATACTGACAGTGAAACTGTTCTTCCAGCTGGACCAAACAACACCAATGCTGAAATGGGTGTCGTCTTCTCCCCATAAATACACACCGCTGGGGTTCGCACTGAGACAAAATTTGTACCAAAATGCCCCGAGAAACTCTTTAGCACAGTTATCTCCATAGGAGTCTTGGTCTTTGTCAAAGGTGGAGAACTTCTGATCATTATGGGGAGATAAAGAGTCGCCTGCAGAGAAGAAGAGCATCATTGAGGACAATAACTCAATGGAAATGTTTTCATGAGGATGAATGAATGTAGTGGTAAATTCATAGTTCTTTTTGGTTCAGGTCTCAAAGAAGTTTCTCAGAGTTGAGGTTCCAGGTCAGAAGAATTAACTTTATTGACAAGCAACAAAGTGAGAAGCTGGCCGGTCGTCCGGACATCTAAAGTTACAATGGCCAGTGTTCATGTCTTATACTTTTTCTTATCACTAGGTGACCAATGGGCACCCTCAAATCTATCTCTTCCCCTCTGTCACGCCTGGTGACCTTGGCACAGTTAGACATGTCTTCTCTATTGGTCAAACCTCACACAATGGTGCTCTGTTTCATACTTTGTTTTGACACTTTATATTGTTGATGCATACTGGTTATTTTCCATTCTCTCATCCTTTTTCAGACTTATTTTTTCATGTTTGTCATCATTTTTTGTTTTGTTTCATTACATCATACTTAGACATGACTCAAGGAAAATTCTCCATCACCTGCTCCTCCATTAGTGAACCCTGAAACATGCAGTTTATACCCATCAGATTCAGGACCCACAGAGAAGGACGAATACAGAGCAAAACCCTTCCTGAATGTTTTTAATTGAAATATTCACAGCTTAAATATTCAACCATGTTGAATTTCAGCCCATAACAATGCAAGCCCTAAAAATACAATGCATTAAAATGCAAGCATGTTTAATGCAATGCCTATTTTTTTCAAGTAGTGCAATTCAACAGGCTTTTTTGTTTCAAAAACATTTAGCATTATTTTACTTCCATACGTCATGGCGACAGCGTTTTGTGAGATACAGAACGGCTGCCAAGCTCACAGAAGAGGACGGGACCGTCCAAGTGAGTACATTAATTTACACGATGGGAAATGAGGCGGCAAATATTTTCAAATCCTTCGTTTTCAATGAAAGAGAAAAAGAAGTCGATTTCGAGACAGTTTTGAAGAAATACGATGACTACTTTGTACCACAGACCAACATCATTCACAAGAGGGCGCAGTTTCATCAACGATCTCAGAGATCAGGGGAAAAAAGCTGAGACATTTATTCGTGCACTGTACGAGTTGTCAGAAAACTGTGACTTTGGTGCTAACAGAAATGAGAACATCAGAGATAGATTAGTTGTAGGAATTAGAGACAAGGATCTGTCAAAAAGATTAGAACTAATTAAAGACCTCAAACTGGATGTTGCAGTACAAATGGTAAGACAAGCAGAGGAAGTTACTCACCAGGTCAGTCAGCAGGGGGATCCAATGTGCAGCGTTCAAGAGATCAGACCCAAACAGCGTACTGGCTACAGGAGCACAGCAGAGAAAGCCAACCTGGTAAAATACGGAATGGTGAGGACAAATGCAGCCGATGTGGAAAAACAAAACATAAAGACAGAGAGAAATGTCCAGCTTTATGTCACAAGAAAGGCCACTGGGAACGCATGTGCAAAACTAAATTAGTCCATGAAGTCATGAGGGAAGATAGAGAATCTGACTAATTTTACCTTGGATCAGTACAGCAGCCTGGAAAAGGCAACACAGAAACATGGACTGTCAATAGGAAATACTCCAGTAGTATTTAAAATAGATACGGGGCGGCTGTGACAACAATATGCGAACGGACATTCCAGAATCTACAAAAGAAACATGAACTGTGCAAAGCAAATGTCATACTCAGCAGTCCGGGAGGCCAGCTAAAATGTGTGGGTCAATTCAGAAGTCACATAAAGCATAAAGCGAAACAGTACAAACTGACCATATATGTTGTACAGGGCCCAACAGTGAATAATCTTCTCAGTTGAAGGGCAGCTAAAGAAATGGGCTTGGTTAAACGAATAGAAGAAGTAAATACTTACAATGGGGACCACGGAAGGCTAAACACTGAACCAGTTAAGATTCTACTCAGAGAAGGAGCAGAACCGGATGCTGTTAACACTGCCCGTAGAGTCCCATTGCCGCTGCTTCAGAAAGTGAATGAAGAATTAGGAAGGATGGAAGCTAGTGGTGTGATTGAGAGAGTCACCCGACCAACAGACTGGTGCGCACCTATGGTGTCCGTCATCAAACCCAACGGACAGGTGCGAATATGTGTTGACCTGAAAAGACTGAATGAAAACATCAAAAGAGAACGATTCATGCTGCCGACAACAGATGAAATTCTCGCGAAACTAACCGGAGCCAAAGTGTTCACATCGCTAGATACTGCAAGTGGCTTTTGGCAGATACCGCTGCATCCTGAGAGCAGCCGGTTAGCAACATTCATCACACCATTTCCAGGTATTGTTTTAAAAGACTTCCTTTTGGCATTAGCATTGCAAGCTTTCCGACAACTAAAGGAAGCGCTTATGACATCGCCAGTATTTTTATAATGCAGAGAGGCCAACAACTATATCTACCGATGCAAGCAGTTACGGCTTGGGAGGAGTGCTACTCCAACAACACGGAGACTGCTGGAAGCCTGTCGCATACTGCTTGCGAACCCTTACTAGTGCGGAACGTCATTATGCGCAGATAGAGAAAGAGTGTCTCACAGGAGTCTGGGCGTGTGAACATTTCAGCAAATACCGAGTGGAATGGGGCATTTCAAACTCATTACAGACCACAAGCCGCTGGTTCCATTGATAAAATGTAAAGATTTAGACAATGTACCAATCAGATGCCAGAGACTGATGAGATTCAATGTGACAGCTGAGTATGCGCCAGGTAAAACACTTGTTGTAGCAGACACTTCATCTCACGAAGCCCACAAAGCAGCACCATGGACAGCACCACGGAAGTGGACGTCAGCTGCTACGTCAATGCAATCGTTGAAAGCCTTCCTGCTTCAAAAGGCAAAATAAGTGCAATTCGTGATGCGACGCAACAAGATGGAAAATTGCAGAGAGTGAAAGACTTAATTGGAATCGGATGGCCTGAACATGCTCGCGATGTACATCCCTCGGTGAGAGACTTTCACGCATTCAAAAGTGAATTGTCTGAGACTGGCGGCTTGCTTACTAGAGGCAACCGTATCATCATACCAGAGTCTCTTTGAGGAGAAATTATCAAACGAATACATGAAGGACATATGAGCTTGACCAAATGTAGGGAAAGAGCACAGACATCCGTATGGTGGCCAGGACTGTCCTCTGAATTAAAACAGAAAATTGAAAAGTGCACATTCTGCTGCGAACACAAAAGAACACAGAGAAAAGAACCTCTGAATCCAACTCCGTTACCAGAAAGACCATGGCAGCGCTTGGGGGTAGATTTATGCGAGTACAAAGGAAAACTACATTGTACTAATTGGACTAATTGGACTACTTTCCAAAACTAATTGGAAATTTTGCCCGAACCCAGAGTACTCCCCCGTTGTTGTAAGAGTATTTAGGACTAGAAGTGAGGAGATGGGGTGGTGGAGGGATGCTGTTAAACTGTCAACGAACGGAGGTAAGTTTGCAGTATATATACACCTCTTACCTCATTGATTGGGTTGATTAACAGAGTGTGGACCACTCGTGTTTAATTAGGTTTGATTGTCTGAATGTGCTCCACATGTGTTTAATTAGGTTTAATTATCTGAACGTGCTCCTCCCGAACTTTGTTAATAAAACATCACTTATCGAGCACCACAGCTGAACAAGTAGTCACCAAGCACAAAGCTATTTGCACGATTCGGAATCCCAGAAGTTGTCGTGTCGGACAACGGCCCACAATTTGCGAGTGAAACATTCCAGTCATTTAGCTGTGAGTATGATTTTATGTGATTTTATGTGACTTCAAGTCCACATCATCCCTCGAGTACTGGTCATGTAGAACGTGCAGTCCAGTCAGCAAAAGCCATCCTACAGCAAAAGGACCCGGTACTAGCGTTGCTGAGCTAACGAACAACCCCAAATGCGCCAAGTGGAGTGAGCCCAGCAGAACTTTTGATGGGACGGAGACTCAGGAACACATTACCAACACTGGACCCCAACCTCATTCCGAAGTGGCCGGATCAGAGACTGATACGGAGACGAGATGATGCTGCTAAGTAGTGCTGCACGATTAATCGCATCGCAATCGCAATCGCGATGTCAGCCTACGCGATTATGTGACGGCAAAATGTTGCGATTATAATCATTATATTAAATAAGTGTGAGTAAACAAACTTTCTGAGAACAGTTTGCCATTTATCCTTGCCGCTAAAAAACCCCGCTAATAAATAGATTTGAAAAACCGACAAAAGAGATCTGATCTGACGGTCTCCGTAAAGGCTGTGCACGTGTCGCGTGCGTGGTTAGGTGTGTGCGCAGCGCGGAGATTCCAGAACGAAGATGGATGCGGAGGAAATCGACACTGATCTGGTAGCCAAAAAAAACTCTACCTCTGTTATATGGCGGTATTTTGGATTTCGGATTACTGACACTGAGCAGAGAGAATTATTGTGCAAGATTTGCCATATTAAAGTTGCTACATCACGTGGCAATACGACAAATTTATATCAGCACCTGAGACAGCACAGAGAAAAATATGAGGAATGCATGACGGTGAAAGAGACAACGGAAGGAAAGGCACAAGCTGTTCCCCGAACAAAACAAAACAAAATTACAGATGTGTTTGCGAGCCTTACACCATATGATAAGTCTTCGGCTAGACATAAAGAAATCACCGACTCCATAACGCACTGTTTGGCAAAAGACATGATGCCCATACACACCGTAAGTAAAGTGGGATTTCAGAAAATGATCCACACATTAGACAAGAGATACCAGCTGCCCTCTCGAAACCATTTCTCTCAAATAACGATCCCTAAACTTTATAACTCGCGCCGTGAGGAAGTTCAAAAGGAAATGGCTACGGTGACGTTCTTTTCAACCACTACTGACCTGTGGTCAAGTAGGACAAGCGAACCGTATATTAGCTTGACTGTGCACTTCGTCGACGAGGAGTTTGAATTGAAAAGCCGCTGGCTGCAAACATCGTATTTCCCCGACGATCATACAGGAGAAAACATAGCCTTGGGCTTGAGAGAGGCACTGGCTGCGTGGGACCTCTGTGAGGAGCGTCAGGTCGCCATAACAACGGACAACGGCACCAACGTTGTCAAAGCGGTGGAGCTTAATCAGTGGACCAGAATCCAGTGTTTTGGTCATAGACTTCATTTGGCCATTGGTAAGTTAAATTGATTTAATATTTGGTTATTTTAAACTTCTGTGCATTTAACATAAATTAACTTTGGGGTTAGGAGCAGTTGTACCATTGATTTATTAATGGAATAACTTTTTAAATACAATGTAAAATTCTGTGTGCCACAAAAAATACTAGGAGTGGCCCACTTCATATAGGTTATTAATTAGCATTATTAAACATAACTCGTAAGAAATGGATGACTGTAAAGAACAAATCAGCAATTGCTATTTGCCTACTATATTTTATTTATTCAATATAATTAATTAGGCCTAGAGTGGTGACATGATTTGATAAAAAATATTAACACTGTGTGCGTGTTGTCATGTTTGTATTACTGTTTTATGCTATTCATATGAATTGGGCATGTAATCAACGTTTTTGCAATGTCACTGTAGTGAGTAAATGTTTTTCATCTTATCATTCACAGAAAATGCTATGAAAAATAATGCACAATGCATTAACAGAGCTACTGGGATATGCAGGAAGATTGTGGGCCACTTCTCCCATAGTTGGAAGAAAAGAGTGGCTTTGAGGGAAGCACAACGAGAGCTCAACCTCCCAGAGCATGCAATGGTGACAGACTGCTCAACATGCTGGGGTTCCACTCAGAAAATGATAGGAAGAGTCCTGGAACAGCAAAGTGCATTGTCCAAGGTTCTCTCTACAGACCGCAAAGTGCGACACCTACTCCCCTCATGGCAGGACCTGGAGGTCTTGGAATCTGTAAACAAGGCACTCAGCCCTCTCCAGGACTTCACGGATGCCTTATCGGGTGAACGTTATGTGAGCATATCTTGTGTGAAACCTGCTCTGCATCTTCTGAACACCTCAGTGCTGGCTGAAGACAAAACGGACACAAACCTGACCAAATCACTGAAATCCAAAATTCTTAGCTACCTCAACAACAAATATGAAGGCACGCAGGACTTGCTGAACTTCACCACTTTCCTAGACCCAAGATTCCGAACACAATATATCTCTGAAGAAGAGACCCAGACCTTAAAGGAACGAGCCATCTCCGAGTAGATAGTGAGTGTGAAACCACAGTTTTACTTAACTGGTAAGAAATAATTCAATGTAACAAATTTCTAAAACATGTGCATTGTTTATTTGTTTCAGGAAATTGATGGCCAGCAGTAGAGGTCTGCATTCCCGCGGCTGTCCCGCGGGATCCGCGGGACCCGACCAGATATTTTGCGCCGCGGGATTAAATTTCCGACTAAAAAACGGTAGCGGTCGGTAACTCTGGTGTAATTTGAACGGGAGCGGTCGGTCATTCAATATCACGTTCCCGACGCCGACGTTCTTTCAGAACAGCATATCTTCGCTTTACCTAATCTTAATCTTATCGACCACCCGGTATAGGCTACAGTCTGCCCTGCACTCAGGACCGTTATGCATGCGCTACACGCACGGACCAGTAACGGTTCTTTCTGTCATGCATTGATTGTATTTGCTGGATCTGTGCGCGCGCGCGCAGCATGTGCATAACGGTCCGACTCCTCAGGGCAGACTGTATGTGATAAACGGCCCTCAAAAGAAAAAAATGGCAGAGCAAAGTGGATGTGCTGTCCTTGAAGGACGTTCAACTTGGACTGGACAATGGTCAGTTTACTGCTAAGAAACCCACGTCAGGCAAGTCTAATGTATGGGAGTCTTTTTCATGCATCATAGACGCAGATGGGGAAAAAATACCCTTTGCGGCTTGCGCATTGTGATAAAATGCCTAAAAGTGTTCCCGTTCAGCAGTCACAAGTAGGCTACGAATAAAAATAATAGCCTACACTTCATTTTTTTTTCGCTGCGACAATTTTTCCCCTACTTGTCTGCAGCAAAATGTTACATTTTGTATATTGACAAGGCGAATAAAATAATAATAAAAACAATGTTTGTGCAGACTACATTTTTATTTTCTCTGTGAAATTGTACATGTGAAATTCTGCGAGATCTATATTAAGCGGGATGGTCGGGTCGGGAAGAAAATTATTCTAAGCAGACAGCGGGTGAACAAATAGTGTATATAGCGGTAACGGGTGGGTGCGGGATATAACCCCAGCGGGAGCGGGCGGGAGCGGGACTTAAAAAACAGTCCCGCGCAGACCTCTAGCCAGCAGTCTGTAGCCCAAAGCACTGCTGTGATGGAGAATGATAGCGTGGATGTGGAAAGCCCTCCTGCTGCTAAAGCCAAGAAGAAAACTCTGGCCAGTTTCTTTAAGGAAACCACATGCACAGCACCAAGAGCACCATCGTCATCCACATTTGATTCCATGGCACAGTTAAGAGAAGCAGTGGCCTCTGAACTCAATGTTTACATTTACATGCCATGTGTAGACCATGGAGAAGATCCACTAAAATGGTGGAAGGTACACAAAATAAGCTTCCCTAGGCTATGCAAACTAGTACAGAAATATCTGAGCATTCAAGCAACAAGCTCTGCATCAGAGAGAGCTTTTAGCGCTAGTGGTAATGTTGTGTCAAATCATCGCTCCTGTCTGAAACCAGAGAAAGTCGATATGCTTGTGTTTTTGTCAAAGAACCTTTAATGTGATAAGTTAAACTGTTTAGAAAGAGGATTTGGAAGTACCAGTTGGTCACTTAAAAAAAAGAAATTTAGTGGTTTGAGTAAGATTAAACTACAATTTTATATAGTTTCCTTTTCAACAGAGTTTATACAGAGTATATGTTACATCCTGAGTAAATGTCCCTGTTTGTTTGGACAAAATGTTTAAAATCTTATTTATTTTTAAAATGTGTATGTTTTTATTTGTTTAAATTAATGTAATAATACTTTTGAAAAAATATGTTAACATAAATGCAAATGTTAATTCATTTTGTAAAAAATTATTTTGAAAACATTTCTACTTTTACAAATACACATTTTAGCATTATAACTAATCTGTGTGTTGACTCATGAGACCATTTATTATAATCGAAATCGCATATCGCAATATTTACCTCAATAATCGCAATTAGAAAAATTTCCCAAATCGTGCAGCCCTACTGCTAAGCAACAACATGCATTCTATTTTAATAGAAGGCATGGAGTGAGAAACTTGCCTCCGCTAAGGCCAGGAGATCCAGTCCTTGTCAAGCTGGATGGGGAAAAACAGTGGAAGACTCCAGCGGCAGTCATGGGACAGAGTTCAACGGAGCGCTCTTACATGATCAGTAGCCCAGAAGGGGGAATGAAAAGGCGTAATCGGTGCCACTTACAGCTTCAACGTCCCCAGGAGAGCAGTGATGATGCCGAAACAACAGGGCACTCAGAAACAAAGTGTGATGATGACACAATTCAAACAAATGACTCCGTGCTCACACAGACTATAGTGAAGGATGTAGAGTAACAAGGTATGGTAGAGTAAACCAGTTCAGAAGCTGAATTTGTAATACTGTATGTCTTACAAGTAGTGTAAGAACTGAGGTTAACAAACTGTTCTAATGTCAATGTTAGTGGTTGAAGTATAGGAAAAGTGAAGAGAAGTAAAATGTTCATAAATGTGAGAAGCATTAATACTGTGTTATGTAAGTCATGCATACAGTTACATTCTCTAATTTAGGGAATAGTTGGTTGTTTAGGAGACCATAAGTTGAATCTTTAAAACACAGCCTTGTGCTAATTAATGTAGAGGTAATATACTATGTTCATTGTAATTTGGGATACCAGTCCTTCTGTTAAAAAGAAAAAAAGAAAGTTCTTAAAAGGGGGAGATGTCCAGAGGTGTCAAGTAACGAAGTACAAATACTTCGTTACATTACTTAAGTAGAAATTTTGGGTATCTATACTTTACTGGAGTAATTATTTTTCAGACGACTTTTTACTTCTACTCCTTACAATTTTACGCAATTATCTGTACTTTCTACTCCTTACATTTTAAAAATAGCCTCGTTACTCCTAGTTCATTTCGGCTTGTTTTCATTCCGGCTTGTCTTTGTTAAAAAAAATTTGGCCAATTACACAAACGATTTAGATCTGAGTCCCGCCTCCTGAACACACATCGCTAAACTGATTGGCTTTGTGTTTTCTTTCTAACTTGTGAGAGGCTGTAGTCACATTTGGTTGTGCGAAGTGCGAAGCGCCAAAACTCCTCCGAGTCCTAAGGAAACCTAGATGCGGTAAGCGAGGGAGAAATCAACAGTTCTGTGCTCAAGAATACGGGGCAAATCGCGTCAAATATTGATTTGGGGACAGAGACTTTGTGTGAGAGAGAGAGAGAGAGAGAGAGAGCGAGAGAGAGAGAGAGAGAGTGTGTGTGTGTGTGTGTGTGTGTGTGTGAGCGAGAGAGAGAGAGAGAGTGTGTGTGTGTGTGTGTGTGTGTGTGTGTGTGTGTAAGCGAGAGAGAGAGAGAGTGTGTGTGTGTGTGTGTGTGTGTGTGTGCACAACTCTACATTACAGGGTC
Organism: Rutilus rutilus; assembly: GCF_951802725.1. NCBI lineage: Eukaryota > Metazoa > Chordata > Actinopteri > Cypriniformes > Leuciscidae > Rutilus > Rutilus rutilus. The sequence goes on from NC_140210.1 coordinate 58,785,601, forward strand.
AAAATATCCCCACAAAGATGTCAATATCCGAAATCCTTGTCCTTTTTTCAGAAAACAGCTTATAAATCAGACTTTTGTTTTTTGAAAATGTAAAAATGCAGACAGTTTTCTGTGATAGGTAAGGTTAGTCTATGGGGGGTAGAATACACAGTTTGTTTGTACAGTATAAAAATCATTCCCCATAAAACATGAAAAAATAACATTGCTTGGTCTGTTGAAGGCTGGTCTTGTTGAAATGAGAGGCCTGTTGATCAAATCTTCCCAGTCTCATCAGCTGGACTGAAAGAAGTTTCAGTGCTCTTAGGACACTGAAAACATGGCTCAGAGCAATGGTCACAAGTGACACTTGACAGTATTGGTATTAGTACATTTACTAACTCTCGAGTTGTTTCAAACTAGTTTCTTTCTTCTGCTGAACACAAAAGAAGATATTTTGAAGAATGTCGATAACCAGACAGTTGATGGTAGCCATTGACTTCCATAGTATATATATTTTTTCTACCATGGAAGTCAATGGAGTCCATCCACTGTCTGGTTATCGACATTCTTCAAAATATCTTCTTTTGTGTTCAGCAGAAGAAAGAAATTCATACAGGATTGAAACAGTTTGAGGGTGAGTAAATGATTTTCATTTTGGGGTGAACTATATCCCTTTAATGAAAGATGCAGACATGTGTTTGGCCTCTTCAAAAAGCAAGGAACAAGACAGTATTGCACTATTGCATTGCACTGAGCGGAGTAAAGTTAAGTCTCTGTTAAACTGCCACCATGTCTTTATTAGTTATTTGTAACATTACAGAATTAATTAATTTAGGTATTGTTAAGGTCAATATAGACTAAAAACCTTAATACATTATCCTATTAATTTCCTGATTCCTCAGCTTATTTAGCTTATTTATTTAGAAAATTAATTTTCTATGGGCATATATACAGCTGAAACAGGTAGCCTAGTGCATCATCCCAAATTTTTCAACATCAACATTTTAATATAATTATGGTCAAATATGGCCTTTAGAAAAATGTGTTTTTTGAGGAGCTGGGGTAGTGCACTATATAGGCCCCTGTGGCACGACCTAAGCTTTTGTCCTTAATGGCATTTTTTTTCCTTACATTACTTTTACTTTTATACTTTAAGTAGTTTTGAAACCAGTACTTTTACACTTTTACTTGAGTAAAAAGCTTGAGTTGATACTTCAACTTCTACAGAAGTCTTTTTAAACCCTAGTATCTATACTTCTACTTGAGTAATGAATGTGAATACTTTTGACACCTCTGGAGATGTCAGAGTATTGTGTATGTGACTTTAAGAGTATTGTGTATGTGACTTTAAAGGAAGCCCTTTTAAGGTAAAAGCCATATATAACATTAGCTCGCTGGGAAGAAGCACTTGTGTACTTGAACCTCTGTTCATTATTGTTTTCGTTATTAAATAAAAGAAAGAGTCATCGTCTGCCTCCTTCCTTGACAATCCCGTTAAAGATTTTTTTCTCACTAAGAAAAAATGGTTCTTTTAAAAAATGTAGCACTGAAAGAGTCTTTCTTTGGGGAACCAAAAATGGACCTTCTGGCATCGCTTTTAAAACCAACTTTTTGCAACCTTAGTGTAGGCCTAAATGGGCACATGATTTCTGTCTTTCTTTCATTTATGATAGAGAGTCGTAGCTGCCAAAAGCCTGAGAAACCCTGTTATATCACGTCACAGCCGGACATTAAAAAGTCTGTTGATTTTGTCCATTCTGCCTTTGCTTTTATGCTGGATCTCACCATATCGTACAATCAGACAAGCAACAACGGTACAGCATGGAACAATCGCACACTGTGCACCAGGTTAGTTATAATATGGACGCATCAGGACACAAGAATTAACCCATTAACTCAATCATGTCATATCAAAAGATTAATTTTTCCAGTTTGCAATAATTAATCCGATGAGATTAACACATCTGACATGATGTATATAGACAGGCAGAAGTTTATTTGAAGATTTGATCAATATATATAACCGTAAATCAAAAGACCAAAACCAAAGATAAACACTGATTTACACACATCGAGAAAAGTAAAACCTTAAACCTTTACATCTGTCATATAGTGAGAACAAAAGCAGATAATTGTCTCCCAAAAACACTAGTGTTTCTAAGACTCACGTTTGATCTTCATGATGGTGGATTTCATACTGAGGGAGAAACTGTTCTTCCAGCTGGACCAAACAACACCAATGGTGTGATGTGTGTTGTCGTCTCCCCGCAAATACACACTGTTAGACCTTACCGGGTTTTTTTACAGTAAAATACTGGCAACACTGTTGCCAGTAAAATACTGTTAATTGTACAGTTCTTTACTGTAGTCTAGTTTGTTTCTGTAAAAATGCACTAAATTCTAATTCAAATGAACTAATTACACTTGCAGAAACCGACTGCCTTAAATTGACCAACTGTCATTTAAATGTATTAACTAAAATTTATAATGCATTAATAATGTGAGCAAAGTAAAACTGTGAACTTCTTTCATTTGAGACCACTAAAAAACTATTGAACATAAAGAGATTTTCACTGGACCAGCAACTACACAGTCACCGCCTGTTAAATAAAGCAACATGCAGCAAATCATCAATGTTTGTAGATCTTCTCCTGGACTGAAGCACAGGCTCTACTCTTCAGCACAATGGTGACCCAAAAAAACAAGATTTTACAGTAAACTACTGGCAACAGTGTTGCCAGTATAAAACAGTTTTATAACTTACAGTTTATTACTGTTAAAATACATTTTGTGGGTGTGTCTTTTTATCTTACACTGTTAACCCTTTCAACCCCACAGGGAAATCCACAGAGTAAAAAGTAACATTGAGACAGTGCTGCAGTGAGATAATTAAGAGAATATGTAAGTGATTGTTGAGCATTAGTGATGAACACCTGCTGTTAATAAGCAGAATCACTGAAGAAAAGAGAAACACAAGAACAGAAAATAGAGAAACACAATAACTACGACTGACTTCCAGCCATTACACATTATTACACTTATTATTAACCAGTATGACTTTATTTCTGTCATACAGAAGTTGTTATTGAAAATGTTTGTTTGAAGTTACCATTATAGAGATCAGTGCTTGCTTTAGTTGGGATGCTGATGCTAAAACATTCATTTTTCTTTTGCTGCTTGAGCTGTGTTTTTGCAAGTCACATTTGTGCGCACACAGTTTAGGAATGATTGTGGTTGTAATGCTTATGATGACAAAATCATCATATTGCCGGTTCATTCACTAAAGAATTAATTCTTATTCATTCAGAGTTTTATCCTCGATCAAAAGTGTTACATTAGCACCACTGTGAAACTACAGTAATAAATTACTATGACTCTTTTTTTTAACACATCATGCATAAACCAAAAAAAAACAGAACTACACTATGTTTTAGAAACACAGAGATATCACAATTTAGCACATTAATCTCAACAATGGTGGCAATATTTCTTTTTTTTATTATTATTCATGCAGCAGTGCATGCTGGGAGTTTTATATTATCCTGGAACCCAGCATGCATTGCGACATGAAACTTTTCACCATTGTTGAGATTCATGTGCTGATTGTTGATATCTGTGTGTGTCTGATTAAAGCGGGAGAAAACTAAAATTGAATGCACTATATGATTGTTATTTTTCAGAAGACATGATTACAGAAATATTGATTTCATTTTGTAGATACACAGATTTATGCTAAATATGACATACCCATAATTTCAATGAATATATACAGGAATAATCTGAAAATCAGACATGTCCAGGATGATTATGACATCATCACAAAAGAATAAAAACACCTTATAAACTTTCTCTTGACTTTTTCTTGCCACAACAAATGTGTTTTATAAACTCACTGTTACAGCAGTCAGAGAGAGATGAATGATAAGAAGTCAAGGGACAAGAGACCAACTAAAGCAAATACTGATCTCCATTAAGGTGACAACAAATTTTATTATTAACTAAATCTTTGTTAATTCTCAACAAGAACTTTTGTACATGTATGAAAGAAATAATCGTAAACTGGTGTTGCTGGAAGTCAGTTGTAGTTTTTGTGTTTCTCTTTTTTCTGTTCTTGTTTCTCCGTCCTTCAGTGATTCTGCTTATCAGGTGTTCATCAGTTTCTCAATTCACTCACTTCTTTTCATTCACTCTGTCAAGTGGACTATATTAGTGAACTAATGTAGGGAATAGTGAATGATGGTATAGGGTGTGATTGGGAAAACAGCCTCTGAGTGTCGATTTTGAGCACTGTTCATTTACAGTATATTCCTGTAGGCTATTTTTGTTTTCTACGGTATATTACTGTTTTAATGGAAAATGGTATGATATTGTCTGAATTACGCCTTTTTTTACAGCAAGGGTTAACAGTGCATGACCTGACCTGATAGAAACAATTGATGACTTTGACATTTGAAAATGTTTGTAGTTGACTGACTTGAGAGACCAAATAACAGGCCTGAAAAGCAGTGAGACTCAGGGCCAGTGCCCTTCAAATTATTAGATAAGAAGATGAGATTGTGGCTTACGTAATATTTTGTTTCAGAGGCAGAGAAAGAGGTCTGGAGGAAATTTGGCTAAGGGACGGCATTTGGGTTAATGTTAAATTGATGCACGAGTTGGATAATGCATCAAAAGGGGGAAGTGGGTTGAGTGGTTTTCATAGGAAAAAGGACTCTGAGTGCTATTAAGTGAGCAATAAATTATCCAGTGATAATGATTCAGTTTGTGAAATGAGAAGAAACTTATGGTTTATTGGCCAAATGTTGAGCATATCATCAGCAAGCTAAACAAATGGAAAATTCCACAGGTCACACGAAAAGGACGACCGGCTAGACAAGCGGTCACTAACAAAAATGCTTAAGGTCCCCATTCACAGGTGACAGCAGGCAGGAAATGGTTCATTCAAGTGGAGGTGCTGTCGGGATCTAAGGGAAAATCTTGTAAGGATCGGAAAATGTTCGGAGGGTGTGAGACCTGGGTCCACGCCTCTCACCTTAGACTACACCAACCAACCTCAGCAACCCCACGCGCCGACGCGGAGGGCAGTGAGGGATCAAGGAACGTGCTGGTAACGTACCTCCCTTGTCTACGAGGGAAAATCCTCTCTACGGCATGCAAAGTGTCATATTGGTGAAAACGGAACGTCCATGGGGTCCAACAGACCTGGAGGAAAATGTTGACCAATTAATGGTTGAAGAAAAGTTTTATGATTTTATTTGATTGAATCAAACTACGGATTAGAATTGATATAGATCTAATGATTTGATTGGTTTATTAAATAGAGCTTACTAAGTAAAACCATTGCCAGATTGAATTAAAAGTTAACAAAATACGGTTAGGAAATTTTAGATGGGCGTGGATTAATGGAAAAGACTGAATGTATAGGAGTTATGATTGTATTTGTTATTCTGATAATTTTGTTATTCATGGGGGATACGAGAAAACTAGAATGTCTGTTCAATTGGCGAAAATGACAGCCTATCCCAAGGATGAACAAAATTAGGCAGACGACACAAGTAACAGAAGCTACAGTAACGTGGTAAATGGGAGTGTTTTTCTTTATTTTCTTATTTTCCTATTGTCTTATTTCCTTATGTTTTGTTTTCAAGGACGAAGATATGTAAAGAGGGTTAAAAGCAGCAGCCATCCGTGTCACGAGGTGGCGTACAAGGACAGCAGGCTTGTGCAAAATTCAGAATTTGAGAATTGGCCTCCATTCAATTCATGAATTTGAATTTGAATTGAATTTACTCCGCCCCACAGGACATTGAATTGAATTTGAATTGGAATGACAGGAAGTGGAATTAAATTCATGGCAATTCAAAGAAATTCCACTCAGTCACACATAGGGTGACCACCCGTCCCGCGTAGCGCGTGCGCGCACAGCGTTTGAAGCCCAATTCACGCGTCACGCAAATTGAGACCGTGTCACGCATAATCTATGCTTGCTCAAAAAAAAGTTGGTCGCTCTATATACTCGAGCCCCAAGCAGACAAACGAACATTACTTGACATTTCAGCACGCTATTGTTGCCACACAAACCCCTCAGTTGAACTGCTGACTAGGTTGTCAACTTTTTCGTTGTTGTCATGACAGCGCACGCACGCGCATACCAGACACACTGGGAAGGAAGGAACTTTTAGATGCGCGCTTTCCAATTCGAAAAATTCGAGAAAGAGACTGTCTGAGAGGCAACGCCATCATCAATTAAAAAGAGAAGGTGTGAGTACAAGAAACAAGAATGGGGAAATTAATATTTGTGGCTGAAAGGTGTTGAGGGGGATACCGAGAGGGCTTTTTGTGACCTTTGCAAAACGTCCATCTCAATCGGACAAGGAGGGAGGGGAATACGAGGTCAATCGTATTTTTTTTTTAAATACTTTTTTTTAATTGTTCCTGTGGTGTTGAGCAACTACAATTCCTGTTAATCCTATACATTTATATTATAATTTATTAATTTATTTAAAGTAAATAAATTGTAATGGAAAATAAATAAAATTAAATAGTAAATCTTAAGTGGAAGTACATCTGTCAATTCATTGAATGTTCAAAATATTATGAGTCTTTATTTAGAAAAAAACACACACATTGGTTGGCCTATTCATGAGCATTATGCATACATCAAAAATTACACGTTTAGGAGAATAGGGCATTATTAATACTATGCAAGGTGGTATGTGCTAGAAATGGGTAAACCACTATCAGTGAGTCTGCCAGTGGGGCACCGCCGCGCCAGGCAGTGTCCCACATTGTCCCTCAGAAACATACCCATTGTCCCCCCTTGGGCTTATTAGCAGGTGGTCACCCTAGTCACACAACAGAAAGAATGTGTTGAGTCTCACATGCATTCAGTGTTAGGAAGGTTATTTTGGAAATGTTTTTGCTTATTACTGTTATTAGTTACACTGTAAAACTTTTCACTGTAAATTTACAGTAAAATACTGGCAGCTGGGTTGCCAGCCACATACTGTATTTTTACAGAACTAGTACTGTAAACAGCATTTACAGTATTGTACTGTAAAACGTTGTACTGTAAATTTACAGTAAAATACTGGCAGCTGGGTTGCCAGCCACATACTGTATTTTTACAGCACTAGTACAGTAAACAGCATTTACAGTACTCCACTGTAATTACCAAATACAGTATATACCACATAATTTTACAATATTAAACTTGTCTACAGCAATAAATTGCATAGTAGTCACACTATGAAAAAGAAAACAACATTTTCTGGGTTTTAAAACATTTATTTTGGTTAAAAGCAAAGATCAGAAAATTGCCTTCTGTGAACATGTTGGCTGAATTTTTTTTAAACATAAAATGCAATTTTAACACTTAACAACAAACAGGTAACACTTAGCACTTAATTAAAGGGATAATTCACCCTAAAAATTTAAATTAGCTCATGATTTACTCACCCTCAAGTCATCCTAGGTCTACATGACATTCTTCTTTCAGACGAATACAAACGGAGTTATATTAAAAAATGTCCTGGCTCTTCCAAGCTTTATAATGGCAGTGAATGGCTGTTTCTGTTTTGAAGTCCATACAAGTGCAAACGAAATCCCATTCAAAGTCTGCAAGTTTTCGCAGAAGTGAGGACACCTGTAGGCTTACAGTGTTCTTTTTTTGCACAACTTGGCCAGTTTTCTTTGAAGTTACTTGTCCTTTCTTTGTTTTTGATCCACGTTCAGGATTGATGTCAGGAAATCGTCTAAAAGGCAGGAAAGAAAGGAAAAAAAAACAATGAAATATTATGGACTGAGTTTATATATTTTGACAAAGAGAGACAGCACAAAAGATGTGTAAATAAAAACCAGATATCGGTTTTAACGACTAAACTGTTTGGATAAAACTGAACAACATGAAAAAAAAAATGCAATGTTGGATGTTGTGATCAATAACTTATATTTTTTCTGCCCTGGTTAAAATACATCAACTCAATGTGTCTGTTTACATGTGCACTGTCAACTAACTAAACTTTTGGAAGTGGGGTTGCCAGATTTAAAGTTTTATTCTACAACTTTTAATATCATCCCCTCATCAGGTCCCATTAGAGTATCAGTGGAAAGGCAGCCATAGACTCTGTTTATATAGAGCACACATTGCCAGAATCCAGCCCAAACCTTTGTGACAGAAATAATTTAACTTTAATTGCAAGCCTTGCAATGTTTATTGCATAGGCTACATGACTACATGATAATGTTAAACATGACATTTACCAGACTAAAATGCATGTTTGCACCCAAAAATGAACATTCTGTCATTATTGCTCATCCTTAAGACTTTTGTTCATCTTCGGAACACAAATTAAGATATTTTTGATGAAATCTGGGAGGTTTCTGTCCCTCCATTGACATCAATGTCATTGCAACTGTCAAAGCCCAGAAAGGTGGTAAAAACATTGGTAAATAGTACATATAACTACAGTGGTTCAACCTTAATATTATGAAGTGACGAGAATACTTTTTGTGTGCAAAATAACCCCAAAATAACGACATTGTTGAATAATCTCTTCTTTTACATGTCATTCTCCTACACTGTTTTGTGAGGATGAGTGGGCCGGAGTGTATTAAAGGATAACTCTTGCCAAAATGCAACCTAGGGTCTTTTTGTTAATCTACCCGAGGCAAACCTTCGTTTAAAAGCATAATTAGGATGGAAACGCCACTTTTAAGTTTGACCGTATTTTCGTTTTCGGTCAAATTGCCTTTTGAATGGGAGTGCTTGTGGCACGACTATGATAGCATCAAAAATCGCTATTTTTTAAAACACTAAGAAGGCTCGACACAACATGAAACTGTGCTCTCAGTATCACCAGAGACTCTACACATGAACTCCAGCATTGAGAACATTGTTTGTGTACACAGAGTTTACTAAAAAGAAAGATTTTGAACAACTCACGGAAACTGTGTCCGCCTGCATTTTGACAGTCAAAAATAGTCGATCTAATAACTTTATTCTAGAGCTGCTGTAAAGCCAAAACAATCTATGTTACTGTAATTTCCTATTATCACTGTAAAGCTGCTTTGAAACAATCTATATTGTTAAAAGCGCTATATAAATGAAGGTGACTTGACACTGTTTACACTACGTCAACAGCGTAGGAGAATGACGTGAAAGAGTAGAGATTGTTGAATAATGCCGTTATTTGGTTTTTTTTTGTGCACAAAAGGTATTCTCATCGCTTCATAATATTAAGGTTGCACCACTGTAGTTACATGGATTATTTAAACAATGTTTTTACTAGCTTTCTGGGCCTTGAAAGTTACAAAGATGTTTCTGTCTATGGCTGGTTCAGAAACCTCTCAGATTTCATCAAAAATATCTTCATTTGTGTTCTGAAGATGAATGAAGGTCTTACAGGTTTGGAACGACATGAGGTTGAGTAATTAATGACAGAATTTTCACTAATCCTTCAACTGAAAACAACTTGCACTGACATATCTGAAATATGTGACTGTGACTGTCACTGTTTTGTCTCAAGATGCACACCAGTAATGTTTTTTTTTTATTATTAGACATTTTTATAAAAGCTGCCGATCTGTATTTTATAAAATAATACCCGAATTTTATTAAGGCCTAGACCTGTCTTAAGCTAAGCCCAGTATGGAAACCAGGGCCATATTGTTCATACCAGTAGTCAACATAATAAATACTGTCAAGACAAGTCACAATTCAGTCTAATATTTATATGAATGGCAAATATGCTAATGACTAACCTCTGAACAAACTCAAGGTGCTGCCTCTTCCTGGTACTGCAAGCTGAAGTTATAGGAGGAGGCAAACAGCGCTGCCAGGACAGTGATGAAGTTAGGCTGTGATCCAATTTTATATATCTGGACTGGAAACAAGAAAAAAACACTAATTAAGAAAAATATATTTTGCAGTGGAGTGAGTAAATGATGGCTTTTCATTTTAGGTTTAAACTACCCAATGTTTACATACCAGGAAATAGCCTAAGGCGTGGACTCTCTGGCAAGTGTAGATTGCTGGACATCAGCGATGCAAATTCCTGAAACAATTTTTAAAAAGGACAGCACAGCCATGATCAACAGAACCAAAACATAAAAAATATTACAGATTAACGTTAATGAGATTTGTTGAATAATCTCTACTTATCTGCTTGAAGGATAACACCGTCTAACTTCTCTTTGAATCGTTAACTTAGTTGTAGGACCATGGCATGGCAATCAGGAATACTACATTTGAAAACAGCATTAGGAACATGGATTTTCTTGTGCTAGCAAAATTATGACAACGATTCAAAAGCACGATCACAGAACTGACAGCATTTGATGGCATTTTTTTTTTTACCACATAGACTATAACTGTAACACTACTTAAAAGTACTTACATTAGCACTGGACCGTCATCAGATTACAAAGCCTGAAACGAAATATATATATATCAAAAGCAGGTCATGCAAATAACATGGTATATGTTGCCTATTATGTGAAATATCGAAGTTAACGTTAACGTTACTTGGTAAACAGGTGGAACAGAGTGAATTGTTTGCGCGGCCGCGGTTGAAAACCACGTTCGCAAAATCAAACCAAATAAGCATTCGTGAAATCAACGTATGTTAGAAATGCGAACGCAAAATATATATATATATTGGCTTACCGTAACACTCAGTTGAACAATTTTCCATCTTCTCAAACTCTAAATCCCACTAATCGTCACAGGCGCAGGTTATTCAGATGACAAATTCTTCCATCCGTCTTCATGTAAAGTTAATGTCTCCCATTTTCTGCTGCGTCACAGGCAACTAATGTTTGAAACACGAACCGAAGTTCACAAAAGCTTAAAAATTGCTCACAGATTCGCAGACACTGTTTATCTTGATAACAGGAATGATTATTCTGTTCAGTTGAATCCCGCTGACAAATCAAGTTTGCCTGTAGTAGCTACTGTCTGCTCGCGTCACATTTGAACTGAATTGAGCGCGAAAGAAATCAATCCCACAATGCAGTGCTTTTACAGTATGATACTGTATTACGAATTTATCGGGTTGAAAACAGAAATGTGCTGTATATTTACAGCTGTTCTGTAAAAGATACAGCCGAATACTGTATTATGGAAATACAGTACAATTCTGTAGGAAATTCGCTGTAAATTTACAGTAAAGTTTTACAGTGTACCCATTATAAATGTGGTTTGGATTACTTTATTTGGATAACTTTATCAATGCAAAGCAATTTCGTTTTAAGTTGATTAGTACACTCTTAAAACGGATGTGTTAAAAACAACACAACCTGTGTTATATCTTAACACACCTGTGTGTCTAGTTAAGGACAACACATTTTGTGTTACTTTTAACTCAACCAGTGTGTTATTGTTCTTAACACAGGGAGTGTGTTGAAACCTTTTACACACTAATGTGTTATAGTTACACAACTTGTGTCAGATATGTGTCACATGTGACTGTAGTCGGTGTGTATTTGCCAGAGTTACTTCCTGTGTTTTTACAACTGAGTGTCTGGATGAACACTGAAACGTATTGTTAACTTGTGTTTATGGAGTCCAGTGACATTTAATAAAGAGTTTGTTTGAACATTTGGATGGTTTAGACATCATGAATCTACATAGACAAGCTCTTATTGAGAATTAACTGAGGTTTAGATGTTGATGTTTCACTGAATGTTTTATTTGAAGTCACCAGAATCGTGATTAATGGCTCCTTTATTTGAGCTCTTGACCCTTTACTCTTCTTTTAGTTTTTCTCTGGCTGCTTTAACTGTATTTTAATAAAATAGGCCTACATTTGTTATGGTGAGAGAAAATATGATCAGATGTTTCTTGATGATGTCATAATCATCAAGTGCTGATCTGATCAAGTCTTTGAGTATATGGATGGTGTGCATTTAAATTATTTATTTGCTAGTTATAACAATCTTGTGACACTACATCATGCTATCCATCATAATAAAAAATGTTTTCTAAAAATTTTAATCTGCAGCAGAAACTAGACAAATACAGACATCAAGAATCAGCGTATGAATCTCAACAATGGTGATAAACAAAAAGCTCCATGCCGCAATGCATGCTGGGAGTCATGGATGAGATTTGTACTATGGTGGCACCCAGCATGCATTGCGGCATGAAGCTTTATGTTTGTCACCATTGTTGAGATTCATACGCTGATTCTTGATGTCTGCTTGATACTGTAACTGCCTGTCGCCAGTTTATTTCTGTATTAGCACTTTTACTATTTTGTTTCTTCTGAATTTAATGTTAAGAGTAAGACGGAACTAATTATTGGTTCCGCCCAGAGGTTTCCGGCCGGGCGCTTTTGAGCGACGCACGGAGAAAAACTTTACGGCGAAAGAGACTGATTATTCCGCTGTTGTCGTGTTTAAGTGCATACATTTACAAGAAAATAGACAGAAGAAGATACGGGAGATCTGAAAGGATGTTTAGCACCTCTTTGTGATAAGCAGCAATGAGGTTTGTTAACTGTTTATTTTGCTATAAGGGTGTTTGTGTTGACATATGTTTTTCATGTGCCATTTTTTCTGATGTATAACATATAAAGTGTCTAGCTGTATATGAGCTGGATTATAACACAATATGTTGAGACATGCATTAGCATTATTTTGTTAATTTATTTATTTATTTATTTTCTTTAAACCAGTTCTCACGGGTTGACCAACATTAAAGCCCTGTAAACCAAGACCTCTTGCCTCATGCCTGTCACTGGGGGAGCTACAGTGAGAACTCATCTGCTCTGCATGAGTAGACGAGGAAGACCGTACCAAAGAGCCGTGATCCATGGGCAAGAAGGGACATCTCTACATCCAAGAGTGTGCATCTGCCCCTGACATTTACACATCTGCAGCATCCACAGAATAATCCAGGTGCCTTACCACAAATCCAGCTGAAGCCAAGAAGCTTAAATATTTTCCACAAGAGACTGTGACATATTTTTGCCTTTATATTCATACGGTATAGTTGCTTGCATGTTTAAGTGTTAACTAAGCTGCAACTAAAAGACTTGAAATGAAAATGTTCTGCATAATAGACTGAATTTTGCATTTCACAGATATTGATTTGTGTGAAGTAGATGTGAATATTTTCTAAAAACTAATACTAGTAGTTGAAAGTTTATAAATGTGAATAGCTATTGAGAAGTGAATCACTTAGCTTCTTGCCAAATTACATTTAACCCAAAATTAAGTACACCAAGTAACAATGTCAGAGCCTAGTCATACATCTAGCAGAAAGCAGGTTAGTGCAGGGAAAAATATAGAGCAGCAGTGCATAGACATGCAACCACAGGCCACTAAAGGCACAAGAGCTGATGACCACACTTCCTCACAAGAACCACGAAGGAGCCAAAGAGTCCGAAAATTAACGGAAAAGGGCCAAGAACTGTACAGTGAGCAAATAAGAAGATTTGCTCACCGTTTCACTGTGAGCTATGAGGAGTGGAAGGCTATCGCTAAGGACGCCAAGCAAGCCCTAAGTGGACAATGCTCTAACAACCTGCTACATGAATACATCAGCAAAGTAAGCGTAGCCTCAAAAAATCTGAACATTGCTTATGAAGAGTTGAGGCACATAGACAACCCTGATCAGGACACACGTCGCAGAATTGACACCTGTGATGCAGTAACCAGGAAGATCATCCAAAGTGCAAAAGATCATTTGGAGACAGCAGATAACGGTGGAGGAAATGAAGAACAAGGCCACAGGGCGACATCGTCTATATTCAGGTCTGTAGCCTCAGACAAGAAAAGTGTCAAATCCCAATTCACTAAGTCCTCTCATGCTCAAGGCAGCTCCAGACATTCAAGTCGGATTTCTGCTAGCAGACAAGATGCCGCTGCTGAAGTTGCTGCCAATGAAGCTACTCTAGAAGTACTACTAGAACAAGAGTGTTGCATTGAGGAATTGGAAAAGCTTGAAGCTGAAGCTGCAGAGAGACAAAAGGTGCTAGATGCAAAGCGCAGACAACTGGAGCGACTAGAGACAGTTAAAAGGTTAAAAGCTGCTAAGGCACGTCAGCGAGTGTATGATCAGAGTGAGTGCTCAGATGAAGAAATAAGCAGTCTACTCCATCAAAGTGTCTGTATTAAGGAAAGGGAAGAAGCGAAACATGAAAATAATCTGTTGCAGCACCATTCCTCACCACAAGACTGGGCACACTCAAAGCAAGATGACAGCACAGCAGCTCTTGTTAGAGCACTTGCAGAGTCCATAAGTGCAGGTCGTCTTCCGATACCTGAACCAACAATATTCAGTGGCGACCCACTCAGATTCAATGACTGGAAGGTTTCGTTTCAGACACTCATTGATCGGAAAAACATTCCAACTGAAGAAAAGATATATTACTTGCGAAAGTATGTGGGTGGACCTGCTAAAAAGGCTATAGAGAGCTACTTCCTGCTTGGTTCAGAGTCAGCCTATCATGCAGCATGGAGGATCCTCGAGGAAAGATATGGGAATCCATTCCTCATAGCCAAAGCCTTCAGAGACAAGCTCGAGGGATGGCCCAAGATAAGCTCCAAAAGCAGTATCGAACTTCAAGAATTTGCTGATTTCCTTCGGAGCTGTGAGGCTGCTATGACTCAGATCAGAGGCCTCAATGTACTTAATGACTGCAATGAGAACCAGAAGTTACTTGCAAAACTTCCAGACTGGCTGACCTCGAGATGGAACAGAAAGGTAATAGAAGTCGAGGAAGAAAGTCACACATTCCCAAGCTTCCAGCAGTTTGTAGAGTTTCCCTCACGTGAAGCTAAGATTGCAAATAACCCAATAACATCTTTCCATGCTCTGAAACCTGTTGAAGATAAGCAGATCAAGGTTTTAAAGAACAGAGCTGTAGGAGCTAAAGTACTAGCAACTAACTCAGATGAAAAGGCTTCCTCCACAAGCTGTTTCTTTTGAGAGAAGTCAGGTCACAGTCTACACAAGTGTTGGAAATTTATGGATAAGACCATCTCTGAGCGAATCAAGTTTGTTCAAGGGATGAAGTTGTGCTTTGGCTGTCTGAAGCCTGGCCATCGCTCAAAAGAGTGTGAAAATAGGAAGATCTGCGATACTTGTGAGAAAGGACATCCAACCTGCCTACACGATAATCGCAGCAAAGAAAGAGGAATGTCAACAAGGACTGGTAGGGAAATGGAGCGTGACAAGTCAAGAGAAGGAACAACAGATCGTTCACAAGAAAAGATGACAAGAACACCACGCGAGGTAACATCTAACAGAGTTATCCAGAACGTTAAAAGCACCCATACATCCTCAGTCATTCCTGTGTGGTTGTCAACTGCAAGTAAGCCAAATCATGAAGTTCTTGTGTACGCTCTCCTCGATACACAGAGTGACACGACCTTCATCCTTGAAGAGACAGCAAAGGTGCTTCACACTAAAGATGAACCAGTCCAGTTAAAGCTCTCCACGATGACTTCAAGAAATACAGTGGTGCCTAGCAGAAAGCTGACTGATCTACAAATAAGAGGATTCTACTCGGATAAGATAATCTCTCTGCCAGTAACTTACTCAAGAGAATTCATCCCTGCAAACAGAGATCATATTCCCACACCAGAGACTGCCAAGTCATGGTCTCACCTTGAGCACATTGCAGATGAAATTGCTCCTCTACAGAGCTGTGATGTCGGTCTACTAATTGGCTACAACTGTCCTCAAGCTCTTGTACCAAGACAAGTGGTTGCTGGAGAAGAAAGTGAGCCCTTTGCTCAGAGAACAGACCTGGGTTGGAGTATAGTTGGTTATGGCAACCCATGTCTTGACTTTGGAGATGCTTTTGGAACAAGTCACCATGTCATTGTGAAGCAAGTGATATCAGTTCTTCCAAATCTCCCAAGCGAAGTGCACTATGTCTGTAGAGCGCAGATCAAGGAACTAATCCTTCCAACAGACGTCATCAAGGTGTTGGAATCTGATTTTGTAGAAAGGGCTTCGGAAGATGAACACCTTTCTCAAGAGGATCTTCAGTTCATGTCAATTATGGAAAGTGGCATCAGACTCAAGGAAGACGGTCACTATGAAATGCCACTTCCCTTCAAGAAAGGAAGACCAAACTTACCAGATAACAAGATATGTGGCATCCACCGTCTCAGATGTCTGGAGAAACGGTTAAAGGGAAATGAGCAGTACTACAAAGACTATAAGGCCTTCATGGATGAGACAAT
The DNA here is from genome assembly GCF_951802725.1 of Rutilus rutilus. Lineage (NCBI taxonomy): Eukaryota > Metazoa > Chordata > Actinopteri > Cypriniformes > Leuciscidae > Rutilus > Rutilus rutilus. The sequence goes on from NC_140210.1 coordinate 58,801,780, forward strand.
AGCTCGTGGAGATGCCGAGCTTGTCCCTGAAGAGGATGTCAGCAAGACTCCAGCGTGGTACATTCCCCACCATGGGGTGTATCATCCCCAAAAGCCTGGTAAGATCCGTGTCGTTTTCGACTGCTCCGTAAGGTTTCAAGGGACATCCCTGAATGACCATCTCCTGACTGGCCCAGAGTTAACGAACACCTTGGTGGTTTTGTCGTGTGGCAATTATGTGTGACATAGAACGTATGTTCCACCAGTTCCATGTTAAGAAAGAGGACCAAGATTATCTCAGATTCTTGTGGTGGAAGGATGGAGATCTTAAAGCCCAGCCCTCCATTTATCGAATGAAAGTCCACTTGTTCGGTGCAGCTTCATCACCTGGATGTGCTAACTATGGCCTGAAGCATCTTGCCGCTCAAGGACAAGAACGCTTTAGAGAAGAGACCATCAGGTTCATCCAGAAGAACTTCTACGTCGATGATGGATTGACAAGCGTAGAATCTGAAGACCAAGCAATCCAATTAGTGAAGGAAGCAAGAGAGCTTTGTCGCACAGGCAAACTTCGATTGCACAAGTTTATCTCCAACAGCAAAGAAGTCTTAGCCACAATTCCTGAGGAAGAGTGTGCTAAAGCTGTCAAGGATTTGACCATGATGTTGGGAGAACCACTGATGGAAAGAGCACTGGGGGTACAGTGGTGTGTGACTTCTGATGAGCTGCAGTTCAGAGTGGTTGTCAAAGAAAATCCACTTACACGCAGAGGGGTCCTGTCCACAGTTGCCTCTGTGTATGACCCACTTGGATTTGTGGCACCCTTCATCCTGGTAGGAAAGCAGATCCTGCAGCAGATGTGTCGTGTTAAGCTCAGTTGGGATGATCCTTTGTCTGATGACCTTCGACCCCTGTGGGAGTCTTGGGTGCAAGATCTAAAAAACTTGGCTGAGGTGAGAGTCCAAAGATGCTATCTGCCATCAGGCTTCAAGGTCCAGCATTATGAGCTCCACCACTTCTCTGACGCTAGCGTGTCAGGCTATGGAGAGTGCTCGTATCTAAGAGCAGTCAGTACATCAGGCGAGGTCCACTGCTCCTTAGTCATGGGAAAGTCCAGAGTTGCTCCTACTAAAGTCATGACTATACCAAGACTCGAGCTGTCAGCAGCAGTGGTAGCAGTCCGGACCAGTGACATGCTTAAGAAAGAACTAGAAATAGACTGCCAACAAGAATGTTTCTGGACTGATTCAAAGGTTGTACTTGGGTACATCAGTAATGAAGCCAGAAGATTTCATGTTTTTGTAGCAAATAGAGTTGAGCACATCAAACTAAGTACAGAGGCCGGACAATGGAGATATGTAGCTTCAGAAGACAACCCAGCTGACCACGCCTCAAGGGGTGTCACGGCAAAACAACTCACAGCTTCTAACTGGTTCACAGGTCCAGACTTTCTTTGGCAGAAAGAGTTACCAACTGGAGTCATGGTGGGAGAGATCGAGAGCAGTGACCCAGAGGTCAAGAAAGCTCAGGTTCATGACACTCAGGCAAAAGAAGCAAAAACACTTCTAGAGCGTCTGCACAAGTTCTCAGACTGGGCAAGATTGGTGAAAGCTGTTGCCAGACTCAAGCGCCGTGCTAAGGAAATCAAAGGTCTCAAGCCAAAGTCCTGTGAGGCCTCGAGCTTGGAGGAAAGGAAAGAGGCGGAGCTGACCATAATCAAGATGGTGCAGGAAGCAACTTTATCTCAAGAAATTCAACGCCTTAGACATCATAAGGAGACAAAGCTCAAAGACAAAGCCAACCAGCTGCACAAACTATGTCCGTTCCTAGATGATCAAGGTGTAATCAGAGTAGGAGGCCGCTTAGCTCATGCTGCCCTACATCCACACATGAGGCATCCAGCAATCCTTCCTAGAGACAGTCATGTTTCTGCATTGCTCGTCAAGCACTATCATGAAAGAGTGTACCATCAAGGTCGAGGAATGACTATTAATGAACTCCGAGCCAATGGCATATGGATCTTGGGTTGCAGCAAGCTTGTTTCATCCCATATTCACAAGTGCACAAGTTGCAGAAAGTTTAGAAGATGCACAGAGCAACAAAGGATGGCAGACCTTCCAGAAGAGCGGATGGAAACAACTGCTCCATTCACTTACTGTGGAATGGACTGCTTCGGACCGTTTCACATTAAGGAAGGAAGAAAGGAGCTAAAGCGTTATGGGCTGTTGCTCACCTGCATGTGTTCCAGAGGAGTTCACATTGAAGCACTTGATGACTTGACCTCAGATGCCTTTATCAATGCTCTGCGTTCATTCATCGCCATTCGTGGATCAGTAAGGCAGATAAGGTGTGATCAAGGGACAAACTTTGTTGGAGCAAGGCGTGAGTTCATTGAAGCATTGAAACAGATGGATCAAGAGGAGCTCAAAGATTTGGGGTGCGAGTTCGTCATGAACACCCCGGCCTCAAGTCATATGGGTGGGGTCTGGGAAAGACAGATCCGCACTATCAGAAGTGTCCTGGCGTCCATTCTACAACAGTCATCCAGACAACTTGACTCCTCTTCCCTAAGAACATTTCTATATGAGGCCATGGCGGTTGTGAATAGCAGACCTCTAACCACTGATAATCTGAACGATTCTACTAGTCCAGAGCCCTTGACACCAAACCACATCTTGACCATGAAATCCACAATCATTCTCCCTCCTCCTGGAAAGTTTGTCAAGGAGGATCTCTACCTCCGCAGAAGATGGCGCAGAGTTCAACTCTTAACCAACAACTTTTGGGTACGATGGAGAAAGGAGTACCTCTTAAATCTCCAACACAGACAGAAGTGGACCAAAAATCGCAGAAATGCAAAGGTCGGTGACATTGTTCTGTTACAAGATGCTGCTACACCACGAAACCAATGGAAGCTAGCAAGAGTCATCGAGGTGTATCCTGGAAGCGATGAAAGAGTGAGGAGACTCAAGTTACTCATCAGTGACTCCTCCCTGGATGGAAGAGGAAAGCGTACATCCAAACCTGTTTACCTGGAGAGACCCATTCAGAAAACAGTTACATTGGTAGAAGCAGACTGATGGTTCTATCATACACTCAAACACAGTTTATTAGTTGTTTATTAGGATAGAGCTTAGTTTAGTTTATTAGGATAGAATTCATTTTAATTTATTCATGCAATATGTTTGTCTCCAAGTTTAAGAAATCACTTGTGATTTGGTGGGAGTGTAACTGCCTGTCGCCAGTTTATTTCTGTATTAGCACTTTTACTATTTTGTTTCTTCTGAATTTAATGTTAAGAGTAAGACGGAACTAATTATTGGTTCCGCCCAGAGGTTTCCGGCCGGGCGCTTTTGAGCGACGCACGGAGAAAAACTTTACGGCGAAAGAGACTGATTATTCCCAGGGGGGCAGCGTTTCATATTATGTTGAAGCTTCCCCGGGCGCCGCCATTGGCTATCAGACCATCACCTGCTGTTAGCATCCCATTGACTCCCATTCATTTTGGTGTCACTTTGACAGCGAATAACTTCACATCTGAGGCGTTTAAAGACTCCATTTGTCCATTATTTATTTCTAAAGAAACACGAAAATATATAAAAGGCTCCATTACTTTGTATCTTACGTTATGGCGCCGTAGAAACAGTTTTTGTAAAAATAGGCTAACGATTGCGTCATAACCACGCGACTCTCTGTCGCACAGTAGAGAGATTACCGTATGGACAGGAGGAGAAGCTCGCGGGCAATCGGAGGGACATGGAGGCAAAATGACAAAATAATGAATTAGAATACTTAGCAAAAGTTTCTCCTGCTCCTAGCTCATGGACACCTCCTACTCACACTCTCCGTCTCTGCAAGTTTCGGAAGGGAATGATTCAGATTTCGCTTGGCACAGCTACTAGAAGACAGACGGTTTGCTCACGTCACATCTACGTCGTCAAGCTCAGTGTGAGTCTGCGCAGTACGCTCGACCATCAGGAAGTTAGTGCCTCTAATTGACTTCACTTGTCTCCGTTGAATCCAATGGGGTCGCTGTGTCCAGTTTATATACTGTCTATGATTATTCCGCTGTTGTCGTGTTTAAGTGCATACATTTACAAGAAAATAGACAGAAGAAGATACGGGAGATCTGAAAGGATGTTTAGCACCTCTTTGTGATAAGCAGCAATGAGGTTTGTTAACTGTTTATTTTGCTATAAGGGTGTTTGTGTTGACATATGTTTTTCATGTGCCATTTTTTCTGATGTATAACATATAAAGTGTCTAGCTGTATATGAGCTGGATTATAACACAATATGTTGAGACATGCATTAGCATTATTTTGTTAATTTATTTATTTATTTATTTTCTTTAAACCAGTTCTCACGGGTTGACCAACATTAAAGCCCTGTAAACCAAGACCTCTTGCCTCATGCCTGTCACTGGGGGAGCTACAGATACCATAGACTGTAAAGTCCTGTATGCACTGTACATTTAAAAACTAATTTTAAGCTAATTGTAATATGCTAATCCTTTTAAAAGTCATCTTTTAAATATTACATTAATCTTATAAATATTGAACTCTTGCTGAGCTTAACAACACTACATATCCATGGTGATAATATTATCATCTAAACATATTTTTCTCATGACTATTTCTGCTGTTTCAAATGTGTTAAAATAAATACACATTTACAGCAATCACAGAAAACGAATGTTAAAGAGTTAAAGGTCAAGAGCCCAAATAAAGCTGACACTAATCACGATTCTGGTGACTTTAAATGAAACATTCAATGAATCGTCAACACCAAAACCTGTTAATTCTCAATAAGAGCTTCTGTAGAGTCTGACAGAAATAAAGTTAATCTGGTTATTAATAACACGTGAAAGCAGCATTTGAAAAAGACATTGAAAAAGAGGCATGATGTGATTGGCTGCCAAAAAACACCCGTTAATCTTTAAGTTTTCATGAATTAAGATTTAATTTATTTATTTGAATGTATTGCTTTATTTATTTTAGAGCATTTTATGGGATACCATATAAAATATACCTATAATTTTTTTTCATAAACACAAACTCTCCTCCATCCAGTGCTATTCTATCCAGAGTTACACTTGAACACACATTGTGTGTTAAAAATATACACAACATGTGTCAAAATACCATCAACACATGCTGTGTGTTGTTTTTTAACACATCTCTTTTTAGAGTGTAACTAATTGAATTAAACATTTTACCTCAGTAATACAACTAAATACAATTACATTAATTTTGTAATTTATTAACAGAAATTTCATTTCACGTAACTATTTACTCCTCAAAAAAAATTTCCTCAAAAATACATTTTGTTCTAAAATAGATATTGATCAAATTCTTGAAATAAATTACCCCCTCAATGTTGTTTAATTCGTTTTTTTTTTTTTTACATTGCTTTTAACATTCATCGCTGGGGGAAAACATATCCTTTTAATGTAATCTGTACAAGTAGTTCAAACTAATATCATTTATAATGCAATCATATCTGACGTAAAGCTTCATTGTTAAACACTTCACTTAAAATATGTATATGAATTTCTTTGAATTTTTATTGAATTGCAATTCTGCTTCCTTTAATTCAAATTCGAATTGTAATTCTAGATCCTGTTTTTGACATCAATTCAAATTCAATTCAAATTCAAGAATTGAATTGGAATTAAGGAGTCATTCTCAATTCAATTCTGAATTGTGCACAAGCCTGTGAGCCGGGGCCTGCAACATGTACTTGAACCTCTGTTCATTATTGTTTTCGTTATTAAATAAAAGAAAGAGTCATCGTCTGCCTCCTTCCTTGACAATCCCGTTAAAGATTTTTTTCTCACTAAGAAAAAATGGTTCTTTTAAAAAATGTAGCACTGAAAGAGTCTTTCTTTGGGGAACCAAAAATGGACCTTCTGGCATCGCTTTTAAAACCAACCTTTTGCAACCTTAGTGTAGGCCTAAATGGGCACATGATTTCTGTCTTTCTTTCATTTATGATAGAGTCGTAGCTGCTACAAGCCTGAGAAACCCTGTTATATCACGTCACAGCCGGACATTAAAAAGTCTGTTGATTTTGTCCATTCTGCCTTTGATTTTATGCTGGATCTCACCATATCGTACAATCAGACAAGCAACAACGGTACAGCATGGAACAATCACACACTGTGCACCAGGTTAGTTATAATATGGACGCATCAGGACACAAGAATTAACCCATTAACTCAATCATGTCATATCAAAAGATTAATTTTTCCAGTTTGCAATAATTAATCCGATGAGATTAACACATCTGACATGATGTATATAGACAGGCAGAAGTTTATTTGAAGATTTGATCAATATATATAACCGTAAATCAAAAGACCAAAACCAAAGATAAACACTGATTTACACACATCGAGAAAAGTAAAACCTTAAACCTTTACATCTGTCATATAGTGAGAACAAAAGCAGATAATTGTCTCCCAAAAACACTAGTGTTTCTAAGACTCACGTTTGATCTTCATGATGGTGGATTTCATACTGAGGGAGAAACTGTTCTTCCAGCTGGACCAAACAACACCAATGGTGTGATGTGTGTTGTCGTCTCCCCGCAAATACACACTGTTAGACCTTACCGGGTTTTTTTACAGTAAAATACTGGCAACACTGTTGCCAGTAAAATACTGTTAATTGTACAGTTCTTTACTGTAGTCTAGTTTGTTTCTGTAAAAATGCACTAAATTCTAATTCAAATGAACTAATTACACTTGCAGAAACCGACTGCTTTAAATTGACCAACTGTCATTTAAATGTATTAACTAAAATTTATAATGCATTAATAATGTGAGCAAAGTAAAACTGTGAACTTCTTTCATTTGAGACCACTAAAAAACTATTGTACATAAAAAGATTTCCACTGGACCAGCAACTACACAGTCACCGCCTGTTAAATAAAGCAACATGCAGCATATCATCAATGTTTGTAGATCTTCTCCTGGACTGAAGCACAGGCTCTACTCTTCTGCACAATGGTGACCCACAAAAACAATTTTACAGTAAACTACTGGTAACAGTGTTGCCAGTATAAAACAGTTTTATAACTTACAGTTTATTACTGTTAAAATACATTTTGTGGGTGTGTCTTTTTATCTTACACTGTTAACCCTTTCAACCCCACAGGGAAATCCACAGAGTAAAAAGTAACATTGAGACAGTGTTGCAGTGAGATAATTAAGGGAATATGTAAGTGATTGTTGAGCATTAGTGATGAACACCTGCTGTTAATAAGCAGAATCACTGAAGAAAAGAGAAACACAAGAACAGAAAATAGAGAAACACAATAACTACGACTGACTTCCAGCCATTACACATTATTACACTTATTATTAACCAGTATGACTTTATTTCTGTCATACAGAAGTTGTTATTGAAAATGTTTGTTTGAAGTTACCATTATAGAGATCAGTGCTTGCTTTAGTTGGGATGCTGATGCTAAAACATTCATTTTTCTTTTGCTGCTTGAGCTGTGTTTTTGCAAGTCACACTTGTGCACACACAGTTTATGAATGATTGTGGTTGTAATGCTTATGATGACAAAATCATCATATTGCCTGTTCATTCACTAAAGAATTAATTCTTATTCAATCAGAGTTTTATCCTCGATCAAAAGTGTTACATTAGCACCACTGTGAAACTACAGCAATAAATTACTATGACTCTTTTTTTTAACACATCATGCATAAACCAAAAAAAACCAGAGCTACACTATGTTTTAGAAACACAGAGATATCACAATTTAGCACATTAATCTCAACAATGGTGGCAATATTTCTTTTTTTTATTATTATTCATGCAGCAGTGCATGCTGGGAGTTTTATATTATCCTGGAACCCAGCATGCATTGCGACATGAAACTTTTCACCATTGTTGAGATTCATGTGCTGATTGTTGATGTCTGTGTGTGTCTGAGTCAAGCAGGAGAAAACTAAAATTGAATGCACTATATGATTGTTATTTTTCAGAAGACCTGATAACAGAAATATTGATTTCATTTTGTAGATACACAGATTTATGCTAAATATGATACCCATAATTTCAATGAATATATACAGGAATAATCTGAAAATCAGACATGTCCAGGATGATTATGACATCATCACAAAAGAATAAAAACACCTTATAAACTTTCTCTTGACTTTTTCTTGCCACAACAAATGTGTTTTATAAACTCACTGTTACAGCAGTCAGAGAGAGATGAATGATAAGAAGTCAATGGACAAGAGACCAACTAAAGCAAATACTGATCTCCATTATGGTGACAACAAATTTTATTATTAACTAAATCTTTGTTAATTCTCAACAAGAACTTTTGTACATGTATGAAAGAAATAATCGTAAACTGGTTTGTAAATTGGTTTCACACTCAGTGTTGCTGGAAGTCAGTTGTAGTTTTTGTGTTTCTCTTTTTTTCTGTTCTTGTTTGTCTCTCTCCTTCAGTGATTCTGCTTATCAGGTGTTCATCAGTGTCTCAATTCACTCACTTCTTTTCATTCACTCTGTCAAGTGGACTATATTAGTGAACTAATGTAGGGAATGGTGAATGAGGGTATAGGGTGTGATTGTGAAAACAGACTCTGAGTGTCGATTTTGAGCACTGTTCATTTACAGTATATTCCTGTAGGCTATTTTTGTTTTCTACGGTATATTACTGTTTTAATGGAAAATGGTATGATATTGTCTGAATTACGCCTTTTTTTACAGCAAGGGTTAACAGTGCATGACCTGACCTGATAGAAACAATTGATGACTTTGACATTTGAAAATGTTTGTAGTTGACTGACTTGAGAGACCAAATAACAGGCCTGAAAAGCAGTGAGACTCAGGGCCAGTGCCCTTCAAATTATTAGATAAGAAGATGAGATTGTGGCTTACGTAATATTTTGTTTCAGAGGCAGAGAAAGAGGTCTGGAGGAAATTTGGCTAAGGGACGGCATTTGGGTTAATGTTAAATTGATGCACGAGTTGGATAATGCATCAAAAGGGGGAAGTGGGTTGAGTGGTTTTCATAGGAAAAAGGACTCTGAGTGCTATTAAGTGAGCAATAAATTATCCAGTGATAATGATTCAGTTTGTGAAATGAGAAGAAACTTATGGTTTATTGGCCAAATGTTGAGCATATCATCAGCAAGCTAAACAAATGGAAAATTCCACAGGTCACACGAAAAGGACAAACGGCTAGACAAGCGGTCACTAACAAAAATGCTTAAGGTCCCCATTCACAGGTGACAGCAGGCAGGAAATGGTTTATTCAAGTGGAGGTGCGGTCGTGATCTAAGGGAAAATCTTGTAAGGATCGGAAAATGTTCGGAGGGTGTGAGACCTGGGTCCACGCCTCTCACCTTAGACTACACCAACCAACCTCAGCAACCCCACGCGCCGACGCGGAGGGCAGTGAGGGATCAAGGAACGTGCTGGTAACGTACCTCCCTTGTCTACGAGGGAAAATCCTCTCTACGGCATGCAAAGTGTCATATTGGTGAAAACGGAACGTCCATGGGGTCCAACAGACCTGGAGGAAAATGTTGACCAATTAATGGTTGAAGAAAAGTTTTATGATTTTATTTGATTGAATCAAACTAGGGATTAGAATTGATATAGATCTAATGATTTGATTGGTGTAATAAATAGAGCTTACTAAGTAAAACCATTGCCAGATTGAATTAAAAGTTGACAAAATACGGTTAGGAAATTTTAGATGGGCGTGGATTAATGGAAAAGACTGAATGTATAGGAGTTATGATTGTATTTGTTATTCTGATAATTTTGTTATTCATGGGGGATACGAGAAAACTGGAATGTCTGTTCAATTGGCGAAAATGACAGCCTATCCCAAGGATGAACAAAATTAGGCAGACGACACAAGTAACAGAAGCTACAGTAACGTGGTAAATGGGAGTGTTTTTCTTTATTTTCTTATTTTCCTATTGTCTTATTTCCTTATGTTTTGTTTTCAAGGACGAAGATATGTAAAGAGGGTTAAAAGCAGCAGCCATCCGTGTCACGAGGTGGCGTACAAGGACAGGGTTTGAAATGAGGGGGTTTTTATCTTACTTTTATCTTTTCCTATGATGTTTTTCCTTCTAAAATATAATCTATGCTATTTCTTGTTTATACTGAGGTGACTGCGGGTCCGATCTGTAGTATTGGGGGTGCGATAACAGTGCTTATCCATTCAGCCCAGCTTCGGATAAACCTTTACTTGCTTGCTATAAAATTAAGGGCCTATCCTTACAAAACAGCCTAAGATTATTTCCTTTTAATCTTTTTTTCCTACAAGTTTAAGAAGAGTGATCAGTTATATGAAAATCAGAAATGAGAAGTATAAGTGTGATGTAAGACTTAAACTTGGTACATTTTATTGTTTTGAGTGTGTTTTGACTGATCAGTAATCAATGAATGATAAAAAGGGGGAATTGTAATGGGAAATTTTGATTTCCATTGATCTTTAACATATATTGCAAAGTAATGTGTCCCATGTCCATATTGTGGAATGTGAACAGGATATATGTATGTATGTACATCTGTCTCCATGCAGAGTGAGCCAGGATGGGGATAGCTGAAGAGTGACCATCTGACCTTAGAGGTCAGGATGCATCTAAATTTGTTGGTCCCAGTGTCAGAAGTAGTGATGAATAGGAGCATGTGCAAGTGTGTGTCAAAGTTAGTGGAAAACTACTAGGAAAAGCAACAGCTGAAGGAGACCTTGGTAAAGAATATAAAAGGTCGCGCACAGCTCCTCCTCCTTGTCTTACACTCTGCAGATAGGCAGGCTCTGAATGTCTGTATGACTGTCTGACCTTCTCTTGCAAGAGAATAAATACTTTTTAAAAGACTATTTGATTTCAGAGTGTCTCTTACGCAGTGATGAGTGTTTAATGAGATCTTTGCCACAACAGCTTTTATCAGTAAGAGCATCTGTCATTTCAGTCACTCTTGCACTGCACAATGTTGAAATACTAATTGGTGATAAGTTAAATGGTTAGCAGAATACTCATAAACTATAAAAATAAGTAAGTTCTTTTGTTAATATCACAATAATAAATATCTGTGCGACCACCAAAAGAAATGCCTAAAAATTCAACAATTCGATTGGTCAAAAATGTACATCTATTGCATTTTTTCATGAAGATTTTCAATGGAGAATTTATACCCATCAGTTTTAATAATTAAAATGATTACTTATTTCACATGGCCATAACAAACCACATTGACACATAATGAGTTTGTTGCAGTTTTTTAAAGTTTATTGTTGGTTCATTTCAACCGTTACTTTAAATTGACCCAAAACAAAAAAGAAAATAACTGATGAGATCACACAAAATATCAGCCATACATATTCTTTTATGATTTACTAAGTTACACTGTTAACAGAGGAAAGGAAACCCTTGAACCTTAATTTCTTTCTTTCTGAGAAATACTGAAATGTTTTTTCGAAGGTCTAAGACACATGTTTGATCTTCATGCTGATGGATTTCATACTGACATCATAATTATTCTTCCAGGTGTACCAAATAATTCCAATGTACCAATAATTTCCATTGTAGAAATGATTTCTACCTTTGGCATTTTCCCCCCATATATACACACCGTTGGGGTTTGCATAGGTACAGGCTTTGTACCAAAATGCCCCGAGACACAGTTTGGCACAGTTCTTCTCATAGACGTCTTGGTCTTTGTCAAAGGTGGTGAACTTCTGTCCATTATTGTAGGTCAGAGAGTCGCCTGCAGAGAGGAGGAACATCATTAAAGATATTATCATCATATGCAGATGAAGAATATTTCAGTGAAATTACAAAACATTTGATAGCGCATGAACAAGTGCACTCGAGTGTGAAAGTATGAAAGTGTCCTACCAGCTCCTCCATCAGTGAACCCTGAAACTTGCAGTTTATACCCGTCAGATTCAGGACCCACAGAGAAGGACGAGTACAGAGCAAAACCCTTCCTTCCTTCAAAGTCCTCCAGATCCACTCTCAGCATGTACTTTCTGTTACGTGTCAGCTGGTACATGTTCTCCAGCCCTGTTCACACACACACACACACACACACACACATGAAGAACATGTTCAACCAAACACTGGACATGAATATCAACACTTCTATCAAAACCATTTCTTGACACCAAATGCCAATGTTTAAAGATCTTACCCAGCCAGTATTCGCCCTCGGTTGCCCCAAATCCTCTCTTGTACTGATTCCACGGCTGATAGAAATTAATACTGCCGTCCATTCTCCTCTGAAACACCTGTGATGGGTTTATATAGAATATATGATTCAAAAATAAAGTTACATGGTAAGCAGGCTTGAAACGCATGTCATACAGTTTCCAAAAACTGTGCAAAAAATGTCAATCCTTAACCGTTTCATAGTGGTCACTACAGTGGACAGCTATTCAAAAAGCATTTTCTTGCGTATGCATGGGTTTTCATGGCACGTCAACCTCTTCATTGGACCCCGGTGCATCATCCTATACACTGCCACCAAGTGGCAAGCCGTTGTGTGTCGATTTTTCCCCCTCCAAACCAAGAAGGCCGACAGCCAGTCAGAAATCCCAAGTTTCTAAGGAATATCCACCCATTCCTTCTAGCCTAGGAGACTCTTGCAAGTAAAAAAAAATGTTGTGGCATCAAGCAATATCTAATGAGTCATATCACAGTTACATTTCCCAAGTATTTTTAGATTGGGAGAAAATTCTGATTAATCATCTGTCCACTATAGTGGACCTCATGCATTACTAGCTGTGTTTCAGCTGCAACTCATACTATTACTTTAACTGATGTTACATTTGCACATAACATCTCAAAATTCTACATGTGTAAATAACATCTCAATCTGTACTCCTGTTAATAACATATCTGTACATTCATTAAACTTCATTACACAGTATATATATTTTTTCAGTCTACATTTCTCACTGTACTATATAGCATTATTTAAATTTAGTTCCTCTTTAAAATAGTATTGTGCTAGATTACATTTTATTGTGTAATTCCTTTGTATGCCTGCACTGGAAGCACATGTCACCAAGCAAATTCCTTGTGTGTGTAAATATACTTGGCAATAAAGCTCTTTCTGTGTTTCCATTAATAACCACCAAACAACAATTACTGGCAGGATCTAAAAATGCCATGAACTGCATATTCTTGAATGAGGGCTCCCTCTGTTGACGGACAACAGGGTTCACAGGCAGACTCATGGTGTGTGTCGATCAGATGAGTTTGAGCGTGGATGGCTCTATGGTGTCAAAATCATTCCAGTGCACTGAAATGTCATGTTTTCTTCACATATATTTCACATATAGTTTCTTCACATATATTCTCCAAAGCTGACAGAAATAGAGGACAAGTATATATCCATAAAGAACAAAGAACCTTCAACATCCATGGAATCTTTTCAAAAGACAAAATCTTCTTTATTGTGGAAAAAGGTTCTTTAGATTTTGTAAATGTCCTTCATACTAGTAAAAAAATGGTTCCTTCAAGAACTGTTTACTGAATGTTTCTTTGGGGAACCAAAATGTAATCTTAATAAAGAGTACACTGTAAATGAACAACAAACATTTAAAACCAGCAAAGAACCGACGGAACTACATACTAAAAAGCCATGGAGAGAAGATGAGTTTTGAGACAGGGTCTGGACTCAGATAAAGTGGAAGCCGTTCTAATGTGATCTGGTTATTCCAAAGAGTGAGGCCAGACACTTCAAAGGCTCTATTTGCCCTGGTCTTCAGGCGGGTTTTGGGGATCTTAAGGAAGAATTTGCCCTCCGATATTAGTCCTCTCATGGGAGTGTGTAGGGGTGGAGTAGATTTGTCAAATAACAAGGTGCTAGATTATTAAATGATTTGTAAACAAGGAGAAAGATTTTAAACTCGATTCTATAATGAATCGGCTGCCAATATAGGGATCTCAGAAGGGGCATGATGTGATCAAATTCTTTTACAAAGTTTTGTAGGCGGGAGATATGAGTCTTAGATATGCAGTAGTAGAGGGAGTTGCAATAATCCAGTTGAAAAGTGATAAAAGCATGGATAGCAACCTCTAGATAGCCCTCAGAAAAAAAGGTTTGATTATAGAGAGAGAGTACAGATCCTACGATGAACCTACGACAGTACTGAATTGTATGTCAAATTTCAGACAGTTTTTGAATTCCTCACCCAAATTATGAAGGATGGATGAATTAAAAAAAACTAAAGATTGAGTAGATTTTGTGCCCCTGAGTTACTGTTTTATTCTCCAACATTTAACACAGACAGTCTGGGCATTCAGAAGTTCTTACAATTCTTAACAAATTTTTAGATCCAAACCTTATCTTTGCTGTGAAACTGCTGAGGAGAGATTGAGAAGATGGCAGTAAGTTCACTGGTTTCCTTCATTGTGTCAATCACATTTTTAGAGACAAGTCCACCTTGATTTCAGTGTGATGTTCATCTCTCTCTTTCCGTCTCTTGTAGATGAAGGTGTTTTTGGTGGTTCTTCTCCCGGTTGTTTTGAGCAGTGACTGTAAATTCATGCCATTCGACTGTTCTGATGTCTATAAATCAGGAGAAACAGTCAGTGGGATTTACTCCATCTATCCAGCAGGAGACGTTCCTGTCTGGGTTTACTGTCACATGGTCTCAGATGGGAAAGATGAAGACAATGGAGGATGGACGGTACGAATGTGACTTTAGATCATCAAACACACATCAGAACATACATTATGAATCATATATTCTATATAAACCCATCACAGGTGATTCAGAGGAGAATGGACGGCAGTGTGAATTTCTATCGTCCGTGGAATCAGTACAAGAGAGGATTCGGGACTGTGGAGAGCGAATACTGGCTGGGTAAGATCTCACAGCGTGTGTCCGTTTGTGTGGATGATCATGTGTTTGGTTGAACATGTTCTTCGTGTGTGTGTGTGTGTGTGTGTGTGTGTGTGTGTGTGTGTGTGTGTGTGTGAACAGGGCTGGAGAACATGTATCAGCTGACACGTAACAAAGTACATGCTGAGAGTGGATCTGGAGGACTTTGAAGGAAGGAAGGGTTTTGCTCTGTACTCGTCCTTCTCTGTGGATTGTGAAAGAGTTTGTACAAAATTGATATCCATTTATTACTGTAAGCTATAAGCTATGTGAGCACATGGAAAACAGAATCCATACCGGACTTGTTTATTAGTGACAGTAGTCTTTAGGTCTTAATAAGAGTATGATCTTGCTTCGATTCCTGCTTCAGTTCCTACATCAAATAAGTAAACTGAGATGTTCTCTTTCCATACAACAAAAAAATGTATAGCCTATATATACATATTATACATACTGTGGGATTCCAAAATTTATTAAAAGGTTTAATTTAGGTTTACATTGAATTTAGATTATTAGCAGAGTTTTCTAGCAAAAAGACTCCGGTCAGTCCTGTTTTACTGAAACTCTTAATGACTCTCGGATTTTGTGTTTTAACAAGAGAGTCCTGCCAGTCCTGTACTCGGGTCTCAGCATTTTAATAGATATGCTGAGTGAATTAGGGTGGGCAGCACTCTCAGTCTAGAACCGGTTCCTAAACCTGTCTATTTTGGTTCCTGCCCCTAAATGTATATAAACTGTAAGAGAACATTCACATTCAGACTTGGTGACTGCAGCGACCGACAGCTCGTGTTCTCAATAAAGAATCCTGCTGAAGAAACAACCAAGTCTCCTGGTCTTTCGATTCTAAGTTCACAACAATACACACACCTAGCTACAGTAACAGGGAATGTTTAATTTCAGGAATTTCTTGGGAATGCTCAGAGAACATTAAAAAGTAACATTTTCATGTTTGCAATTTGATAAAATGTAATGTTTCCTTAACGTTTGCATAACCAAGAAACATTTCCAAAACAGGAAAACCGCTGGATGCGGCAAAATGTGGTGTAAGACTTTTGCTGACAAATAAACAGGGATATCTGTGTTAAGAAAAACGTACACGTTGTTTATTTAGGATTTTATTTATAGGGAAAATAAATAAGTTTATAACCAGTTGAACTGAATTCCTCATTTACTGTTTCTGAGGTCTATTGTGAAGATAAACAAATCCACATCAACACATAATGCTTTTCATTGCTGGAGTTTATTGAAGTTTATTGTTGATTTGTTTCAGTTGTAGATTTAAAAGTGACCCAAAACAAAGAAGAAAATAATTGACGAGATTACACAAACAACAGCCATATATCCCAAGTTAACATATATCCCATGATTTACTTAGTTTCACAGATAGTGTTCCGACGGGTCGTCCGCGGGACATAGGGTGATTTGAAGGGTTAACTTTATGAAAGACAAAAAAAAAAAAAAAAAAAATTTTACAAGTCGCATATCTATGGAAAGCTGAGATTCTTGTGATTCTAACGATATAAGCCATTTTAGGATACAATAAACACAGCGGGTACAATCTGTGTCTTTGTCAGACCACCAACAGCCAAATAAACAAACAGGAAGTGGAAGACACTTGCCTAAAAAGCCTTCTGTTCGTCCACTGATCCATTACATTGCAACAACAATGGTTTAGTTACACTGTAAAGGCTCCATACAATCAATTTAGCGAAGTATTTAGTCCATAACACATTTATATATCAATAAACATCCACTTACTGTGAATAGTAGCATTCCAAGTTAGCCGACAGAGCTCTCAAAACTATCGAACATACTATGGTAAATCTTCAAATTACATGTCAATATTACAGCTATTTTGACTTCAAAATGGCCGCTGACCCCTGAACTTTTGAGTGACAGCGGATTTCAGCGAATCACGGAGTTTAAGGGGGGTTTTTCCTCCAGCCTGAGCCAGTCAGAGCGCATTAGGGACACGGTCCATCCTTTCGCTTTGACGGACATTTGGCTACTCCAATTGGAGCAATGTTAGAAATGATTGACGTTTTGAATAGCCAATGATCTCCTGAAGACATTGATATGCAATTTTTATGGGAAGGATTCAAACAGCGTCAGCAATGACGTTGCGCAATGTTTGTTGTCGATCGTGCGCTCGTGCGCAAAGCTGCGCTCGCTATAGCAAATGACTTTGGAAGGCTATTTTGATGGGAAATCGTCTCTTTTGACAAGTAAGTGTGTTATTATACATATACATGCAAATATAACATATTTAACGTGTTTTTCTGAGTATCTTATGTTTGTGTTTCACTGTTTTGAGATGGCCAATGCTAACTGGTGATGGCTAAGCTTGTTCTCAAGCGTAACGTTATGTGTGCATTGAGCGCTCATGTTACTGTTGTGTTGGACATTTATCAGTTTGTTTATGTCCCTGTGTGTCTTTATTCACGGATTTGTGTTTGTCCGTGTTTGTTTGTGTGTGTTTGGTGCTTTTAGCGCTCTTGTTATTGTTATGATGGGTGCGTGAATCGCTGTTTATGTCCCTGTTTGTCTTTATGCACGGGTGTGTGTGTGTGTGTGTGTGTGTACTTGTTTTCATGACAACTGAGGACATTTTTATGATAACACACCTGCAAATGAGGACACTCGGGAAAATAGGTGATTTATGAGGACATTTTGGGTGTCCTCATTTTTCAAATGGCTTTAAAAACATACTAAGCAGTGTTTTTTATTAAATGTAAAAATGCAGAATGTTTCCTGTGATGGGTAGGTTTAGGGATAGGGGCAGTGTAAGGGGATAGAATATACAGTTTGTACAGTATAAAAACCATTATGCCTATGGAATGTCCTCACAAATCACATAAACATGGCTGTGTGTGTGTGTGTGTGTGTGTGTGTGTGTGTGTGTGTGTGTGTGTGTGTGTGTGTATATATATAAAATAGTACACAATACATAAAAGATATAAATTATTTGTTTGTTTTTTTTTGCTTTTTTTATATCACAGAAAAACATCTGACATTGAACTGGATGAAGAAGAGTCAGCAGAAAGCCATATGATGGACATCAAAGAGGAACCCTATCCTTCACCTTCCTAGAGAGGTTCAATAACCAAAGAAAAACCTAATCATAAATTTGTTAATAGTTTGATATATATGTAGTGTATAAAATACTAATATTAAATAATATTTTAATACCATAACACTTGTTTTGTATTGTTATTTGCACAAATTTCAGTTTCAAGAATGGCAAAAAAACAATATAATGTGTTTATGCTTCAGTTACTATGTGTCAACAATTATTTACAGTGAATCTGAATAAGGAATAGAATAGCTCTAAGTGTAACCTTTCATTAGAGCCCAAAATTTTGCCTGTACAGTAAAGCATTCAAGAATAGCAGCATGTTATGTGTCTGTGGTTACAAAGTGTCATTTGGAGTCTCCAAGTGGCCTTTTTTGGGGAGCGCCTAGACATAAACTTAGATAAACCTGTGTAAAACACTCATTAGCTTAGGTTTTGTTATCAACATTTAAATTGGGCTTGGTAAGGCTTCATGCTGTGATCCCACTGTGTTTTCCAGCTAATACCTCCCAGCTATAGTTATCTGCAGGCATCTTTTTACAAAAAAAAAGTTAGGCGGAAATTTTTTCCCTCTTTTTTAGTGTGTTCAAAGTTCTATTACTCAATACCAGTGAGACTTACAGTGATTCTGACTGTTTGGGAACAAACCTCAAAGTGTCCCCTTTCAAAAGAGACCAATACCATGCATATACTCCAAATGGTTCAAGAACAGCATGCAATTTAATTTGGGTAGGCCTTTTTTAGGTGTTTTTGGCAGAATTTGCAGGAACGCTAACAGGTTAACAGAGGAAAGGAAATCCAAAACCTTAATTTGATTTTTTTGTTGTTTGTTTCTGAGAAACTCTGTAATGTTTCTTCAAATGTTTAAGACACACGTCTGATCTTCATGCTGATGGTTTTCATACCGACAGCATAATTCTTCCAGCTGGACCAAACATCTCCAATGGCATAAAAAGTGGGATCTTCTCCCCATAAATACACACCGTTGGGGTTTGCATGGTGACAGGCGTTGTACCAAAATGCCCCGAGAAACTGTTTGGCACAGTTAATATCTGAAGCGTCTTGGTCCTTGTCAAAGGTGGAGAACTTCTGTCCATTATGGCTAGATAAAGAGTCGCCTGTAGAAAGGAGGAATATCATTGAGGACATCAGGTGCACATTTACTCAACTGAGTGTGATTTCTTGAATGTGATTGAAAGTGTCCTACCAGCTCCTCCATCCTTGAACCCTGAAACCTGCAGTTTATACCCGTCAGTTTCACAATCCACAGAGAAGGACGAGTACAGAGCAAAACCCTTCCTTCCAGTGAAGTCCTCCAGATCCACTCTCAGCATGTACTTTCTGTTACGTGTCAGCTGGTACATGTTCTCCAGCCCTGTTCATACACACACACACACACACACACACACACACACACACATGAAGAACATGTTCAACCAAACCCATGTGAAAAAGACGTAGTATTAAATGTATTAAAAATGTACTTGAAATACAAATAGTATTTTTATAATACATTTGTATTACCAACATGCTTATTTGAAGTGCATTAAAAATATATTGAATTGCATTTTAATATATTTCTAAAAAATATACTAGAAGTACATTGGTAATAAATATATGCTTAATAATACTTTTAAGAAATATGCTAAATACCAGCATAATTTTAATATATTTTTAACAAATGCACTAGAAGTACATTGGTAATAAATATATGCTTAATTATACTTTTAAGAAATATGCTAAACACAATATTTGTGTGAAGTTTAAGTGTATTTAAAGAAAACATACTTATGTTTCTCTTAAAGTACATTTTATGTGTAACTTGTGTAAGAACATAGTGAAATGATTAAGCTTTTAGTGTGTTTAAAGTACTTTAAACACTTAGGCCTAGTGCAATATATTTGTAATATTTATGTATTTGTCAATTTAATATTTTAGATATTTATAAAGTACCAACTTCTAATGTATTATAAACATTTGTCAAGTTTATTAAGCATTACAATATAAGCACTTAAAATTAATGTTGTTCACTTTTACTTGTTTGTAGGCTATACTTGTAAATGGCTAGGCTGTTGTCCATTACATGATATGTTTTTACTACTGAAATTCCCACAAGGATATGAACATCATATTATTTTAATTGCATATAGATACATTTTCCAAAGATGTTTAAATGTTGTCCAAAAATATGTTGTAGGCTACTTGTTTAAATTTGAAAAATACGAATAACACACGTGACTAATCCTGATTGGTTCCAGAGCCGTTGAATGGCTGTGATTGGTTCTTGCTGTGCCTTGAATGTGATTAGATTTAGAAGTCTAAATTGAAACTGGAGCGATCGTGTTTCTTTAGAGGACTTGGAGGAAACCACGCGATTCATATGGATTAGGTGATGTTTTTTTGCGATTAACTTTCTTAAATGTTTTGCAACTGCTTAAGGTTGAGTGATCAGACAGCATTTCGATTTTTTTTTTATCTAACGTTAATAGAAAACGTAACTGTTAGTGTTACTTAAATACTGTAGATTTATTATAATGATAGAATGATGATAGATGATACTCTATTATTAATAGAGTTAAAGATGTTTAATTTGTATCATCTTTTCTCTTAATCTGGTGTCTTGCTTCAGACCTAATTTAAATTTATGCAGGAAACAGAAATCCGATCAGTTATCCAGATACAGAGGCTACTTAATGTGAACAAATGTAAACGCGCCATGCCTGACTGATATATAAATATGTATATATGTATGTAAATCTCTCTCTTTTTTAAATATTAAAAAAGAGAACTGCTCTAGAAGAAAAACTGAAATCTGAGTGCAGTGACAAGCAAAGAGTAGAGTAGTAAGTATGGTTTAATCTCATATCACCTCTGTTATAGAGATTTTTGAATCAGGCTTATTGAAAGGCGATTCGGTCAGTCTTGGTAGGGAAATGTTAGCAAAATGTCCATTTCAGGTGTCTAATTTGTGCTCATTCATGTAAAAACCTGTTTATTTAATTGATTTTTGGGAAAGCTGCAAGTCATTTGTCCTGGCTTACAATATTTTACACAACTTCTAATTTACTTAAATCTTTTTAACAGATGTGAAGAGTGTATGTGTTTCTACATCACTTTTTTTTGCTCTCAAAGTCAAAGGGGGCTGATTAAAACATTAATGCTAAAAATAAAGATTAGCATTTGTTGTACATTTATAATTATTATTCTTGTTGGCTGGGTTTACTTTTTTAGTTAAACAGTTAAATTGCCCTTTTTTCCTGTGATACAGTGACCATACCATGTAGACTTCACAGTTGTTCAAGAGATATTTTATTAACTCCTTTTCTGAATTACATTAACATTTCATATTGAATGTCTACTGTTAAAATATGAACTAAGCATTACATGCCATGTTAAAGAATTCCATTTTTACCAGGCGAAAAAGACTTGCAATTAAATGTATTAAATATGTAATTAAATATGTTTTTAGTACAAAACAAATGTACTTTAATGCATTTATAATACATTTAACAGTACATCTTTTTCACCTTGTATGTACAACAGAGGGAAATGTCAAAACATCATACTGTGTTGTAATAAAAAACGTCTAGGTTACGACCTAGGTTCCCTGAGAATTTTGCATCTAAACATCATAAAAGAAGGCTATTTGCTGCAGTTTCGCCGGCGCCCTCGCCGCCACATGGCGCGCGTCGAGACCACGGTAGAATCGAAAGTAGCACATCTACTTTGAGCCGAAATTCTGAAACTACTGAGCAAAGGGGCTATAGAACCCTTATCTCAAGATCAAAGCGAAGGGGGGCTTTACAGCAGATACTTCCTGGTACCCAAGAAAAACGGGGGTCTCAGACCCATACTAGATCTGCCGCAACTGAAAAGAGCGCTTATGAAACGTCAGTTCAGGATGCTCACAACCAGAAAAAACCTTGCGCATGTTCGCCGAGGGGACTGGTTTGTGTCAATAGATCTAAAGGACGCGTATTTTCAAATACAGATAGCGTCACCTCACAGGCGATTTTTGAGATTCGCCTTCGAGGGCCAGGCATATCAGTACACAGTCCTGCCTTTCGGCTTGTCCCTGGCACCCCGTACATTTACGGAGTGCATGGACGCAGCACTCGTACCCCTCAGACTCCGGGGCATACGAGTGCTAAACTATTTGGACGACTGGCTGATTCTAGCCCAATCTCACTCAGAGATCACTGGAGCACAGAACCATTTTACTCGATCACCTCGAGAATCTCGGTCTCACAGTAAACTGGGAAAAGAGTTCGCTATTCCCCAGACAGATTATATCTTTTCTGGGAATAGAACTGAACTCGCTGTCAAATGACAGCACGCCTGTCATCTCAGCGCACACTTGACATTCAGCGAGCAGTCGGCTCCTTTCGCTGCGGTGCTGTAGTCTCTCTCAAGAAATTTCAAAGGATGCTAGGTCTGATGGCCTCAGCATCATCAGTTCTCCAGTAAAAAGGAGGAGATGACGACAGCCTTCACGTGGCCTCCTCCGTGAGTAGCAAGAAATGGTGCAAGACCAGCTTGCGAAACTAATGTCGCCAACCAGTCATCATCTAGCTGGCAGACCGAGGTGAAAGAGACCGAAGGGACATGGTGCGTCCATGTCAGGACGAGTGACCATCCCGACCATCGAGTACCAAGGTCTGTCGGTGTTCCAACTTAATGTAGAGGGCCTGACCACCGCCAAAATGGAAGTCATCTACCATCTCGCTGACTCCCACAAAGTAGCAGCCGTCCTCCTCCAGGAGACACACTGTGACAGTGATAACATCCTCAAACTGCCCGGTTTCCAGCTTGCTGGGTCTACCCACAGCAAACAGCATGGACTTGCAACCTTTGTAAGGAACAACCTTAGTTGGACAGCCACTGGCCAATCTCCACCAGGCTCGAGTATCGAATGGCTGTCCACTAAGGTGCAGACCACAACGGTCGTCAATGTCTACAAGCCACCACCATCAATGCTGACCATGGCATCACTTCCACCGGCACCTGCACCCGCCATCTATGCAGGGGACTTTAACTGCCAACACATAGACTGGGGTTACAGTCATACTACACCAAATGGAGAGACATTAAGCCAATGGGCCTCCAGTGCCAATTGCTGCTGTTCGACCCCAAAGAACCTCCAAGCTTCTTTTCAGCACGCTGGAACACCCACACCAACCCGGACTTGGCTTTCGCTGTGTGGCACACGGCTCAAAAGCCAGAGAGACGTGTCCTGGATAGGTTCCCCCGCTCACACCACCGACCGTCCATCATAAAGGTCCCATCCCTGGTGCAGCCAGTTGCAGGGAAACCCGTCAGGAGATGGAACTTTCGTAAGGCAAATTGGCAGTCATTCACTGAGGAGACAGAAAAGACATCATCCTGTCTCCCAGACCCAGACAACGCCGACGTGGACGCTGGGTATGCAGCCTACTGCAGAGTACTCCTTGGGGCAGCAAGGAAAACCATCCCCCGTGGCTTTAACACAAACTACATCCCGGGCTGGGATGGAGAATGCAGCCACCTCCTGCATGTCCACCAGCAGGCAAGCTCCAGGGAGGAAGTTGAAGAATCTGCAACGGTACTTCTGCAGAAGCTAGATGCCACCCGAAGGTCAAGGTGGACAGAAGTAGTTCAGTCAATTGACTTCACCCACTCCAGCCGTAAGGCGTGGCGGACAATAAACCAGCTGACAGTTAGAACACCATCGACCTCCCGGTGCCCAATAACAGCAAATGCCATCGCATCCCAGCTCCTTAAGAACAGCTGTTTCCCTGATGCTGATAAGAACTTTGCCCGCACAACATCACACCAGGTGACTTCCCTGTGTAGAGCAGCTAGTGTGGACGCCAACTTGTCAGGGGAATTTACAACAGCTGAACTCCAGACTGCCTTGAGTAAGACCAAACAAGGGAAAGCACCAGGCCATGATTACATCCACCCTGAGTTTGTGACTCACCAGAGTGTAAGAACATCTGTATGGCTCTGCTCATTCTACTCGACATGCCTTCGGAGGTCCAAGCTCCCGAATATATGGCGCCGTGCTGCTGTCATAGCCCTTCCAAAACCAAACAAGCCTGCTGAAGACCCCAAATCCTACCGACCCATCTCACTGCTCTGCGTCCCATTCAAAATCCTGGAGAGGCTGATCTATAATCGTATCGAGCCAATAGTGGACCCTCAACTCCCACGGGAACAAGCTGGCTTCCGGCGCGGTCGGTCAACGGTTGACCAGGTGACACTGCTCACCCAAGACATTGAGGACAGCTTTCAGGAAAAACAGAAGGCTGGAGTAGTGTTGCTTGATCTCACAGCCGCTTACGATACCGTCTGGCACCGCGGACTCCACCTAAAGCTACTAAAGATCATTCCCGACCGGCACATGGTGAAGTTCATCATTGAGATGGTGACGAACCGCAGCTTCACCTTAACCCCCTGAGGTCGGCGGTATCGCCGGCGATACCAGCTCGCTTTTTTTTTATCAGTGTAAAAGAAACTCATAAATACTCTGTTGACTTTGATTTTCCATAGGAGTTTCATACATCAATCGATTCTGTTAAATGTGTATTATTTTTCTGTATACTCACAATAAAAACAAAGTGTTGTGCTTTTCGCCAAATTAAGAAAAATAATCACGGAGCGAGTTCTGCCTTCTCTCTGTCCGTGTAGTCCATTCTGAAACGCGTCCGAAAATGAATCATAACTCAGCGAATACTTCTCACACAGGCACGTGATATATGTCTTTATGAAGCTTGAAATCTCTTCTTTTAAATGAAGTAATTAATAAAAAAAAACAAATGTTTTCAACTCATGTAATCCGTTTGAAAGCAAGGAGAGGTACCGTTTTTTCCTTCTGCCTAATTATCTCTATAATGAACTGAGGCCGCCCCGCCCCCGGCGCTATTGACATGGTAAATAGTTTAGGTGATCTATGCTTCGCACCCGCCCCCCGATCAATGCCTTGAAAACACGAAGTTTCATCAGATCAGATTCACTGATAGTTCATCGCGTTTAGAGAGGATGGCGCGTTTCTCCGGTAAAGACGCTCTTCAGATGATTCTGGACAGCGAGGAATAACTCACCTTGGCTTTTCCTCAGAGGAAGATTGTAACTCAGACAAACGGCAGCATGTTCAAGAGCGAATTGATCACGCCGAGTAAACACCGAGTTTTCACGTGAGTAAATACGTGAACTCAAGTGGTCTAGTGGTAGAACATTTGCCTAGCGTGTCAGAGGTTCTGAGTTCGAATCCGCACTAATATAGGTTTTTTTTTTTTTTGTCTTGTCAAATCAGATTATGTTTATCAGTGGTTGTATATCAGGCAGAGACATGTGTGTGTGTGTATTTTGTTTTGTAATTTCACTGGAACGAAAAGAGAGTCTCCACAACGGATTGAAGCGCACGTCCGAGTGAAGACTGCGCGAGCCTAAAACAAACACAGTATCCGCGTCTGACTCGCGGGAATCCACGGCGCAAACCTGTGAGGGGCTGTGTTTTCTCGTTTATATTCCTTTTAGCATTTATATTCCTTATAATAAAAATTAAAGACCTATGTTACAGACATATGAAAGACAACATTTCGTTGATTAGTTTTGGATAGATTATACATTTTTACTGTAAAATATCTGCCACCTCAAATAAGCTTTTATTTGCCAATTTTTTTGTCAAAAATAATCAAATAATCAATCAAATCCTTAACTTTGAAATATGTATGATAAAATGTATACTTTAGTTTGTACAAAGAAAGATTACACTTGAATTGTTGTTTATTTAAATATTTACAAGGTAGATGTAAACAAACTATTAAAAGGTAAATATAAGCCTTTTCTTTAAATAATTTTTATTGTGTTTTATTAGTAACAAATTTGGGGAGAAGATAAATATTCCAAAACTGAAAATACAGTATGAGAATTAACTGCACAATTACATGTTTTCCTTGGCTATTATAGGCCAAATTGCAAGCACAATATGTGGAAAAATAAAAAAGAATTGAGATGCTTCCAACTGTTGCTCTTGCATTCTTGTGGCTCAGTGACTCACCTGAATGAATGGCTCATTAAGTATGCGGTCCTCAGGTGTGAACCACTACATATGCATGATCTGTGACGCCCACTCCGCATATGGCCTTTCCAAACAGAAAGTGCTTTGCAAAATTCAAATCAATGTATTGTGTTATGTGAAGGATTAGGCAGGGTGATTTTCACATAATTTTGAAGAAAAAACACTAGGCGATGACATCCATTAGACAAAAGTCTTATTGGCACATATTTAGTGTGTGTTTTGTGGTCTTATTTCAGAAACTTTAGTTTTTAGTTTTTTCAATAACCACGCATAAACATTATTCTCTCAAAAATGCAGACATGTACATTCTTGTTGCTCACATATTATGGTAGCCCTGTTTGTGCTAAATAGTGTGTAATTTTTTTTTGCCATTACTATGTTTATAAGCAACTGAAAAAAGCACAAATGTCAGGGCATGTCAGAACATCTCAAGGACCCCAAAAACACCTCAGACCCCAGAGGGTTAAAGACCAGTGACGGTCAATGCAGCAGGCTTAGAAGGCTGAGGAATGGTGTTCCGCAGGGTTCTGTCCTCGCACCGATGTTATTCAATATCTACATCCACGACTTACCGGAAACAACATCCCGGAAATATGGTTACGCTGACGACCTGGCCATTATGATGAGACGACAAACATGGGAGCAGATGCAGGCCAGCCTAAACCAGGACATGGACACCTTGGCAGCCTACCTGCGTGAGTGGCGTTTACAGCTCAGCATCGGCAAGACAGTTGCAGCAGCTTACCACCTGAACAACAGTGAGGCCAGACGGGAACTGGACATATTCGTTAATAACAAGCGCCTCGAGTTCCAGCAAGCCCCACGGTACCTTGGCGTACGCCTGGATAGATCTCTAACATTCAAACAACACCTTGAAGAAGTGACGGCCAAAGTGTCATCAAGGGTCGCAATAATTCGACGTCTCGCTGGTACTAGCTGGGGTGCAACTGCCAAGGTGCTTCGAATATCAACAGTAGCTCTCGTCTTCTCCACAGCTGAATACTGTGCCCCAGCCTGGTGTAGAAGCCCACACGCCAGGAAAGTCGACACTGCCATAAACACCGCCCTTCGGACTATAACTGGCTGCCTGAAATCTACCCCTGTCTACCATCTGCCAACACTAGCGGGAATTGCCCCGGCCGGCCTCCGACGAGAGGCTGCTACCCTCGCTCTTGCAAGGAAAGCCCAAAGATACAACTGGCATATCCTGCACAATACCACCACAACAGCACTGCCTCCTCATAGACTGAAGTCCCGCCACCCGTACAACAAGGCGGCACAAGACCTGCTCAGGTCCATCCCTGAGGACCTGTCTACAGAGGCATGGCTCGCGGCAGCCTGGAAGCAGGAGTGGGAGTCAGCAGGGCCCTCACGAATCCACCGTTACATCTATGACCCTGGAGGCGGTCTTGAAGGAGAGGATCTGCGACGCCGACAATGGACTCTGCTAAACCGCCTGCGAACTGGGGTTGGACGTTACAAAGCATCGATGAGGAAGTGGGGCCTGGAGGACAGAGCAGTGTGTGAGAGTGGGGAGCCAGAGCAGACCGCTGAGCACATAATCACCACCTGTCCACTGTATAAACCGCCATCGGAGGCCGGCCTCTTCGACGTGGGACCTGAGATGAGATCGTGGCTGAGTTCTACTGAGCTGGACATTTGATGACGACACACGAAAGAAGAACAAGTTCTCCAGTTGGGCCTGCTGCGCATGCGCCCACTGCAGTTCTGGCTCAGAGAGAGAGTGCCTCACAGAGCGTGGGCCTCCGGTCGGCTTCGCCTCAAGGTCAATCAAGCGTGCATTGCAGCTTTGTACCCTTGGGGGGCAAAAGACTGGTACCAATCAGGTGTAAGCCTGGGGACTTCCTCGAGACTGATGGTGGTGTCCACGGACGCATCCGCCTCAGGATGGGGAGCACTGCTCGAGGGCAGACCGCTCTTTGGCCAATGGTCAAAACGGGAGAAGCTCCTTCATATAAATTGCCTCGAGATGTTAGCAGTGAGCAAAGCGCTCACACGCTTTCGTCCCCTGATAAAGGGGTACCACGTCCTAGTACGTTCAGACAACGTGTCGGTGGTATCCTACATAAATCGCCAGGGCGGCCTCAGGTCCCTGACCCTGTACAGGCTAACCAGACGCCTCCTGATATGGACTCGCAGCAACCTGCTCTCGCTGAAAGCAGCGCACGTGCCAGGGCTCCTGAATATAAGACCAGGCAGACTGTCCAGGAACCACGTTCCGACAGGCGAATGGTCTTTGCACCCACAGACAGTACAGCTGCTGTGGAAGAAATTCGGCAGAGCGGAAGTAGACCTGTTTGCGTCTCAGGAAAACGCTCACTGTCCAGAGTTTTTCTCGAAAAGCAAGGACGTGCTCACATGTTGCCTCGCCGTCCTCTCTACGCTTTTCCCCCTGTCTCCCTCCTGACCCAGGTGGTACAACGGATCAGGGAAGAAGGATGTTCAGTGCTGCTTGTAGCGCCGCTCTGGACGAGCCAACCTTGGTTCCCAGTTGTGATGCAGTTAGCAAGCACCGCCCCGTGGCCAGTGCCTCTGAGGAAGGATCTCCTTTCTCAAGCCAACGGCTCGATCTGGCATCCTCACCTAGAGCTGTGGTCCCTTCACGTGTGGACCATCAATGGGTACCCGCTGACCTCCCACAGGGAGTGTTAAACACGATCACGCAGGCCAGAGCTCCGTCTACGCGACGTCTCTACGCCTCCAAATGGTCTGTGTTTTCTGGCTGGTGCACAGCTCGTGGCGTGTCACCCCTGAATTGCAGAGTGACGGAGGTTCTCTCCTTCCTACAGGAGCTGCTGGATAAGGGCAGGTCCCCTTCCACGCTCAAAGTCTATGTGGCGGCCATAGCAGTGTTCTCTATGACAATGCTTGGCCAGTCTATAGGAAGGAACGATTTAGTCATTTGCTTCCTTAGAGAGGCTAAGAGACTGAATCCTCCCAGACCTCCCACAGTCCCTATATGGGACCTTTCTACGGGACTGGAAGCCATGAAAGGTCATCCTTTTGAGCCCTTGCAGAAGATTGATCTTAAACACCTGTCGTTCAAGATGGCGTTTCTTCTGGCTCTCGCTTCAGTGAAGCGCATAGGGGACTTACACGCGCTCTCAGTAAGCGCGACGTGCATGGAATTTCGGCCTAATGACTCTAGGGTTATACTCAAACCCAAGCACGGTTATGTTCCTAAATCCCTCAATACACCGTTTAGGGCACAGGTCATTTCCCTGTCTGCCCTACCGGTCACTGAAGGAAATGAGGATGAAAGCTTCCTCTGCCCAGTCAGGGCATTAAGAGCTTATGTGTCTCGCTCATCTGCCTTCAGACAGTCGGAGCAGCTCTTTGTTTCATTCAGCGGGCGTTCTAAGGGACTAGCCACTTCGAAACAGAGCCTATCCAGATGGATAGTGGACGCAATAGCGCTAGCTTACACAACCAAGGGCATGCAATGCCCATTGGGTGTCAGGGCGCACTCCACGAGAAGCATGGCTTCATCGTGGGCCTGGTCAAGTGGGATTGCCTTGCAAGATATTTGTATGGCGGCAGGCTGGGCCTCTCCGTCTACATTTATAAGGTTTTACAACCTAGAGGTTCCCGCACTACAAGCCAGGCTACTGTCGGTTTAGTACGGCCAAATCTCTTAACCCTCTGAGGTCGAAAAACGCACCCCCGCGTTTTGCTGGATTTTTTTTACATTGTAGCACTTTAAACTTAAATTACTCCGTCATTTATGGTCATACAGAAAAAAGAAATATAAAAGAAGAATCTGTGATATTTCTACTTTTGTATGTGTCCACTTACAATCAAATCAAAACATTGTGCTTTTGTAAAATAAAGAAAATAAATAGGGTGTGCGTTCTGCCTCTCCGTCGCGGTGAACTTTTTTTTCTTGAGCACGTCTATAAACTGAAACAAAACTCAGCGAATACTTGTCACACATTTATGAGCCATATACCTTTATAAACATTTAAGTGTGTACTTTTAAATGATCGGATTCAAACTGAAAACAAATATTCTCTGTTTAAGTAATTTGTATAAAACCAACAAGATGTCCAGCTTCTCAAACGCTTCCTAATTAGTTTTAATTTGACCACGCCTACTCGCGCAAAAGACATTCACATGCAAATCTCCACATGGAACGCGAACGCGCTCATTACCTCAAAAACAAAACACTTCATCAGTCTCTGCTTTTCGTCGAGATTGAAAGACGTGCCGTGAGCTTAGATTGGCTTTACCCCAGAAGAAGAACACGATTTGAAGACAAGAAAGATAAGGTAAGAAATTCTTACATATTAGTTTGTTATTGTTGCATAAATTTCACATTGCAGTTGAACTGTTGCTAGATATATGGTGAATATTATAATATTTAGACCCGTGTTTACTGTTACTGTGTTTGTGGATATCTGCTCAAACGTAGATATGAATTATGGTAACCATAATGTTTTATATTTGAGCGCGATCGCGTTTGAATGTATCATATTTTTGATCGCGATCGCGTTTGAATGTATCATATTTTTGATCGCGATCGCGTTTGAATGCATCATATTTTGGAAAAGCAAAACGCTCCAAACGGCTTCATGTTTTTACTATTATCTCATTTCATATCATCATAACGAATGGAAACATTTGAAGTAACATGATAATCAATATATTTTTCTCTAGCTTAGTTGTTACTAAAATCTTTTTGAAAATGTATATAGGCTGCTATATTGTTATTATTTTATGCAGCACTGCGCATAGCCTATACCTACAAGGCACAACAAACCTGGTGTTCATTATATAATATATTGTTGGAAACATTTGTGTGAGTGTGTGTGTGTATTCTGTGAATTTTAAAAAGCAATTTTAACCAGAAGAATCTAAAATGTATTCCCAAAATCGTGCAGGCCTTTCTCTTGATATCAGTATGTTCACTTTTTTTTTTTTTTTCAGGGCCCAGATGCCACTGAGTCCTGCTGACTTCAACATTCACAGTACATGTCTCTGTACATGAACATGGTAAAGTGAAAATCAAACACCTTGAAAATTAAAGGTATGTACAATGTTTTTAGGAATGGCACAAAGGTCTCTTTCTTTGGATCATTGTTATCAATAAGTGCTTTTTTGTTGTGTATCTTTGGATTATGTTGTGTTGTAAATAAATCCAAACAATTTTAAAAGCCATTCTTTTTTAAATCTCCTCATTCTTTGTGCAAGGTTGGTCAGAATGATGGGCCCTGATAAGCTCCTAATAGGGCCATTAGGGAGTGTCTTTGTCTTTCTCAGGTGTGGAAAGCTTACATATTAATGAGATGATCCGCCCCTTCGCATATTGCTTTATCACACAAAACACGTTGTAAAATTTTTAAATCAATATATTGTCTTCTCTGAATGAGCAGTCAGGGTGATTTTCACATAGTTTTAGAGCAAATATTCTAGGCTACGTCATACAATTTTCAAAAGTCTTGTGAAGAAATAATCAGTATGGGTTTCATGACCTTATTTCAGTGAGAATTTATTTTTGTATTTTTGTATCTCAAAACTCTCTCAAATCTCTCAAAACTACAAACTTTTACATACATGCTGCTGATATATTATTGTAGCAGAGTTTGTGCTGAATACAGTGTAAGTAGACTTTAGCCATGAAAATGTCACAAGTAACAGAAATAAGCACAAATGTCAGAGCATGTCAGAACACCTCCAGGGCCCAGAAAACAGCTCAGACCCCAGAGGGTTAAACTGACACTGTCAGTCTTGAGTTATACGGCTATTGTGAATAGCAGTGCTGCTCTAAGCTGCCATATACGGAAGATAGTGGCTAAACCCCTCTTCTTCCAGGATTCCCTGTGAGTCCCCTAGGTGATTGTGCACTATATGAACTCCGGGCTGTCGCCCTTTGAGTCTATGGTGTCAGATCCCAGCACACATGGCGTTTTACATTAGGTTCCCCTAGCGTATTCTACGCAGTATGAGAGTATCTCTCGTAAGAGTACTCGGTTACTAACGTAACCTCGGTTCTCTCTAGAGAGAGGAACGAGTACTGCGTATCCTGCCGTGCATGCACGCGCTCTGGTTGCTTCACTGTGAAAAATCAGAGATGTGAGCCCGCGAGCGATATTTATAGACCTAAAATAAGACCGGGACGTGACGCAGAGGGCGCAAAGCGCCCTCATTGGGTATGACGTCACTCTAGGTCTCGCTCGATAGGCTC
Organism: Rutilus rutilus; assembly: GCF_951802725.1. Lineage (NCBI taxonomy): Eukaryota > Metazoa > Chordata > Actinopteri > Cypriniformes > Leuciscidae > Rutilus > Rutilus rutilus. Next base: position 58,833,987 of record NC_140210.1, read on the forward strand.
AAGCAGTTGCCAGCAGACCAGCCAATAGGCGAGCGAGCTGTCTCGCCTATGCCAGGAGAGAACAGGAATCCCCTTCTCGCAGCATCGCGTCAATCTCATCCGCGTCGTCGATGGAAGCGGCGGCAGACCGCGGCCGTTGTCCGTCAGGAAGCGAAACTGATGAAGCCGGTGAAGCAGGCGGGCGCACCGGCGAGCTTTGGCGGCTGGGAGAAGGTTCCGGGATTCGTTGAGCGCGGCGCTTTTTACGGCGCGGCACTACAGCAGGTGTGGGCGCAGTCTCGTTGAAAAATGCCAAGCGAGTCCTCAGAGTCGCTATGGGCAACAGCTCGCAGTGAGGGCAGCCGCCGTCAGCGAGCGCGAGAGCTGCGTGTTCTTCACCCAGGCAGGAAACGCAAATCACGTGGCGGTCCCCGTCGCTGAGTGTGGCTCTGCACGAGCCGCAGGAAGGCATCTTTAAAAAGACGCAAGCTCTTTTAGTCAGTGTGTGTCGCGCCGGCGAACACACACAGTGCAGAGAAAAGGATATAGGCGCTGGATAGCGCAGCAGGAAGGCGATGAAGGCGGCGCGGCCAGCAGCTTCTCGACTCGTACCGCTGAGATGCTTCTTCAACAGCGCAGCTTCTTCTCGGATCCAGCGATGTGAGTTGCTTCGCTGAAGGATTAAAAATCAGAGATATGAGCCTGCGAGCGATATTTATAGACCTAAGCCACGGCCGTTTCGGCGGGACGTGACGCAGAGGGCGCGAAGCGCCCTCATTGGGTATGACGTCACTCTAGGTCTCGCTCGATAGGCTCAAGCAGTTGCCAGCAGACCAGCCAATAGGCGCGCGAGCTGTCTCGCCTATGCCTGTATGCTGCAGCAACGCGTTTTACATTAATACAAAATTAAATGATAATTTTTTGGCTTCAGTATTCTCGTGGAAAAGGATTTTCCCCTAGCGTATTCTACGCAGTACTCGTTCCTCTCTCTAGAGAGAACCGAGGTTACGTTAGTAACCGAGTACGTTCCCTTTTGAAAGGGAACAGTTACTTTTTTAACAGAGGTTAATTTTGCTTTAATATAAAAATAAACTCCTGTTTTTCCCCTTTCACAGACACTGTGATCAAACAATTTCCAACACGTCTGAGGTGCGAGCACTGATTCGAAGGAAATGCAACGAGGCAAACTCAGAGACCAATCACTCCAATTCACTTGAAGGATGAAGATGGTTTGAGTTGTAACAGTACTGTAACTGTTTGCAGCTGTTAATGACAGCACTTTATTAACTGTAGTTAGGTTTATTGACTCAAGTTAGTTTTTTTTGTTGTTGTTTATAATACCTCTGCAGATCACTGTATTTTATGTTGATATATATATATATATATTTTTTTTTTTTTACAGTTTACATATGCTGCTGTACTGATGTACACTGGGTGTAGTACGTTAAAGTTTACTAGCTTTCAAAGTGTGTGTTTTATACAAATATTTTTTACTGTGTTTTACGGAATGATAATTTTTCACTCTATTTGTAATACATTAAAATATATTATTTTCATACTGAATGGTTTTATAAAAATGTATTTTTATTATACTAATAGTGGCTCTTATAGTGTTCTTCTAATACATTATTAATAAGCTGATATTATATTTAAAATATACTGGGAACACATTAATGTGAAGCTAAAAAAATACTGAAGCTGTAGTTCTAAAACATATTTAAAGTGTATTAAAAATACAATTTAAAGAAGTGCTATTAATAAACACTAAATGTACTTAAAATAGGTCCATTTTAACACAATTAAGTATCTTAAAATATATTACTATTACCTTAAAATTGAACTTAAATACATATTAAAGTATACTAAGTATATTTGAAGTTGTCTCAAAATAACACATTTAATACATACTTAATACTGTACACTTAAAATACATTAAATATATCAAAATAAGCACAATTTAAATATATTTCCTTTTCACCTGGGAATGATCATCCACACAAACGGACACACGCTGTGAGATCTTACCCAGCCAGTATTCGCTCTCCACAGTCCCGAATCCTCTCTTGTACTGATTCCACGGCCGATAGAAATTCACACTCCCGTCCATTCTCCTCTGAATCACCTGTGATGGGTTTATATAGAATATATGATTCATAATGTATGTTCTGATGTGCGTTTGATGATCTAAAGTCACATTCGTACCGTCCATCCTCCTTTGTCTTCATCTTTCCCATCTGAGACCATGTGACAGTAAACCCAGACAGGAATGTCTCCTGCTGGATAGATGGTGTAAATCCCACTGAGCTTTTGTCCTGCTTTATAAAGGTCAGAACAGTCGGCCGGCATGTCTCCATCCTGACAGCACCCGCTCACCAGAACAACAGAGAGAAGAACCGCCAAGAACACCATCAACTAAACGAGACAGAGAGAAAGAGATGAACATCACACTGAAAACCCTCTCTAGAAATGTAGAGTTGTTGATGAACTTACTGCCATCTTCTCATTCTCTCCTCAGTAGATCACAGCAGAGATTTGTTCTATCTAGACAAAAATAATTAAAAAATATATATATTTTGTCCGTTTTCTTGTATAAAGTTGTATAAATGTCTAAATGTTCTGTGAGGTAAATGAAGAATAAAACAGTAACTCACCGTTTGTGTTGTTCAGTCTGACACAAACACTCTTTATATATCTGTCAGATTCTCAGACTCCTCCTCTGTGTTACAGTGGAAATTTACTTTACGAACAACTACATTTTGGATGAAAAAGTAAAAGGCATCTGTCATCCTTGATGGAAGTTAAACATGCAGTGACAGATACAATTGTATTTTATATATTCAGTAAATCTGACTGTATCTGTGTGATTTTATGTCTACAATTTGTAATTTGGATTAATTCATCATGATTATCATTTTGGGTGTAAATGTGGTCTCTCTCATAATCTATATTAGATTTAATGAATGTTCACTGTTTTGTTTGACATGCTGTGCTTACAGTGATTCAGCTATAATCTGAATACAGCTATATTCTTATTATGATTATTACACCTGAATTGAAGTCTATAGCAGCATATAAAAGTGTTTGGTTAGAAGTTGTGACATTGTCACATAGATAGAGCAGAGTCTGAACATTGACCATAGCAAATTTGGAAACTATATTGTTGTGGCAAATTCATAGTTCTTTTTGGTTCAGGTCTCAAAGAAGTTTCTCAGAGTCAAGGTTCCAGGTCAGAAGAATTAACTTTATTGACAAGCAACAAAGTGAGAAGCCGGCTGGCCATCCTGATATCTGAAGTTACAGTATCCAGCACCCATTTTGTATACCTTTTTCATATCATCAAGTCTCCAATGGATAGCCTCAAATCTGTCTCTTCCCCTCTGTCACGCCTGGTGAGCTTGACACAATTAGACATGTCTTCTCTATTGGTCAAACATCCCAAAACCTTACATAATGGTGTTCTGTTTCATACTGTATTTTGACACCTTGCATTTCTTATGCATATTGGATATTTTTCCATTCTCTCATCCTTTTGTGACCTATTTTCTGCTGGGCATTACAGCATTCAGACTTTTACACAAGACCAGGGAAATTCTTCAACATAATCCCCCTTTGGGACTAACTTTAGTCCCACCTTCACTTTTGTCCCAGAATGTATCTTCATGAATAAACCTCTCTCTGTTTTCTATCAATCATGGCCAGTATAGACCATCCATCTTTCTTATCAATAGGCTTTCATCACAAAGGTACACTCTGGAGGAATAGTGAGACCAAACATCTCCACCCCCCTTTGACTGGAATGGAGTAAAATATCTCACCTTCCTGTTGGATCATCATTCTGAAGGGATAGATTACTTTAAACGGTAACACTTTATATTACGACCCGCAAACAACTGCGTAAGTAAACCGAAACTACGGTGTACGTTTCTGTAATTATAGTGTACTTCCGTGTAGGTATAAGGGAACAATATGTTAAGTTTTGGGTAATAAAGGGGTAACAATCAGATGTACAACCTGCAAAGAACTTCGTAAGTAAACCGAAACTACGGTGTATGTTTCTGTAATTATAGTGTACCTCCGTGTAGGTATAAGGGAACAATATGTTAAGTTTTGGGTAATAAAGGGGTACAACCAAATATACAAGCAAATTATTTATAATGTAATTATTTTAAAACTAACAGGTACCTATTCTGTTAATATATTCCAGGCAAAAATTGTACGTCTGTTGTATATAAAAGGTTTTATCACATTTCTGTAAAAATATGTTCTTGTGCAATGTAGTTACAGGGTAATTTTGACATCTGTGGGTTGTAAATTAAATATATATATAATATATATGGCTGTATGTAAGCACAGTATGATAAAAATTTAATCTGAAACAATTTTATGAACAGCTGATTTCGAAAAACATTGGCAATGCTATTTATTGGCTTTTCTTACTAAACTACTTAACGTTTAGCCAAAAAAAATAATAATTCTGCTATGACTTTAATTTAGAACGTACCATGTAGTACTTACTTTATCACATTGTATTGCAATGACACTTATATGTCAGGGCAAATATACTGTGTAATTAAAAGTTTTTTTGTTTGTTTTTTTATGAGTAGCCTACCTTTCTCTGTAATTACTGTGCAAATAGTGTTGTTTCATAATGTTACCCGTTTTAAATGTGTAGTTACAGGGTAAGTGTAACTCCTGCGGGCTGTAAATTAAAGTGGAGTTTGTTACCCCCTTGTTCTGTGTAGTTACAGGGTAAGTGTAACTCCTGCGGGCTGTAAATTAAAGTGGCGCTTGTTACCCCCTTGTTCTGTGTAGTTACAGGGTAAGTGTAACTCCTGCGGGCTGTAAATTAAAGTGGCGCTTGTTACCCCCTTGTTCTGTGTAGTTACAGGGTAAGTGTAACTCCTGGGGGCTGTAAATTAAAGTGACGCTTGTTACCCCCTTGTTCTGTGTAGTTACAGGGTAAGTGTAACTCCTGCGGGCTGTAAATTAAAGTGGAGCTTGTTACCCCCTTGTTCTGTGTAGTTACAGGGTAAGTGTAACTCCTGGGGGCTGTAAATTAAAGTGGAGCTTGTTACCCCCTTGTTCTGTGTAGTTACAGGGTAAGTGTAACTCCTGCGGGCTGTAAATTAAAGTGGAGCTTGTTACCCCCTTGTTCTGTGTATTTACAGGGTAAGTGTAACTCCTGCGGGCTGTAAATTAAAGTGGCGCTTGTTACCCCCTTGTTCTGTGTAGTTACAGGGTAAGTGTAACTCCTGCGGGCTGTAAATTAAAGTGACGCTTGTTACCCCCTTGTTCTGTGTAGTTACAGGGTAAGTGTAACTCCTGCGGGCTGTAAATTAAAGTGGCGCTTGTTACCCCCTTGTTCTGTGTAGTTACAGGGTAAGTGTAACTCCTGCGGGCTGTAAATTAAAGTGACGCTTGTTACCCCCTTGTTCTGTGTAGTTACAGGGTAAGTGTAACTCCTGGGGGCTGTAAATTAAAGTGGCGCTTGTTACCCCCTTGTTCTGTGTAGTTACAGGGTAAGTGTAACTCCTGCGGGCTGTAAATTAAAGTGGCGCTTGTTACCCCCTTGTTCTGTGTAGTTACAGGGTAAGTGTAACTCCTGCGGGCTGTAAATTAAAGTGGAGCTTGTTACCCCCTTGTTCTGTGTAGTTACAGGGTAAGTGTAACTCCTGCGGGCTGTAAATTAAAGTGGAGCTTGTTACCCCCTTGTTCTGTGTAGTTACAAGGTAAGTGTAACTCCTGCGGGCTGTAAATTAAAGTGGAGCTTGTTACCCCCTTGTTCTGTGTAGTTACAGGGTAAGTGTAACTCCTGGGGGCTGTAAATTAAAGTGACGCTTGTTACCCCCTTGTTCTGTGTAGTTACAAGGTAAGTGTAACTCCTGCGGGCTGTAAATTAAAGTGGAGCTTGTTACACGAGTTTTTGGCATGATGAGAATGTTGTACAGGATCAGCCCTTCATTTGTGTGTATGTTAGATATGCATTGTATTGGATCTATTGATTTATTTTTACAAAAAAACAAGAATGCTCTAAATTACAGTTTTTGCTCTAAATTACATTACTTTCACTTTCACTTTCACTTTTTACCATTCATTTCTATGGGTGCCCATTTTTGACCCAAATACAAGATTAAGGATTTTTTTTTTTTTCACCCACTTAACATTGTAGAATTGAGTCGAAATTTTTTGTGTGTGTTCAGGAGGCAAACTTAGGAAAAGTGGCCAAGTCTTGTACCGCTCAGATCAAGGGAAGTATTTTTTAAAAATAAAACAAAATTATTTTGCCCACATTTGTCCAGAATACGGTTTTATGGTTAAAATGATACCAAACATGAAAAGGAAAAACAATATATTCACAAGATACACCATATGTGATATATAGACATTCTTAGTGAACTTTCAGTGACTTGAGGAGGGAGAGGGGGGGGTGAGTTGAAGTCAAACAAGGAGGTAAGTTTGGGCTGGGCGAGGTCCTGTGCTCTATCTTTGCTATCTGCTGTCCAGGGTGCATTTTATGGCTTTATTGCAGGGTGAGTTTTGTTTTAGCAGGAAAATTAGTCCTTACAACATATTTACACAGAAAGCTGGAAGTCATGTGACCTGTATTTTATTTCAGGACATTAAATATTGGTTCATCCTTTATCTGACAGCAAAACTCTGTGAAACCAAACAGTGTTTTTTGTCTCAATAACCGGATATTACAATATTTAAAAAAATAAACAGTGCCTTCTGAACATATTCACATCGTTTCATTTCTTTCACATTTTATGTTGCAGCCTTATGCTAAAATGCTTTATTCTTTAAAATGACAACTGACAAAGCATTACGAGAAAGCATTAAAATATCACATTGCTTACGTATTCAGACCCTTAAATCAGTACTTTATATCTGTACTCCATTGAAGCACCTGTGATTACAGCCTCGGGTCTCTTTGGGTTTGATGCGACAAGCTTTGCCCTCCTGGATTTGGGGATTTGCTGCCATTTCACTCTAGATCCTCTTGATCTCAGTCAGGTTTGACAACCATTTTCAGAGCACTAGAAAGAGTTCTGTTCATCCAAACTTCTGCCATTTCAGACTTATGGAGGCCACTGTGCTCTTGTGAACCTCATTGCAGCAGAAATTTAGTGTAGTCTTTCCCAGATCTGTGCCTCGACACAGTCCTGTCTCTGAGCTCTGCAGTTCCTTTGACCTCATGACTTGATTTTCGCTCTGATATTTTCAGCCTTTAGATCTTATCTCGGCAAGTGTGTCTCTTTCCAAATCATTCCAATCAGATGAATTTCCCACAGATCTACTCAGAAACAATGTGTAGAAACATGTCAAAGATGATCCAGAGATATGTGATGCACCTGAGATAAGTTTTTTTTTTTTTTTTTTTTACACATTTGCAAAGTCTAATCTGTCGTTGAAAGAAAAAAAAACTTTTGCAAGGTACTGTATGTGTCATATTTCTCCTGCATTTAAGGTAAATTCAGATAAATATTGTATAAGATTCAAAAGATGACTTCTAATAAATTACAGACTGCTTCTTACACAGATTTTGAGAGAGAGGAAAAAGGTATAAAAGATATTCCAATATATACATGAAGAAGTGACCACTTATATAATAAACATAATCAAAAAGATAAGATAGTGTTTACTATAATTTACACCAAGTAACACCGGTAAGGCTTTGTGAAGATTAATTAGACTGTTAAAAGATGGGCAAATGAAGCAGAGTGGGATTTACAAGCCTGCATTGATCGCACTGACTGGAGTGTTTTTGAAGCTGCTGCCACCGATCTGGACGAGCTCACAGATACCGTATCATCATACATCAGTTTCTGTGAGGATATGTGCATCCCCCTACCAGGACATTCTTATCATTCACTAATGATGAACTATGGTTAACTCGGGAAACTCAAACAGCTTCGTCATGACAAAGAGAATGCTTACAGAAGTAGCAGGAGGTGCTGGTGGATGAAACGGCAAAAAACAGACTAACAAAGGAGATCAGAGTGGCTAAAAGAAGCTACTCTGAAAAGCTGAAAAAACTGTTTTCAGCCAACGATCCAGGTTCAGCCTGAGGAACATCACCTAGTACGTTGTACTGCAGGTTTGAGAAGCACAGTCTCTAGTGATCGACCGATATATCAGGCCGATATTTGCGGGTTTTACTGCGGCTGCTGCGTTCGCCAATAGTTTTTTTTACAGACAGGCGTCCGCAGGCAGCTCTGTGTTGCTGGAGACGCTGCAGTGTGCAGCCCATGCACTGCCCCTCCCACACTAGCAGAGTGCTGGAAGCCTCTTCAAGACAACGGCAAACTTTAAACTAAACTTTAAAGTTTTAAACTTTCAAAGCATCTTTTAACTGTTTGACTTAGCTGAAATATTGCCATACACTTTGAAAGTGGAAACACGTTGCTCTATACAGTGAGGAAAATAAGTATTTGAACACCCTGCTATTTTGCAAGTTCTCCCACTTGGAAATCATGGAGGGGTCTGAAATTGTCATCGTAGGTGCATGTCCACTGTGAGAGACATAATCTAAAAAAAAGCTGGTACATGTTCTCCAGCCCTGTTCACACACACACACACACACACAGAGAGAGACATGAACACCAAGTATGGGATAATGTACTATCAGCGGGTATTTATCACAAAATAAACCCTGACATCTTGATTAGGACTGAAGTGTAGAGGTCTTTTATCATCCTGAAAGGGCTTATTTTGAGATAACTGGCTGAATGTGTGTTTATTATACAATGAGGAAAATAAGTATTTGAACACCCTGCTATTTTGCAAGTTCTCCCACTTGGAAATCATGGAGGGGTCTGAAATTGTCATCGTAGGTGCATGTCCACTGTGAGAGACATAATCTAAAAAAAAAAAAAAATCCAGAAATCACAATATATGATTTTTTAACTATTTATTTGTATGATACAGCTGCAAATAAGTATTTGAACACCTGTCTATCAGCTAGAATTCTGACCCTCAAAGACCTGTTAGTCTGCCTTTAAAATGTCCACCTCCACTCCATTTATTATCCTAAATTAGATGCACCTGTTTGAGGTCGTTAGCTGCATAAAGACACCTGTCCACCCCATACAATCAGTAAGAATCCAACTACTAACATGGCCAAGACCAAAGAACTGTCCAAAGACACTAGAGACAAAATTGTACACCTCCACAAGGCTGGAAAGGGCTACGGGGAAATTGCCAAGCAGCTTGGTGAAAAAAGGTCCACTGTTGGAGCAATCATTAGAAAACGGAAGAAGCTAAACATGACTGTCAATCTCCCTCGGACTGGGGCTCCATGCAAGATCTCACCTCGTGGGGTCTCAATGATCCTAAGAAAGGTGAGAAATCAGCCCAGAACTACACGGGAGGAGCTGGTCAATGACCTGAAAAGAGCTGGGACCACCGTTTCCAAGGTTACTGTTGGTAATACACTAAGACGTCATGGTTTGAAATCATGCATGGCACGGAAGGTTCCCCTGCTTAAACCAGCACATGTCAAGGCCCGTCTTAAGTTTGCCAATGACCATTTGGATGATCCAGAGGAGTCATGGGAGAAAGTCATGTGGTCAGATGAGACCAAAATATAACTTTTTGGTCATAATTCCACTAAACGTGTTTGGAGGAAGAAGAATGATGAGTACCATCCCAAGAACACCATCCCTACTGTGAAGCATGGGGGTGGTAGCATCATGCTTTGGGGGTGTTTTTCTGCACATGGGACAGGGCGACTGCACTGTATTAAGGAGAGGATGACCGGGGCCATGTATTGCGAGATTTTGGGGAACAACCTCCTTCCCTCAGTTAGAGCACTGAAGATGGGTCGAGGCTGGGTCTTCCAACATGACCCGAAGCACACAGCCAGGATAACCAAGGAGTGGCTCTGTAAGAAGCATATCAAGGTTCTGGCGTGGCCTAGCCAGTCTCCAGACCTAAACCCAATAGAGAATCTTTGGAGGGAGCTCAAACTCCGTGTTTCTCAGCGACAGCCCAGAAACCTGACTGATCTAGAGAAGATCTGTGTGGAGGAGTGGGCCAAAATCCCTCCTGCAGTGTGTGCAAACCTGGTGAAAAACTACAGGAAACGTTTGACCTCTGTAATTGCAAACAAAGGCTACTGTACCAAATATTAACATTGATTTTCTCAGGTGTTCAAATACTTATTTGCAGCTGTATCATACAAATAAATAGTTAAAAAATCATACATTGTGATTTCTGGATTTTTTTTTTTAGATTATGTCTCTCACAGTGGACATGCACCTACGATGACAATTTCAGACCCCTCCATGATTTCCAAGTGGGAGAACTTGCAAAATAGCAGGGTGTTCAAATACTTATTTTACTCACTGTATGTGCGTGCAACTATAGCTAAGCAAGTTTGTGGGTCCAAATGGAAAACGCGAATGCCTCATCTATAAAACTGCTTGTAATTGTATTTAGGGAGCTGCAAATAGCTAAGTTTGAGGCTATCCATATGCATACGGCAGCTGTCACGAACACTGGTCATAGGATTAAATAATGCCGACGTTGTTCCGTGATTCCGTGATATTTGTGGGAGTTTTATTCAGCGACCACCTGGCTGAGGTTTGGACGTGTGCTCATAAAAGAAGCGACGCGGTTGCGACACGCGATGCAGCGCGCTCGTTTGTCCAGGCGCTCCTATGCCGTGGTGAGATGAAAACATCTAAACTTTTCAGAATGCAGCAAGCGCACGCAGGTCATGTGACAAAAAACAACTGACCTTTCCATGACAACATCGAAAGCTCGGCCGAACAGCTGATCATAGCTGGACAGGGCGGGTTTTTATTTCTCATCTCCATAAATATATGTAGTCGTAAAGGGCTAGAAATAAATTATCCTTACTTCCTCGTCATCATGGAGAGCGCAGTTCATAGTTGCATAGCAACGACGGACGCCACGGGAGTGCAAGCGCTTGTAGAAAGGAGAAAGCGGCGCGGCCGTGCTTTCCACACGTTTTTAGACGCGATATGTGAAAAGTCCCTAATTCACAATAAACTGAGAATCTATTTGGTTTAAAATCGTTTTTTGTTTAAAATGGACTAGGTTGTAAATAGTTGGTTACTTTTAAAATTAAGTATAGTACAGTTTGCACTTTATTATGCTGCTTGCTTGTTGCTACTGTTTGCAATAGTGTAATTATTTTATTTATGCTTAAATATTTTCAGAATTTATTTTCAGAACTGAACTTTTTGTTTTAACTTGTTCTACCTCACATGTTTTTAATATTTGTCAAATATTGTTTTTTTAAGTTCAATAAATGTTCCTTTTTTAAATTGAGACTTGTAACATTTGTTGTCATCATTGTGTCATTTTTATGATGTAAATTGAGTGAGCAAAAGCAGTATCGGCTCCAAATATCGGCCCAAGAAAATCGGCAGCCCGTATTGGTCATCGGCTAAGGCTGATGAAAAAAAATCGGTATCGGCATCGGCACTAAAAAATCCATATCGGTCGATCCCTAACAGTCTCACACCCCACACCCGCTTTGCCCTCCTGCCATCCAACCTGCGCTTAAGGTCTGTGTGTCGGGTCTTCAAAAAACAGAAGACAAGGAAAGCTTCAGGCCCAGATGGTGTTTTACCTGCCTGTTAAACATCTGTGCTGACAAACTGGCCCTGTAGGATTAAAAATAATCCAAGATATTTGAAATGTACCAAGACATTTGCTTAACTGTTTTCCACCCCCTCTTTCCACCACCAGGACCATTTGGAGATCCTAAAGGCACAGAGGGGCCGATAGCAATCAAGATGTGTGTATTTTGGGGGTCGATGAATTGTCACATCTTTAGTGCGGTGGGGGAAGTTGGAATTATCTGATTGGTCATTTTGAATGTCTCACAGTAGGGTTAAAGTCACATGGTCAGGAAAGGATAAAAGAAGATTGTAACTGTTGCTCTGTCTCTTTGGTGCTCTGGCTCTCTTCTTCTTTGGGTCCCTTTCTTGGGGCTCTCTCTCTTTACCTCCTCTTTTCTTTGTCTCTCTCTCTCTCTGGTAACATTTTACATGCTGGGTAAGATTAATGGTATTAATAAGTTATCATCATCTCATACATCTATTTTGTAACTATTTTAAGTGTAACCATAACCATATTTTGTCATTAAACCTTTTCAATTACAAATAATGTGCAAAATAGTTTTGATTTGGTATTGACTTTGAAGTGCTACATATTGCAATACAATATCGTCACTCTCTATAGCAACGCTCTCCCACATATTAAGCCATTTTAACTGCACTTATTTCCATCGTTGGTATAAGTGGCAGTGGGTGGAATAGACAAGAAATGTACAATTTTCTACCATCTTGCTAATAACGTTTCTTTAGTCATTCGGCAGTCTTGTAGCCTGAACCCCTGCAGGAAATCCACCCTTACAGCCCCAATCTTCAGGCAGATCTTCAACAGATCTTCAACAGTTCACAGAAGCAGTTTGAAGTTCCCTGTTGCTTCAAAATCTCTGTTATTACATTTGAGGCTGGGGAAACTCTCAACCAGGACCCTCACTATCAGCACTGGTGCTCCTTACGTTCTCTCCCCACTGCTCTTGTACAGTGTAAACGTAAACTGTACAGTGCTCTCGTCACTGTAAACGACTACACTTCAAAAGACCCTCTTCTGTCAAGCTCCTGAAATTTGACGAGTTACAGACGAATCTGCATATATGCAGGAGGTTGAACAGCTGGCTGTCTGGTTCAGTCACAACCACCATGGAGCTGAAAAGGCGCAAAACAGTGAAGATGATCATGAACTTCAGGAGAAACCCCCCACTCACCATCATGAACAGCATTGTGACATTCAGGTTCCTGTCCACCACCATCTCTCAGGACCTGAAATGGGAAACTCACATACACTCCATAGCAAAAACGACCCAGCGGAGGTTGTACTTCCTTCGTCAGCTGAGGAAGTTCAGCCTGCCACAGGAGCTGCTGAAACTGTTCTTCTCAGCCGTCATTGAGTCTGTCCTGTGTTCATCTAGAACTATCTGGTTTGGTTCAGCTACCAAATCAGACATAAAGAGACTACAATGTACAGTCAGAACAGCTGAAAAGACTATTGGTTCCCCCCTGCCCAAACCTCCAGGACCTCCAGGACTCCAGAATGAGAATAATGGCCAAGTAAATCCCGCTGGACCCCTCACACCCAGCCCACTCTCTCTCTGAACTGTTGCCTTCTGGCCGGCGCTACAGAGCACTGAGCATCAGAACAGCCAGGCACAAGAGCTGTTTTTTTGGCCCTCAGTCTATATTTAGTCTGAACAGTTAAAACTCTCATATACATCATATATCATAACTGTCCATTTGCACATAACATCTCAAAATTCTACATCTTTAATATACTGTATGTACATATCTGTACATTCATTAAACTTATTACACAGAATATATTTCTCACTGTACTATATTGCATTATTTAAATTTCGTTCTTCTTTAAAATATTATTATCGTGTTTATTGTGTAATTCCTTTGTATGCCATTTCTTTGCTACTGCACTGGAAGCACCTGTCACCAAGACAAATTCCTTGTGTATGTAAATATACTTGGCAATAAAGCTCTTTCTGATTCTGATGTGTTTCCATTAATAACCACCAAACAACAATTACTGGCAGGATCTAAAAATGCCATGAACTGCATATTCTTGAATGAGGGCTCCCTCTGTTGACGGACAACAGGGTTCACAGGCAGACTCATGGTGTGTGTCGATCAGATGAGTTTGAGCTTGGATGGCTCTATGGTGTCAAAATCATTCCAGTGTACTAAAATGCAATGTTTCTTCACATATATTCTCCAAAGCTGACAGAAATAGAGGACAAGTATATATCCATAAAGAACAAAGAACATTTAACATCCATGGAATCTTTTCAAAAGACACTTTATAGTGGAAAAAGTTTCTTTAGATTTTGTAAATGTCCTTCATACTAGTAAAAAAATGGTTCCTTCAAGAACTGTTTACTAAATGTTTCTTTGGGGAACCAAAATTTCATCTTAATTTGGCCATGTTCATACAGCAGCAGAATATGGCTGTTGTCAGTCTGGTATTTCTGTCCTTAATACGGTTAAGTTCATAAACAGTTTGATCATTTACAGGAAGGACAACCGCATTCTATTACAAACTCATTCCTGTAAATTTTAGGACTTATAACAGCATTCTCGAAAAACCCTATAGGTCAAGGTTAGTTTATTTCTAAAGCACATTTAAAAACGGGTGCAGGCCGAGCAAACTGCTGTACAATGAAATAAAATAAAATAAAAAGAGTACACTGTAAATGAACAACAAACATTTAAAACCAGCAAAGAACCGTCGGAACTACATATTAAAAAGCCATGGAGAAAAGATGAGTTTTGAGACAGGGTTTGGACTCAGATAAAGTGGAAGCCGTTCTAATGTGATCTGGTGGGTTATTCCAAAGAGTGAGGCCAGACACTTCAAAGGCTCTATTTGCCCTGGTCTTCAGGCGGGTTTTGGGGATCTTAAGGAAGTATTTGTCCGATATTAGTCCTCTCATGGGAGTGTGTAGGGGTGGAGTATATTTGTCAAATAACAAGGTGCTAGATTATTAAATGATTTGTAAACAAGGAGAAAGATTTTAAACTCGATTCTATAATGAATCGGCAGCCAATGTAGGGATCTCAGAAGGGGCGTGATGTGATCGAATTTTTTACAAACTATTGTAGGTGGGAGATTTGGGTCTTAGATATGCAGTAGTAGAGGAAGTTGCAATAATCCAGTTGAAAAGTGATAAAAGCATGGATAGCAACCTTTAGATAGCCCTCAGAAAAAAGGTTTCATTTTAGAGAGAGAGTGAAGATAGAAGAAACTTGAACCTACGACAGTACTGAATTGTTTGTCAAATTTCAGACAGTTGTCGAATTCCTCACCCAAATTACAAGGGATGGATGAATAAAAAAAACCTAAAGGTTGAGTAGATTCTGTGCCCCTGAGTTGTTGTTTTATTCTCCAACATTTAACATAGACAGTCTGGGCATTCAGAAGTTCTTACAATTTAAAGAAATTTTTTAGATCAAAAGTCAAGTCAAGTCACCTTCATTTATATAGCGCTTTTAACAATGTAGATTGTGTCCCCGACTATGGATTTTCATAGTCGAATCAGAATCGTCAAGTCTTGCCTATAGTCGACTAATAGTCGAATCATGTGTATGGGGGCGGGGCTTTAACATTTCAAAGCCGCGATGTACAGAAAATCACACAAAGATATAGAAGAAAAATGTATAAAAACATTTTGGATCAATAAAACTAAGAAATAACATAAATAACTCCAGAAAGGCCACACTGCAGACAGGATCTGCATTTCACATGCAAATCAAATTAAATCGGCTAAATTACCTGTGTGAGCAGGCTCTAAGTACAGCACAACATCGATGCGCCGAAAAAATAAACAATTAATTTACTAAATTAAATTAGAACAGAATATACCTTTCTAATACATAAAAATACAAAACGAAATAAATCAGAATCAAGTCACAAGATGAGGAGCAAATGTGTGCAAAATGCCTAAAGTGCAGAGGAACATATATTCAAAACACAAGCCACAAATAGTTAGATTAGATAACCCTGACAGATCAATAAATAAAATTTAAATAAAGAAATTATTAAAATAACGATAGTAGCCAGAATTTTCAACTTTGTCTTTTTAACTGCAGAAACAACAATAAATGCTAAACTGGAGTGGCAGTACTTTTAGCTAAAAATGTTCACAGCATCCAGAAATCAAATTAGAACCAGCCGAAAGGTTTTGAAATCACTTGTACCCTATCGAGAGAACAAATCCAGTCTTTCACTCTGTCTGTGTCCGTTGGAGTCTTTTGTGCACGCGGATAAAATACATTCTAAAACACTTAACGTGAAAAAACGTTTAATGACTTAATCTCCTAAAATAGTTAAATTAAAATATCAAATTATGTAAAGAAAACGCTTTACTAGGAGGAACGCATTGCGTTCATATTCTGGGTTCATCTGCTTATCTGCACAAAGTATGGTTTCTTAATAAAGTGTGTACTGTGTACGTTAAAGTGCCTTTTAAGCGTTTTAAAAGCTTTTTTCACGTTAAGCGTTTTAGAAGATCCCGTGGAAAACGTACTCGGTTACTAACGTAACCTCGGTTCTCTCTAGAAGAGGGAACGAGTACTGCGTAAGATATCTTACGCTAGGGGAAAATCCTTTTTCCGCGAGATATTGAAGCCAAAAATTATCCTTAATTTTGTAATAATGCAAAACGCGTTGCGGCAGCATGCAGACATAGGCGAGACAGCTCGCGCGCCTATTGGCTGCTCTGCGGCAACTGCAGCAGCCTATCGAGCGAGGCCTGGCGTGACGCCAGACCCAATCAGGGCACTTCGCGCCCGCTGCGTCACGTCCCGCCGAAATGGGCGTGGTCTAGGCCTATAAATACCACTCGCAGGCAGCTACACAGGAAAATCCCCAGAGTAAAATTAACTCTGCTCAGAGAACATTTGGTCCCTCTCTAAAGAGAGTTAAAATAACTCTGAATCAGAGTTAAAGTTAATGAGATACTTAAGTGATTAATTAAGTGATGATTGGGCATTAATTATGAACACCTGCTGTCAACAAGCAGAATCACTGAATGAAAGAGATTCAATAAGAACAGAGAAAAAGAGAAACACAAGATGAAATCAAATGAAGACAAAAGACATTAAATCTGTGAAGATCTCAGCAGAGGAGGATTAAACAACTCCACAAACAGCATTACCAGCTTCACTTATTGTTAACCAGATTGACTTAATTGGTGCCATACGTCTACAGAAGGTTTTTTTGAGAATTAACAGGTTTAGATGTTGACGATTTATTGAAAATCTTTGTTCACCATTATGTCGATAAGTGTTTCCTTTAGTTGGGCAGTTTGACTCTTGGCTTTTTACAAGACTGTGGTTTTTGTAACAGTTTTTACCAAAACATGTAATTTGTTACAAAGAAAGCCAGAAACAAAGATGAGCAGGTGATACAGCTTTCAACAAAAAAAAAGTATAATAAGGCACTTATCTCATCACTGTCCAAAAGTGGTTATTTGATGGTAATAGATTATATTCTCTAACAATTCTCTCTTGCCACAGATCGGACTCTGAATTTTGGTTTTTAAAATACATAGAGGTGATTTTTTTTTTAAAGACACAGACATCAAGAATCAGCATATGAATCTCAACAATGGTGACATGCTTCATGCTGCAATGCATGCTGGGAGCCACAAAAGTATAAAATGCATGGCTCCCAGGATGCATTGCGGCATGAAAAATGTCACCATTGTTGAGATTCATATGCTGATTCATGACGTCTGTGTCTTTAAAAAAAAATTCCCCTCTAAGTATTTTAAAAATACAAAATTGAATGTCCAATCTGTGGCAAGAGAGTATTGTTGGTGAATATAATCTATTATCATCAAATAACCACTGATGAGATAGGTGCATGTTTCTATTTTTTGTTGTTGAAAACTATATCACCTGACCATTTTTGCTTCTGGCTTTCTTTGCAACAAATTACATGTTTTGGTAAAAACTGTTACAAAAACCACAAACTCACAAAAAGAGTCAAACTGCCCAACTGAAGGAAACACTCATCACCATAATGGTGATCATACATTTTCAATAAATCGTCAACATCTAAACCTCTGTTAATTCTCTATAAGACCTTCTGTAGACGTCAGACAGAAATACAGTCAGTCTGGTTAGTAATAAGTGAAGCTGGTAATGCTGTTTGTGGAGTTGTTTAATCCTCCTCTGCTGAGATCTTGTTGACAGCAGGTGTTCATCAGCAATGCCCAATCATCACTTAATTAATCACTTAAGTATCTCATTAACTTTAACTCTGATTCAGAGTTATTTTAACTCTCTGTAGAGAGGGACCAAATGTTCTCTGAGCAGAGTTAATTTAACTCTGGGGATTTTGCTGTGTATTATCTGATTTTTCATCATCGAAGCAACCAGAGCGTGTGCATGCACGGCAAGATACGCAGTACTCGTTCCCTCTTCTAGAGAGAACCGAGGTTACGTTAGTAACCGAGTACGTTCTCTTACGAGAGGTCTCTCGTACTGCGTAAGATATCTTACGCTAGGGGACCCAATGCAAAACGCCGTGCATGCTGAGATCTGACACCAAAGACCCAAGGGCGAAAGCCCGGGGTACATATAGTGCACAATCACTCAGGGAACTCACAGGGAGTCCAGGAAGAGGGAGGGGCGAAGCCGCACTCTTCCACATATGGTAGCGTCGCTGAGACGCGAATTTCATCATACAGACAGGGCGGGGTACGGCCTGAACTGATGGGGGAATGTGGGTCTTACACAGTTTGCCCAGGCACATCTCGTGCTGCTACTTTTTTACTGTCGAACATTGAGCTGTGCTCAGTAGACGCAGCATTCTGAGCTGACGCATCAGGTCAGATAATACTGGTAAACTTAGACCGACAGCAGCCTGGCCTGCAGGGCGGGAACCTCTAGGTTATAAAACCTTATAAATGTAGACGGGGAGGCCCAGCCTGCCGCCATACAAATATCTTGCAAGGCAATCCCACTTGACCAGGCCCACGAAGAGGCCATGCCTCTCGTGGAGTGCGCTCTGACACCCAACGGGCACTGCATGCCCTTGGAGGCGTATGCCAGCGCTATAGCATCAACTATCCATCTGGATAGGCTCTGTTTCGACGCGGCTAGTCCCTTAGAACGTCCGCTAAACGAAACAAAGAGCTGCTCCGTCTGTCTGAAACCAGACGAGCGAGACACATAAGCTCGTAATGCCCTGACTGGGCAGAGGAGGCTCGCGTCTCTTTCCTCATCAGGGACCGGTAGGGCTGACAGGGAAAAAAACCTGCGCCCTAAACGGTGTGTTGAGGGATTTCGGAACATAACCGTGCTTAGGTTTGAGTATAACTTTTGAGTCATTAGGCCCAAACTCCATGCACGCCGCGCTCACAGAGAGCGCGTGCAGATCCCCTATGCGCTTCACCGAAGCGAGAGCCAGTAAAAACACCGTCTTGAAAGACAGGTGTTTCAAATCGATTGACTGTAAAGGCTCAAATGGCGCACCTTTCATGGCTTCCAGAACCGTAGAAAGGTCCCATACGGGGACTGAGGGAGGTCTGGGAGGATTCAGTCTCTTAGCCCCTCTAAGGAAGCGGATGACTAAATCGTTCCTTCCTATTGACTGACCAAGCGTTGTTTCTGAGAACGCTGCTATAGCCGCCACATAAACTTTGAGCATGGAGGGGGCCCTGCCCCCATCCAACAGCTCTTGTAGGAAGGAAAGCACCTCCGCCACACCACAGTCTGTGGGTGACACACCACGGGCTGTGCACCAGCCCGAAAACACTGACCATTTCGAGGAATAGAGTCGTCTCGTAGACGGAGCTCTAGCCTGCGTGATCGTGTTTAATACTCCTTCAGGGAGTCCAACATGTACCCGTTGATGGCCCAGACATGAAGGGACCACAGTTCCGGGTGAGGATGCCAGATCGAACCGTGTGCCTGTGAGAGGAGGTCTCTCCTCACTGGTACTGGCCACGGGGCAGTACTTGCTAACTGCATCACGACTGGGAACCAAGGTTGGTTTTTCCAGAACGGTGCCACCAGCAGTACTGAGCATCCTTCTTCCCTGATCCGTTCTATCACCTGAGGCAGGAGAGAGACGGGGGGAAAAGCATAGAGCGGGCGGCGGGGCCACACATGGGCCAGCGCGCTCCTGCTCTTTGAGAAAAATTCCTGACAGTGAGCGTTTTCTTGAGACGCAAACAGGTCTACTTCCGCTCTGCCGAATTTCTTCCACAGCAGTTGGACTGTCTGTGGCTGTAGGGACCACTCGCCTGCCGGAACATTGTTCCTGGACAGTCTGTCCGGTCCTATGTTCAGGAGCCCTGGCACGTGCGCTGCTCTGAGCGAGCGCAGGTTGCACTGAGCCCATACCAGGAGGAGTTCTGCCAGCCTGTACAGGTTCTTGGACCTGAGGCCGCCCTGGCGATTTATGTAGGACACCACAGACATGTTGTCCGAACGGACCAAGACGTGGCGTCCTTTTATCTGGGGACAAAAACGCGTCAGCGCGTTGTCTACTGCCAGCATTTCGAGGCAGTTTATGTGCAGGAGCTTCTCCCGTTCCGACCACTGGCCGAAGAACGGTCTGCCCTCGAGCAGCGCTCCCCATCCCGAGGTGGACGCGTCCGTGGACACCACTTTCACCCTCGAGGAAGTCCCCAGGCTTACACCTAATTGGTACCAGTCGTTCGCTCTCCAAGGTTTCAGAGCTGTGACGCACTTCTGATTGACCCTGAGGCGAAGCGAACCGGATGCCCACGCTCTGCGTGGGACTTGCGCTTTCAGCCAAAACTGCAGCGGGCGCATGCGGAGCAGGCCCAGCTGGAGCACTGACGATGCTGAGGCCATGAGACCTAGCATCTTCTGAAATTTCTTGAGCGGGACAGACACGCCGCAGCGAAACGCGTTCGCTGTGCGCTGAATGTCTACCGCGCGCTGTGGTGATAGTCGCGCTATCATGGACAGCGAGTCCAATTCTGTGCCCAGGAAAGATATCTTCTGACTGGGTAACAGAGAGCTCTTCGCCCAATTGACACTGAGACCCAAATCCTCGAGGTGATCGAGTAAAATGGTCGTGTGTTCCATGAGCACTGCGCGAGATTGCGCTAGAATCAGCCAATCGTCCAAATAGTTCAGCACTCGTATGCCTCTCATTCTGAGGGGTGCGAGCGCCGCGTCCATGCACTTCGTAAATGTACGGGGTGCCAGGGACAAACCGAATGGCAGGACTGTGTACTGATATGCCTGGCCCTCGAAGGCGAATCTCAAATATCGCCTGTGACGTGACGCTATCTGTATTTGAAAATACGCGTCTTTCAGATCTATTGACACAAACCAATCTCCTTGGCGAATCTGCACAAGGATTTGTCTGGTCGTGAGCATCCTGAACTGTCGCTTCACAAGCACTTTGTTCAGTTGCCTTAGATCTAGTATGGGTCTGAGACCCCCGTCTTTTTTCGGTACCAGGAAGTATCTGCTGTATAGCCCTCCTTCGCTCTGAACTTGAGAGAGAGGCTCTATGGCCCCTTTGCTCAATAGTTTCGTCACTTCGGCTCGAAGTAAATGTGCTACTTCTGTTTTTACCGTGGTCTCGACGCGCGCCACATAGCGGCGAGGGCGTCGGCGAAACTGCAGCGAATAGCCTCTTTTTATAATGTTCAGCACCCACTTCGAAACCCCGGGCAGCTTTGCCCATGCGTCTGCATGGATAGCTAGGGGTTGAATACGAAGCGCGCTCCGCTCGCTCAGCGATGGAGAGGCTTCGGCGTGCTGCAACACAAGCATCGCGCTCGTGACATTTGAGGCATGGGGCGCGCTGATAACAGTGGGCAGATTGCCCGCGCTCGACTCCTCTGCGGTGGTCAGCCGCGAGGGGGAGGGCTGGGCGGTTCCCGTGGGAACTGTCATGTCTGTGTGTGGATGTGGGCGCGGGACAGCGGGCACATTTATCACACCGAAAACATCGTTCGCTTGCGTGAAGCGAGTGCACGTTGGTTTCGTTTTTACAGAAACCGTGAGACATGCACAACGCGGTGTTAGTGGGCACTGGGTAGTGGGCACTTTCACCATGTTTGAAGCGCAACCGATCTGAGTCGGTTTTATGTGCGCGAGCCCTGTGTGACAGGCTGTGCTTGTGTGTAGGGATGGGCACTGGGCAGTGGGCATTCTTACTACACATGAAACACCATCGGCCGTAGCCGGGACACCAGAAAATACACTCTTTTGGGGATTTATCTGGGTAGCCGTGAAAACGGCATTTGTGTGCAGGCAAGCGGGTGACAGAACCGACTTGTTGGCTGCAGAAAACACTGGAACAGTCACATTTGCTGGAACTGGACGAGCGAATAACTTTGGTGTGAGTCTGGCCGCAGCGGGACTCAAACACCGTCGTTTTCCTAGCTGTGCTAGGACGACTTCGGGGCCTCGGGCTTCACCGTAATCCTAGGTCGCGGGCCACGTGCAGCGGGGCGGCGACCGGATGAGCGGGAGCGCGGTCTCGCGCTTCGGGCCTGGCGGCGCTGTGAAGTGGAGGCAGTGGACGGTGGCTGTGGCTGTGAGCTCTGAGCAGACGGTTTCGCACGGCCTGCTGCAGAGCTGGAGCGCTTCGGGAGGAAGTGCTTCATAGTAGGGCTGTAGTACTCGAGTCCGGTCTTGGACTCGAGTCCGGACTCGAGACCGCTTTTCTATGGTCTCGGACTTGTCTCGGACTCGCTGGTATTCGGACTCGGACTTGTCTCGGTCTCGGCCACTGGTCTTGCCAAATATGGCTTTTGGTCTCGACCGAGTCCAGGTGTCTTTCCCAGTAATCACACGTCGCCGCAATATTAAAACAAAATATTATTGGAGGGAAAGTGAAACACTGGCCACCTAATAACTATGGGCATTTCGGCTCTTTTTCGTGAGCCGTCTCGTTTCACTCAGCTCACTGAAAAGAGCCGGCTCTTTTTGACTCACAAACGGCTCTTTAAAAAATAAATGTTTAAATAAACTCGCTGAAAGTCCACCGCTAGTGCAACGTGAATATTCACATTTTTAATTGTCCATAACACCCCGAAAACTAGCCTGCTTGCCTTGCACATCTAATTAATGGGCAAGTTTTACGATTTTTTTCTTACCTTTCTTTCTTTGCCTATTCCACGAGTGGTAGGCTCCAATGACTGGCTGTTTTAAAATATCTAATATCGAAACAAAATAACCCAGCTCATAACTTGCAGGTTTGCTTAATGGCAAACTTTTTTCATTTGATTTCTTCAGCCGCCACCCGCCCGAATTTAATTAAAATATTATTTTTCGTCACGTCATCCGCCCGATCCGCAGTTTATCCGCATCTCTTGTGTGTGTGTGTGTGTGTGTGTGTGTGTCTGTGAGTTGGCTCGGCCCTCCCTCATGCAGTTTAATTGGTTGACATCGCGTGTATGATTGACAGGAACAGAATGTAAGGCTGATCAGACAGTCGAAACGAATGTGTGTGCTCCTTTAGGCCTATATAATTATTATTTTTTCATTGTTCTTTGAATTAGTCAATTATTTTAAATAAAATTAAAATTATTAATTATTTCATTATTCCATAATGATTTAATTTCTATAGGCTAGCCCAGGCATTCTCAACCCTGGTCCTGGAGGGCCACTGTCCTGCAGAGTTTAGGTCCAACCTTGATCAAACACACCTGCCTGTAGCTTTCCAGTAATCCTGAAAGGCTTAATTAGCTTAATTAGCTGGCTCAGGTGTGTTTGATCAAGGTTGGACCTAAACTCTGCAGGACAGTGGCCCTCCAGGACCAGGGTTGAGAATGCCTGGGCTAGCCTATATTTTTTTAGCAGACTTTTTTTTCCCTGTCCTGGACTCGGTCTTGACTCGGACTCGAACCTCTTTGGACTCGGTCTTGACTCGGACTCGAACCTCTTTGGACTCGGTCTTGACTTGGACTCGACCAGTCCTGGTCTTGGACTTGTCTTGGACTCGACAAAGGTGGTCTTGACTACAGCCCTACTTCATAGCCTGTGACGCTTTCTGTACCTCTGCGAATCTCTCCGCGAAAACCTTGACGGAGGATCCAAAGAGGCCTGTGGCGGAAAGCGGGGCGTCGAGGAACGCGGTGCGCTCAGACTCGGCCATTTCCGAGAGCGTCAGCCAAAGATGTCTCTCAGTCACGGTGAGAGAGGCCATATTCCGTCCAATGGCTTGCGCTGCAGACTTAGTAGCACGGAGAGCGAGGTCCGTGGCACTCCTTAAGTCCGGCATGCAGATCGCGTCAGGCCCTTCCTCATCCAGCTTACGGAGGAGATCGGCCTGGAAGATCTGAAGCGTTGCCATGGTGTGCAGCGCTGACGCAGCTTGCCCGGCGGCGGAGAAGGCGCGGCGGAGCAGGCTTGACGTCGTGCGGCAAGCTTTAGAGGGTAGGGCCGACTTAGCACGCCGTCCAGCAGAGGGCGGGCATAAGTGGGCCGCTATCGCCTCTTCGACCGGCGGCAGCGAAAGGTATCCTTTGTTCTTGGCATCGTCAACAGCGGAGAATGCCGAAGAAACAGCAGGACGCACTCTAGCCGAATAGGGGGCGTTCCAGGACTTGGCGACTTCTTCGTGTAACTCAGGAAGAAAAGGCGCCGGTCTGGACGCAGGCGAAGCGCGCTCCCCAGGCAGGAAAAATCCATCCAGCCGGTTGTGAGCGGGCTGCTCAGGCGAAGACCACTCGAGGCCGAGGCTCGCCGCGGCCTGTGCGAGTACTCGCATGAGCTCCGTCTCGATGGACGCTCTCTTGCCTGAAGACATGCGGGCAGGGGGCGCGGGGTCCTCAGAGCCCGCCCAATCCTCACTGCCTGACGCCAGGATAGAGCAGGAATCATCCTCTCCCAGCAGGGCTTCCTCATCCACGATGTCAACGGAAGCGGCGGCAGACGGCGGCCGCTGTCCGTCAGGAAGCGAGGGTGACGAAGCCGGGGAAGCAAGCGGGCGAACCGGCGAGCTTTGGCGGCTGAGGGAGGGTTCCGGGGCCCGCTGGGCACGGCGCTTTTTACGGCGCGACGCCGCGGCGGGCGGGGGAGCAGTCTCGGTGAAGAAGGCTAGGCGAGTCCTCAGAGTCGCCATTGCCATCAGCTCGCAGTGAGGGCAGCCGCCGTCAGCGAGCGCGAGAGCTGCATGTTCCTCACCCAGGCAGGAAACGCAAATCACGTGGCGGTCCCCGTCGCTGAGTGTGGCTCTGCACGAGCCGCAGGAAGGCATCTTTAAAAAGACGCTAGCTCTTTTAGAATGTGTGTCGCGGCGGCGACACACACACACAAAAGTACAGAGTAATAGAAAGGATATAAGCGCCGGAAAGCGCAGCAGGAAGGCAGGAAGGCGGCGCGGCCAGCGACTTCAGTGACTCGTCCCGCTGAAGGTGCTCTCTCTCAGACGGCGCGGCTTCTTCTCCGGCTCCAGCGATGCGTGTGCTTCGCTTGAAGGATGAAAAATCAGATAATAGCTGCCTGCGAGCGGTATTTATAGGCCTAGACCACGCCCATTTCGGCGGGACGTGACGCAGCGGGCGCGAAGTGCCCTGATTGGGTCTGGCGTCACGCCAGGCCTCGCTCGATAGGCTGCTGCAGTTGCCGCAGAGCAGCCAATAGGCGCGCGAGCTGTCTCGCCTATGTCTGCATGCTGCCGCAACGCGTTTTGCATTATTACAAAATTAAGGATAATTTTTGGCTTCAATATCTCGCGGAAAAAGGATTTTCCCCTAGCGTAAGATATCTTACGCAGTACGAGAGACCTCTCGTAAGAGAACCAACTTGTTAACGTTGGCCGGCAGAAGTGCGATCATGGTTTTCCTGATGCTAAATCCAGCCTTGGACAATATCCTTTCTGATGGTGTACATCCACACTTTAGATTTTCTTATCCCAGACATTGTTAAAGATTTAAATCCTTCCCGCCAAGACGCTCCTCTGTCGGTCACGGATTGAAAGCTAAACTTAAATCTGTCGCGGGGTGTTTGGATTTATTCACGCACGTTAAACAAATATTTAGCCTATTAAAAGCTTCTTTCTTTGCACATTTTTATATACAGCATTATCATAAAAGGCTGAATATTAACGTATTGACAGAAAACCGGTAGTTCTATGTGAAATCAGACATTGAGCGCCCTCATATAGCCAAAGTGGCATGATCCTCGTTTCATAACACCTCTGCGAAGATTCGACCGTGAGATCGGTAGTCGAATCATTCTCCTCCAATCGAAGCCTCGAATCTTCGACTATTCGGGGTCACCCCTAGTAGATTGTTCCAAAGCGGCTTTACATTGATAATAGGAAATTAAAATAAACAGAGATTGTTTTGTCTTTATACAGTAGCAGCTCTAGAATAAAGTTATTGTCCAGCTGAAGTTAGTTTTGATTGATTCACTTCTGTCGCAACGATCATTAGTTATTAACTTAGGGGCCGCTAACACGACACCGTTTTAACAGAAAACTCTTAAGTTCTTTCTGCGCAAACTTCAAAAACGCAGACCCGTGAGAACGCTGATGTGGCGTGCACATGTGTATTACGAGTTCAGTCTATAGGTATGCGCGTTTGAATATATGTGCGCAGGCGTGTAGTCCTTCCCTACAAACCAACCCTCAACATACAAACATGTTATCGCTTCCGCGTAGCCACATGAACCGGAATTATCCCGACAACGCTTTATCTGTAGAGAGGTAAAGGGAGGGGAAGGGGGCCTTCACAGGGGAGATACTAGTGACACTTCAGGACTGCATTGTCGTCGCGTTCATGCGCAGGTCCTTCATCAGATCTGGATACGCCCTGGATCCAGCGGACTGCAGTAAATTGTAGATTTTAAAATCTTGCTTCCCCTGTTGTTGTTTAATTTCATGGAAACAGACACCAGTTATTCTGCCAAGAGATGTCTTATTTAATTTACATTTTATATAAGACATAGGAGGAAGAGACAATGGACCAAACAAAGGTCATCATTCCAGCTTCTCTGTCATCTTCTCTGCTGTAGACAAAGACTTTCAGTTCTTATATATGCTAACCAGAAAAACTGCATTACCAGAGAAACGTGATTCCCATTAACATAGGAATGTATCCCCTTATGCTATGCTCGGTGGAAAACAGTGCATTTACATTTCAGTCTCTAACTCCAGCACACTCAAAGTCACCCAAAGTCTCTCCCACATATGATTCACAAAATACAATGATTACAATTGTGAATGTATATAAAAAGTACGATACAGATACATAATACTTCTTATTATGAATATTAATAAAAAGCAATAATAATATTAAAAACAATATTAGATAATGAAATTTTAGTCTTCACTCGGGATAAACAGAGAGACTAATATTAGCGTAGATGCCATTCTTCTTATGTAACGAGTACATCAGGATTTATGGGAAATGTTCCCGGTTCCGGCTGACCTAATCTATGCAGCCTAACATTGAATTATAGAAGTCTATAATGTGTTATGTGAATGCTAGGTCAAAGAGATTGTTTTGTTTTTAGTCTAGCTTTGAACTGACAGAGTGTGTCTGCTTCCCGGACAATGCTAGGAAGACTGTTCCAAAGTTTTGGCGCTAAATAGGAAAAGGATCTGGCGCCAGCAGTCGATTTTGATATTCTAGGTATTATCAACTGGCCAAAACCTTATCTTTGCTCTGAAACTGCTGAGGAGAGATTGAGAAGATGGCAGTAAGTTCATTGGTTTTCCTTCATTGTGTCAATCACATTTTTAGAGACGGTTCCACGTTGATTTCAGTGTGATGTTCATCTCTTTCTCTCTCTGTCTCTTGTAGATGAAGGTGTTTTTGGTGATTCTTCTCCCGGTTGTTTTGAGCAGTGACTGTAAATTCATGCCATTCGACTGTTCTGATGTCTATAAATCAGGAGAAACAGTCAGTGGGATTTACACCATCTATCCAGCAGGAGACGTTCCTGTCTGGGTTTACTGTCACATGGTCTCAGATGGGAAAGATGTAGACAAAGGACGATGGACTGTAAGAATGTGACTTTAGATCATCAAACACACATCAGAACATACATTATGAATCATATATTCTATATAAACCCATCACAGGTGATTCAGAGGAGAATGGACGGCAGCGTGAATTTCTGTCGGCCGTGGAATCAGTACAAGAGAGAATTTGGGAATGTGGAGAGCGAATACTGGCTGGGTAAGATGCGTCGTTTTTGTTATCTTAATATCTGAGTTTCTGAATCCACCCCGCATGAGAAGAACTGTGCCAAACAGTATCTCGGGGCATTTTGGTACGCAGCCTGTCACTATACAAAGTCCAACGGTGTGTATTTATAGGGAGAAGATGACTCACATCACGCCATTGGTGTTGTTTGGTCCAACTGGAAGATTTATGCTGTCACTCTGTCAGTATGAAATCCATAAGCATGAAGATCAAACGTGTGTCTTAGAACCATTACATTGCTTCTAAAATATTAGATTTTTTTAATGTAAAATATGATCAGTACTGCAAATGGAATGTTTCCTTAACGCTTGCACAACCAAGAAACGTTTAAAAACTGGACGTTTTGATTGTTTTGATTGAGAACATGAAAAAAATTTCTTTAGAACTTAATGGGAACATTAGCCAAATGTACTTGGATGTCACGGTAGGGATGAGTACAAAAAGGTGCGAGGACTCAAGTGCAGGAGAATGAATATTTATTAACAATAAAGAAAAACAAACACAAAACAAAACCCACGAGGGGGTAAAACATAACTATTAAATACAACACAAAACCAGAACATGAAACTTACTGCAGGATCACGGGGAACAAGAAACATTAGACAACGTTCCGACACAGACTGCAAACAAGAGGGAACTAATAAAGGGAAACTAATCAGGAGGGAACAGGTGGATAAACTCAAACAATAATCAGTTAACAAGGGGGAGGGATCAGACAATAACACGAGCACATGGCCCAAAATAACAAAACACCCATGTGCAGCACAAGACAGGACAGGCATGTGACATTACCCCCTCCCTACGGAGCGGCTACCAGACGCTCCATAAGACCCGGACGGGACGGGAGGGACAGACCAGGGCGGGACGGGAGGGACAGACCAGGGTGGGGCAGGGGAAATGGGCAGTTCGGGAGGCCAGGGCGGACCACGGGGTTCGGGAGGCCAGGGCGAAAATGTCAGTCCATCTGGCGGCCTGGGCGGAGAAGATCGTGCAGGCAGCCAGGGCTGAGACGACCCCTCGGGCGGCCAGGGCGGAGACGACCCCTCAGGCGGCCAAGTCGGAGACGACCCCTCAGGCGGCCAGGGCGGAGACGACCCCTCAGGCGGCCAGGTGAACAGACACCACCGGCTCAGAAACAGACACCACTGGCTCAGGAACAGATACCAGCGGCCCAGGAACAGACGCCACCAGCTCAGAAAGAGACACCACCGGCTCAGACACCACCGGTTCAGGAACAGATATCAGCGGCCCAGGAACAGACGCCACCGGCTCAGACACCACCGGCTCAGGAACAGATACCACCGGCTCAGGAACAGACACCACCGGCTCAGGCACTGGAACTGGCACCACCGGAACTGGCACTGGAACTGGCACCACCGGAACTGGCACTGGAACTGGCACCACCGACTCAGGCACTGGAACCACCGACTCGGGCACTGGAACTGGCACCACCGGCTCGGGCACTGGAACTGGCACCATCGGCTCGGGCACTGGAACTGGCACCACCGGCACTGGCACTGGAACCACCGGAACTGGCACTGGAACCACCGGAACTGGCACTGGCACCACCGGAACTGGCACTGGAACTGGCACCACCGGAACTGGCACTGGAACTGGCACCACCGGCTCAGGAACAGGAACCACCGGCTCAGGCTCAGGAACAGACACCACCGGCTCAGGAACAGGGACCACCGGCTCAGGGTCAGACACTGGAACTGGCACCACCGGCTCAGGCACTGGAACTGGCACCACCGGCTCAGGCACTGGAACTGGCACCAACGGCTCAGGCACTGGAACTGGCACCAACGGCTCAGGCACTGGAACTGGCACCAACGGCTCAGGCACTGGAACTGGCACCACCGGCTCAGGAACAAACACCGGCTCGGCGGCGGCCATCTTGTCCAAAGACACAGGCTCAGCAAACGTGACGTGAACAGTCTCTGTGGCGGCCATCTTGTCCGAAGACACAGGCTCGGCAGACGTGACGTGAACAGGCTCAGCGTCGGCCATCTTGTCTGAAGACACAGGCTCGGCAGACATGACATGAACAGTCTCTGTGGCGGCCATCTTGTCTAAAGACACAGGCTCGGCAGACGTGACGTGAACAGGCTCGGCGTCGGCCATCTTGTCTGAAGACACAGGCTCAGCAGACGTGACCTGAACAGTCTCTGGCTGGGCAGACGTGACGGATCGCTGGGGTGGTGCAGGCAGTGCGAGCAGCTCGGGCGGGGCCAGTAGAGCAAGGCGCCTGGGCGGCGCAGGCAGAGCAAGACGCCTGGGCGGCGCGGGCAGAGCAAGACGCCTGGGCGGCGCATCAGGGACGGCAGTCACCTCCGGGATGGCCTCCAGGTTAGGAGCCGCCGGACAGGTCATTGAGGAGGCCTTTCTCTTCCTCCTCCGTCTCCGGACCACCGGAACTGGGACCACCGGAACTGGGACCACCGGACTCGGGACCACCGGACTCGGGACCACCGGAACTGGGTCCACCGGAATGGCCACGGAGAGGTTCTTCCTTCTCCTCCGTTTCGGAACCACCGGAACTGGGACCACCGGAACTGGGTCCACCGGAACTGGGACCACCGGAACTGGGACCACTTCCCTGGCGATCCTCTCCCGATGGCGAATGAAACCCTCCACCATCGCCTCAAAACTGACATGATCAAAAGCTCTACAGATCAGCCAGTCCATCGGTTCATCCAGCGCATGGTTAAACAGATCCCTGTAAGCCTCCTCGCCCAGGTTCAGCCCTTCAGCAGCGCGACGGAACCTCTGCCTCTGAACTCCCTCACCTCCATCCCCTGCTGACGGAGGGAGACCAACTCCTGAAACTGGAGAATCCGCTCCCATTGCGGACAGGAGGCTGGTTGCGCCTCTCTTCTCCGCTGAGTCCTCATAATGGTCGGTACGTTCTGTCACGGTAGGGATGAGTGCAAAAAGGTGCGAGGACTCAAGTGCAGGAGAATGAATATTTATTAACAATAAAGAAAAACAAACACAAAACAAAACCCACGAGGGGGTAAAACATAACTATTAAATACAACATAAAACCAGAACATGAAACTTACTGCAGGATCACGGGGAACAAGAAACATTACCCCCAATTTCCACCGGCTGCGTTACGGCTCCGGCACGGCGGCGGAGTCAATGAGTGTATTTCCACTGAATGCGGTACAGCTGCGTTCCGACTCCGGCAATCCGCAGCCCTCCGGAGCAGATACGCAGAGCTTCTATTTTTGCCGGATGCCGGAGAGCTCCGCAGCAATTCAGCACTTATATCGCGCGATCATATGTGAATTTGCGAGATCTCGTGGGTCCTTGTGACTTCAGCTGTCAGTCATGACCGCAGCCGTTCCGCAACAAATCCGGACCTGGTGGGTATTGACGGACGACGGAACACGGAGCTGTCACGCAGCGGAGCCGTTCCGCAGCCGTTACGCATCTGGTGGAAATTGGGGGTTAGACAACGTACCGACACAGACTGCAAACAAGAGGGAACTAATAAAGGGAAACTAATCAGGAGGGAACAGGTGGATAAACTCAAACAATAATCAGTTAACAAGGGGGAGGGATCAGACAATAACACGAGCACATGGCCCAAAATAACAAAATACCCATGTGCAGCACAAGACAGGACAGGCATGTGACATTGGAACAAATTTTTGTTAGCTGGGTGAACCTAAGTCCACTTGCATACTAAATGAGAATGTGTCAGCTGAGGGTCAGCAAAATTCCACTGAATGATATAAAATGTGATGTAAAACAGACTTTTGTTGACAAACAAACAGGGATATCTTTATTTAGGATTGTATTTATGGGGAAAGTAAATCAGTTTATGAACAGTTGAACTGAATTCCTCATTTACTGTTTCTGAGGTCTATTGTGAAGATAAACAAATCCACATCAACACATAATGCTTTTCATTGGCCAAGTTTATTAAAGTTTATTGTTGATTTGTTTTAGTTGTAGATTTAAAAGAAATCTTAATCTTTTGTTCTTCCAAAACAAAGAAGAAAATAATTGACGAGAGTACACAACAGCCATATATCCCAAGTTACCATATATACCAGGATCTACTTAGTTCCACAGTTAACAGAGGAAAGGAAACCCAAAACCTTAATTTAATTTTTTTGTTGTTTTATTTCTGGGAAACTCTGTAATGTTTCTTCAAATGTCTAAGACACACGTCTGATCTTCATGCTGATGGTTTTCATACCAACATCCCAATTACTCTTCCAGGTGTACCAAACATTTCCAATGGCATAAATGGTGGGATCTTCTCCCCATAAATACACACCGTTGGGGTTTGCATGGTGACAGGTTGCATACCAAAATGCCCCGAGATGCAGTTTGGCACAGTTATTTTCATAGGTGTCTTGGTCTTTGTCAAAGGTGGTGAACTTCTGTCCATTATGGTAGGCCAGAGAGTCGCCTGCAGAGAAGAGGAACATCATTGATGATATCAGGTGCACATTTACTCAACTGAGTGTGATTTCTTGAATGTGAATGAAAGTGTCCTACCAGCTCCTCCATCCTTGAACCCTGAAACATGCAGTTTATACCCGTCAGTTTCACAATCCACAGAGAAGGACGAGTACAGAGCAAAACCCTTCCTTCCTTCAAAGTCCTCCAGATCCACTCTCAGCATGTACTTTCTGTTACGTGTCAGCTGGTACATGTTCTCCAGCCCTGTTCACACACACACACACACACACACACACATGAAGAACACGTTCAACCAAACACATGATCATCCACACAAACGGACACACGCTGTGAGATCTTACCCAGCCAGTATTCGCTCTCCACATTCCCGAATCCTCTCTTGTACTGATTCCACGGCCGATAGAAATTCACACTGCCGTCCATTCTCCTCTGAAACACCTGTGATGGGTTTATATAGAATATATGATTCATAATGTATGTTCTGATGTGTGTTTGATGATCTAAAGCCACATTCGTACCGTCCATCCTCCGTTGTCTTCATATTTCCCATTTGAGACCATGTGACAGTAAACCCAGACAGGAACAGATGGAGATGAACTGCTGGATAGATGGAGTAAATCCCACTGAGCTTTTGTCCTGCTTTATAAAGATCAGAACAGTCGGCCGGCATGTCTCCATCCTGACTGCACCCGTTCACCAGAACAACAGAGAGAAGAACCGCCAAGAACAACATCAACTAAACGAGACACAGAGAAAGAGATGAACATCACACTGAAAACCCTCTCTAGAAATGTAGAGTTGTTGATTAACTTACGTCCATCTTCTCAGACTCTCCTCAGTAGATCACAGCAGAGATTTGTTTTATCTAGACAAATGTCCGTTTTCTTAAAGTTGTATAAATGTCTGAAAGTTCTGTGAGGTAAATGAAGAATAAAACAGTAACTCACCGTTTGTGTTGTTCAGTCTGACACAAACACTCTTTATATATCTGTCAGATTCTCAGACTCCTCCTCTGTGTTACAGAGGAAATTTACAAACGCCAACATTTTAGATGCAAATGAAAAAGGCATCTGTCATCCTTGATGGAAGTTAAACATGCAGTGACAGACACAATTGTATTTTATATATTCAGTAAATCTGACTGTATCTGTGTGAGTTATTTTATGTCTACAATTTGTAGTTTGGATTAATTTCATCACGATTAATAATCATTTTTGGTGTAAATGTGGTCTCTCTCATAATCTATGTTAGATTTAATGAATGTTCACTGTTTTGTTTGACATGCTGTGCTTACAGTGATTCAGCTATATTCTTCTTTATAGTCTTTCTCAGAAACAGAGGAATCTGAGACTATATATATCTGCAATTGTTTTCTGTATAGAAATGAAACTTTAAAAGCTAAAGGCAATTTTTGTTCCATTATAAGTGATTCTGTTGATTCCATTTTAATCAAAATGAATCACCATAATGCTACAACCAAACTTTATGCGGTATGTGGGCTTGGCTGGGACCAATAATTGCTGCATACAGCTATATTTTGTAAAAAAATTGCTAAATGTTTAAATAAGTCCATTCGTTTATTTAAAATAAGTCATACTCCACATCCAGACATACCCATTTTACCTAAAACCACTTAGGACCCTACAGCACATCCTGGACCAACATAGTCTCGTCAAACAAACTCCAGTTACTCTATAAACAAAAGATTTAATCGTGTTGATTCCTCATAGACTGTTTGATTTTGATGTTTGTCGTCTTGGAAGATTAGCTGACTGCCATGACCTCAGAGCCCAACACATTGTTCTCCAAAACCTTTCTTTGCTTAAGTCCATTTTTCCATGAGTGCTCCTGGAAGAGTTTACCAGAGATACAGTATTTTCAGTTCTCAGCATACCTTGCATGTAACTGGGTGGAAAGTGTAAATGTTCATGTCTTTTAGAGCACGACCATTCCCTGAGTTTATCTCAGTGGGCCACCCACTCCTCTAGCGCATCGCAAGCTGTGGAGCTTCTGGGTGAGATTGCTGGTCCTTCTCACGGGGGGCCTAGCGTTTCATTCGGGGCTCCGGTAGGGGATCAGATATCGATTGCTGCATCGAAGAGTGGGCTAGAGTCCTGCGGGGATGAAGATTCAGCTGCGTTGCCCCCTTCGGGGAGAGTAGTGTTGATCGAGTCTGACCCAGAGCTGACGGTCATGTTTTCCTGGGCCGCTGAGATCGTCGGGCTCCGTGTCCTGAATGCTCGAGGCTATACAATTGGTATCTCGGGGCAGCGCATGCTGATGCGCTTAGGTGAGGGTTAGGGTTAGAGTGAGTTAGAGTGAGAGACACCCGGGGAGGAGGTGTGGTCAGGGACCATCCTGGTGGTGGTGGTGGAGGATGGAGATAAATGTTTGCGTCAACATCTGCAAACTCAAACATGTGTAAGTAACAATATTTTATACTCCCAAGTATTAGATAGTGATTGGATAGACCAGAAAGTAATGAGTATTCAGAAGAGTGTTCAAATTCAGAAAGAATTGGAGTCTTCCTGGCAAAACTTTAAGCTAGAGCTTTCATTTCTGACCCAGAGTTGATGCATGAGCTCGGCAGTGACGGACCTCCGCTATAAAGGGTCTACTCAAGTAATCTCATTGTTTCGCCATTCAATTATTTCATTGTTTAAATCGTAACACTAGAATACTGTTTCTTACTTACTGCATAACTAATAAGGAATTATTGGAGAACTAACAGGTAATTCTTCATTAACTACTTCTTCACTACTGTTAACCACTAAGGAAGATGGGTAACTAATCAGTATGTAATAGAATTTTATGATTGTGTTAAGTATCAGTTAATCAATAACTAATGAATTCTGTCATATCTCCTGAAGAACTACTATTAATTATCTATTAATTAAAAACAAGAAGTAACTAATGAACAGTCATACAAAACTACATTGAGTTGTGACCTTCCTTATTTACTAATGTTATTAATAGAAGTAGTATTATGAAATAAAATTTTAACAAATACATATAAATGTTAAAGTGGTTTTTGCCTGTGTTTTGTGAGCGTGTTCTGTAAGAAAAAGGAACCCCACTCAAGTGCCTTAGTGATTAGTTTTTATATGTTATATACAGTACTGTGTGTGTGTGTCTGTATTCCTCAGCATAGAATGCCATTGAGTAAATGCATGTATTTGAGGCAACGACTGAGGGAAACTGAAAATATAGGGAACTTATTAGTAATTCATAAAGAATGATTAGATCATTCTTCAGGAATTACGTATAACCTGAAACAGTATTTTAAAGTGAAAATATAGGGAACCCATTAGTAATTAATAAAGAATTATCACATAATTCTGACTCAAATCAAACTTACTGTAAAAAAACGACTATTAACGTAATCATCTATCCTTTGTAAAATACACGACAATGACTCGTTTAGGCTACATGATATATTCCTTTATTTCAGATTTAAACTCGTTTAACAAACATTTTCGAATTAAAAGTTAAACCTTTTGAAAGTCTTTCAAGTGTGATCAACCGGTCTCTGTTCTCCCGTTTCCACAGTAGTGGTGCTGGATCTCTTGCGGGAGCTGGGCTCGTGTTCGGCGGGGAAACTGCTGAACTTCAGACCGCCGCCTGCGTTTCACTCATAGCCGAAAGTTGCTGTGACTGACTCCATAACCTGCCCATAAACAAACAGTGCACAGCTCTGAGAACATATTTAAACATCTGATGTCACTGTAAAACCTGATGAGTTAGTTCAACTCAAACCGTTTGAGGAAACCGATTGCCTTAAATCATTTAAGTTTATTAACTCAAACAATTTAAGCATAAAAAAATATTTCATTTGTGTCCAAGTAACTCAATAACTTATTGTTAAGATAATTTGGGTAATTAAAGTTAATAGTACTAAGTCCATTCAATTAATATAACTCAAATCTATGAAGTACACTGTAAACCCAAATAAGTTAGCAGAACTCAAAACATTTAAGGCAATCAATTGCCTCAAAGTTTTTTAAGTTCTGAAATTCAAAGTACATTAATTCATACAACTAACTTAAAACTTTTATGTAATCTCAATGTGAACATTTTTATTAGTATAAATTTAGCTTTTAAAAGCTAATCTGGTAACACACTAATTTGCTAACATATTAGCAATAGTATGTTATAAAGAAGCACTTGCTGTATGAGCGCAACAATATAGAGGGATTATTTGCTCTCAAATCAAGCTGCATGCACCACTTGTCACCATGATGGTAACTATCCTACGCTGTAAAAAAATCATACTTTTACAGAAAATAACTGTGATTTTTTTGACGATCATTTTCTTTCATTTTAAATTTTACTTAAAACACTGTAAAATTACAAATAATATCTGTAAAATAAAAATTCAGCTGTTATTTTAGGTATTGTGACATTAAGGACAAATTCCAGTAATTCACATTTTTTATACAGAAAAATGATTGTATTTTTCATATAGTATTTTTTTCTGTTTTCTTAAATTACATAAAAATGTATGTAAAATTACAAATATAATCTGTAATTAAACAGTAACAGAACAGTTAAATGATAAAATGGTCAAATGATTGTTAGCTCCCCAAAAAACTGTAAAACATCCTAAATTAAATAAACTGAAAAACACTGTTATTTTACAGGTATTTCCTGAATAATCACGATCATATACCTTCATTATGTAAAAAAAAAATCGTAAAAAAATGGTCAAATGACTGGCAGCTGCGGCTGCCAAACAAAACCCATAAAATTGAAGTAAAATATTCTAATTTAAATAAAGTGTAAAAAACTTTAAAAGAAATTTGATGTCACCATGATTGAGGTCAGTGTCTGCTTTAGTTGGGCTCTTGACCCTTCAGTTTTCTCTGACTGCTTTAACTGTGTGTTTGATACATATTTGTTATAACAATAAATGCAGAAGAAAATATCAGATGATGTTATAATCATCATATAATGATCTGATTCACTGATATGTTAGTCAAATCTCTGAATATATTAGCTTAAGATTACATAATATGTAGATGGATTTTAGCTTTATACAAAGTTTATAATTAATCACATGACCCTTGAAATATTGTGGCATCAGTATTA
Source organism: Rutilus rutilus (assembly GCF_951802725.1). Taxonomy (NCBI): domain Eukaryota; kingdom Metazoa; phylum Chordata; class Actinopteri; order Cypriniformes; family Leuciscidae; genus Rutilus; species Rutilus rutilus. The sequence goes on from NC_140210.1 coordinate 58,871,242, forward strand.
TAACAATCTGAAATTTAAAAATATATATATTATACAGAAAAAGTTTTGAGCTGGTTCATTTTTATTGTAGTATAGAGACATCAAGAATCAACATATGAATCTCAACAATGGTGACAACCAACAAAGCCTTTTTGTGACTTTATAGTAGTTCAGAGTTGATCAGATGTTTATTTTTCATTGTCACCATTGCTGCGTTTCATACGCTGATTCTTGATGTCTGAGTGAGTCTATATAATCCTGTCAAACATTTTCTGTATAATGATTTCATAAAATCTGAGTATCTTCTCTAGCAGTTTTATCATGCAAAATTAACAACTAATATTTAACAACTTAATCAGATGTTACACTTCAGATGATATCTAAAAGGTCAAGAGCCCAACTAAAGCAAACACTGATCTCCATCATGGTGACATCAAACTTTATTCTGTTCAGTAAAGCTTCAACTTCTAAACCTCTGTTCATTCTCAGTAAGAATGTTAGAAGGAAAGAAATAAAGTCTGGATTGTAATAAGTGAAGATGCTGAGATCCTGAGAGATCTGGTAGTGTTCAGAGGTGGGTAATCCAGGGCCAAAGAGTAAAAGTCCTGCCATATGTTTATTCCACCCATAAACTCAGTCAGCTGATTTCACTAATTAGTTCTCTCTCCTGCTGAAATAGCAAATCCAGGTGATTGGAACAAAATACCGAGGAGGACTTTTACTTTCTGAACCTGGACTTTACACCTCTGCATAACAATGCCACATGTCAGCCAAGTAAAGAAATAAACCAGAACTGGACCTTATCGTAGCCAAAATAATCTGTGTATATTAAATATGGAGTAATTTCAGCCACAGCCTCAGATGAAATCAACTGAAGAGAAAAGAAGACATTAAATCTGTGAAGATCTCAGCAGAGGAGGATTAAACAACTCCACAAACAGCATTACCAGCTTCACTTATTACTAACCAGACTGACTTTATTTCTGTCAGACGTCTACAGAAGTTTTTATTGAGAATTAACAGAGGTTTAACTCTAATGTGTTTCATTTGAAGTCACCATAACAGTGATTAGTGTTTCCATTAGTTGGGCTCTTAACTCTTATTATATCTTTTGTCTTCTTTGGCTGCTGTGACAGTGTGTTTGATAAACACATTTGCAGCAGCAAAGAAAGCTAAAGTGAAATGAGATCAGGTGATGATGGTTACCTGTTGATGGTTATATATTCATCATGAAATAGATTGATTCACTGATGTCTTTTAAATCTAACAATTATGTTACCGCATTAAAAAAATTTCACAACACAAACTCTGTGTTACTGCAGCGTGAGATCCAGCAATATTATAACTGTAAGTTAGAAGACTTTAACAGACATGAGCACAAAAAAGCCAGTTTAATACACACAGACATCAACAATCAGCGTATGAATCTCAACAATGGTGACAATCAAAAGTACTTTGCTGCAATGCATGCTGGGTACCAGCATAGTACAAAACTCCCAGCATGCATTGCAACATGAATAAATTATGCAGCTGAATTGACCTATAATTTTGTTTGATTCTAAATATTTGCTTTTATTTTTTGCTGTTGTTTTTGTTGTGAATTAGTAGCTTTTCAGTGATGTTGTAAATTTATCTGTTTATCTAAATATTTGTGATTGTCACCATTGTTGAGATTCATACGCTGATTGTTGATATCTGTGTGTGTCAGCAAAGGCCAATTTTTAAATTTCATGTTTGTTAAAAGATTTAAACAGATTGTTATATGGCTGGATCTCATGCTGCAGTAACACAGGGAAAATATTGATTGAACAACATATTTGTTAAATTATAAAAACCTCAGTGAATCAGTCTATTTCATGATGATTATAAAACCATCAACAGGTAATCATCATCACCTGATCTCATTTCACTTCAGCTTTCTTTGCTGCTGCAAATGTGTTTGACAAACACACTGTCACAGTGGACAAAAAAGACAATAGATATAATAAAAGCTAAGAGCCCAACTAATGGAAACACTAATCACTGTTATGGTGACTTCAAATGAAACACATTAGAGTTAAACCTCTGTTAATTCTCAATAAAAACTTTTGTAGACGTCTGACAGAAATAAAGTCAGTCTGGTTAGTAATAAGTGAAGCTGGTAATGCTGTTTGTGGAGTTGTTTAATCCTCCTCTGCTGAGATCTTCACAGATTTAATGTCTTCTTTTCTCTTCAGTTGATTTCATCTGAGGCTGTGGCTGAAATTACTCCATATTTAATATACACAGATTTTTTTGGCTACGATAAGGTCCAGTTCTGGTTTATTTCTTTACTTGGCTGACATGTGACATTGCTATGCAGAGGTGTAAAGTCCAGATTCAGAAAGTAAAAGTCCTCCTCAGTATTTTGTTCCAATCACCTGGATTTGCTAATTCAGCAGGAGAGAGAACTAATTAGTGAAATCAGCTGACTGAGTTTATGGGTGGAATAAACATATGGCAAGGACTTTTACTCTTTGGCCCTGGATTACCCACCTCTGGTAGTGTTTAATGTTCTGTTGGGGTTTAAAGTGTTTCTGTATGGTGTGTTTTGTGTGTCACCATTGTGTTGAAGAGTAGAGCCTGAGCTTCAGTCCAGGATGAGCTGAAAAGCACTGATGAAATGCTGCATGTTGCTTTATTTAACAGACAGTAACTGTGTAGTTGCTGATGCAGTGACGTATAGTCACAGCAAATCATGCATGTAGTTAACTGCACGTTTTTTATTAAAAAAAAAATCCGAAAATAAATGTGAAATACCTGTGTTTCTGTTGAAAAAGATTAATGAAGATTTCTGTAAAAGTATTTTGCACTTATTTAAATTAGGATATTTTGCATTAATTTGACGGTTTTGGCAGCTATTGCTGACAGTCATTTGACTGTTTTTATGGGATTTTTTTTACAGTGCAGGTGTTTGATCGTAATAATTCAGCAAATAGCTGTAAAATAACAGTGTTTTTCTGTAAAACATTTAAGGAAAATTTCTGTACAAGTTTTTTGCACTTCATTTAAATAAGGATATTTTACTTTATGTTTACGGATTTTGTTTGGCAGCCGTAGCTGACAGTCATTGACCGTTTTTTTAAGATTTTATTTTTTATAGTGTAAAGCCAAAATTAACAGAAATTCTTCTAAATTAGCATAACAAAACATTAATCACTACTAAATCTCACACTTAACATTAATCTTACACAAAAAACAAACAAACATTATATTACACTTAATTTTAGCATTTACTCTCCCTTTCGAGTGCCATCGCAAAGCATGCTGGGAAATAGACATCCCAGCCGTTTCAGTTAAACTTAAGTTTATCTAAATTAAAATAAATAATTTCATAAAACTCAAAACAATGAAACAGTTCAGTTTACTTAAAATATATCAGTTCTGTGAACTTGAAAGAAAAAGAAAGTGCTAAATACTCATACAAGTTAATTTGACTGAACTAATTAGTTTAATTTAGGTTTGTCCTACTCAAACCAATTAATTATTTTGAGCGTTAGGGTTTACAGATTTAGTATGTTTAGAAATAAAATAATTTGTTTTATGCAAGGGATCAGGCGTTTCCATCACGCAAAAAAGACTGACTCGTTAGCTAGGCTAACTGACATCGCGTCCTTGTATGTTGCCTTGCCCTTGCATAAAATAAAATGATTTACAGCACAGTAATGATTTTATAGATTAAACAAAACGTACACAAACCTGTATTTCACTGAAGAAATGCACCAAATCGGCGGCGCTGAGAACTCTCCGGAAGAAATGCCCGCGCTCTCGCATCACCAAATCACTGTAAAATGTAAACTACTGCGATATTGCCCGTACTTGAATGGTGCAAAAGAAGTTTGTATAATCTAAGTATAAGTTTGCTTATTTGCAGATCAATATAGTGTAGAGTAGTTATAGTAGTATAGAGTTCAGTGATTCAGGTCAAATGATTGTGAAATAATGATTATGTTAAAACACAACCAACACCATCAGATCACCTTTTCTATTTGTTCATCTGGCTGTTATAACTCATGTACAGCAGCCAAACAAAACTTAAAGTTAATAATTTAAGGGTCAAGAGCCCAACTAAAACAAACACTGATCACCATAATGGTGACTTTAATTATGTTTTTCTCCTTCAGTGATTCTGCTTGTTAACACCAGGTGTCTTCAATGTTGGCAATAAAAGATATTTTGTACATTTTACTCATTTTAAATGGTTAACTTTTAAGGAATTCATTTGATTAATTATTACTCAATTCTAATTTGATTAGATATCAATAAAATCAATGTATTCTTTTTTACAGTGTAATGTGGACTCATGCACCTTCTGTAAAGCTGCTTTGAAATTATGTGTATTGTGAAAAGTGCTATACAAATGAACGTGAATTGAACTGAATAATCGTTTTGAATATTAAAGAATGTAACATGAATTACACATTTAAATGAGTCATGTGGAAAAATCAATTTAAATGTAAATTAGGAACTTCAACATGATGAGAAAATTCTCTTTCTCTGAACTTTGCCCTGTCTTAAAATGTTGTACCTTTTTGTAGACTTTACAGATTCTTGGCTGTTTTAAACAATTTTCATGGCTGAGAAGTTCATAAGTTCATAAAACGTTTATGAATATTATATTTATATAACTGAAAAAACTGCTTATGAAAAGAACAATAGTGTCGTCACCATTGTGTTCTGTAAGTTTCATTATCGTGAACTTTTAGTTTGTTTTCATTATCATCATGTGTTCCTTTGTTCAGTTTTCCCGCTCCTCGTTTGTGTTCTTGGTTTCAGCTGTTCTATTGATTATCCTCGTTTGCTCGTTGTTGATCCCTCACATTCATTCTCTGTTTCGGTCTACAATCACATTTAGTTTGAAGACCTCTGTCTGTTTACCTGCTTAATCTTTATTAAACGTCGTGTTGGAACTAATCTTCTTTGTGTGCCTTCCTGCAACCGCCCGTGACAAGTGCATTATGAGGATGTGTGCTCACATATTTACACAGAAAGCTGGAAGTCATGTGTCCTGTAAGACATTAAATATTGGTTCAGCCTTTATCTGATAGATGAAAACAGACTATGAAAACAAACAGTGCTTATTGTCTCTCAATAACTTTAAAATATTAAAAAAATAAGACATTTTAAAATTGTTTAATTTCTTTCACATTTTAAGGGCTTAATTTTTTACTTAATTTTTAGAATTTAGTTTCACTTTTACTCAAGCTCCACGCTTAATCTGACTCCAATTTTGAATGATTATTACATTTATATTGTGTTTCTAATTAGGAACTAATCATAAATATTGATGATGCTTTAATTTAGATCTTTGATTATTCTGGGTATCCCATATTTTCAATTATTCATTCATTAAGGGACCCGGTGTGTACCCTGAACACAGACTTTAGGAAACACCAGACTCCACATTTATCTATACTAGAAATTGCATCGGGGTTTTCTGGTTACAGATTCCCAAATGGCTGTTCTGCCAACTTCCCTTAAATACCCAGACCAGAACAAAAGGTAAATATTTACTAGGCAAGGCAAGGCAAGGCAAGTTTATTTATATAGCACATTTCATACACAATGGCAATTCAAAGTGCTTTACATAGAATAAATTAAAATAATAAAAGAAATAATTAAAACAGTTTAGAAAAATAAAATACAGTACAGTACAAACAGTCGGATGAACATTGGCACAGTGCTCATTCAGTAAATGCATAGCTAAACAGATGTGTTTTGAGTCTGGATTTGAATGTGACTGTAGGAGCACGCCTGATCTCTTCTGGAAGCCGGTTCCAGCATAATAGCTAAAAGCAGATTCGCCATGCTTGGAGTGAACCCTTGGTATTTCTAGCTGATATGATCCTAATGATCTGAGTGATCTGTTGGGTTTATATTCAGTGAGCATATCTGCAATGTTTTGAGGTCCTAGGCCATTGAATGATTTATATACCAGTAATAATACTTTAAAATCAATCCTAAATTTAACTGGGAGCCAGTGTAAAGACCTGAGGACTGGTGTGATGTGTTCATATTTTCTGGTTCTGCTCAGAATCCTGGTGGCAGCGTTCTGTATGAGCTGCAACTGTCTTATGGTCTTTTTGGGAAGGCCAGTGAGGAGACCATTACAATAATCCACCCTGCTGGTGATGAAAGCATGCACAAGTTTCTCTAAGTCTAGTCTGGATACAAAGCATCTAATTCTTGCAATATTTTTCAGATGATAGTATGCTGATTTAGTTATTGCTTTGACATGACTACTGAAACTAAGGTCTGACTCTAGTGTCACACCAAGATTCCTGACTTGATGTTTAGTTGTTTGACCGCTAGAGTGAAGGTATGCGTTCACCTTGAGAACTTCATCTTTGTTTCCAAACGCAATGACTTCAGTTTTGTCTTTGTTTAATTGAAGAAAGTTTTGACACATCCAACTGTTTACTTCATCAATGCATTGGCACAGGGAGTCGATTCCCTCAGCCATAAATGCTGCTGCACTGCTAGACACTGGATGGTCTGCACAAACACCTGGGGCCTGTTTCAATAAGGAGGTTCAACCAACTCTGAGTTAAAACTTGAACTCTGAGTTGACTTACCCTGAGATGGGAAACTCAGAGTTTTCGGTTACAGAACAGCTGAAATGAGTTAGTACAATAAACTCTGAGTTAAGCGCGTGCACCACAACTATAAAAAGCCATTATCAATGGAGCGCAGATATTATGAGTCACCATGGCAACAGCGCCAGACAAAAAGAGGTCTGCATATTTCTCACCAGCAGAACTGGATGAGCTTCTGAAAGCATATGGAGAGTACGAACATTATTATTATTTTATTATTATTATATCTCCAGCAGCGAAGGACAGAGTTAGCAAGGGAGAAAATAGTTGCTCGAGTCAATGCGTAAGTTTACATTTTAATTACTGTTATACAGTGTTGGGTGTAATTAATTACCAAGTAATCTGAATACTGTAATTTAATTAAAAGGATTACTCTTAATTCTTCTGTAATTTAAAGTAAAATATGATGTAATTGCATTAGACTATAGAACAATTGTATATTTAACATACATTTTTAAAAGGTGTATTTTTTATGTAACCTTCTTGATATGGGATTTAGTAATTAGTAATAAGTAGACCAATACTTTCTAAAGATTGTCATTATTACATTAATCTAATTACACTGTTGAAGATGTCATTTGTAGTTAGTAATTAATAACTATTTTAGAGTAACTTACCCAACTGTTATAATATCAGAGGTGAAACTGGAAGAACAGTATGTTATTCAACCTAATTCTAATGTTCATGTATAGGTGCAATCCTGCAGGCATTAGAAGAACATGGCAGCAGCTGAAAATTAAATATAAAAACATAATTCAACCAAGTAAGGCTTGAGCATATCATGGGTGTAGAGTACCTGACTTTACAAACATTTGACATATTAAATAACTATAGCATCCAGTGTCTAGCAGTGCAGCAGCATTTATGGCTGAGGGAATTCCTGGGGGACTTCAGAGCCAGTCACTCCCGAAGATCCAAGGGCCTCATAAAATGTAAGAGGTTTACATGTGTTATTTTTTATAAAGGCTATTTTTGATATTTCCATTTTTTTTACTTTGGGTTGGGTTTTTTATTGGTCCCAACAGATTCTGATGGTAATATCTGTCTTTTGGAGCCTCCTGTCCCAACGGAACCCCAGGCAGTCGTAAGTCGCCACTCAATACACCAGAAATGATGACAAATAGTGCTATAAAGTGTACTCGACCAAATGCTCGTCTTCACAGGACGATGGGGATGAAGAGTTTCTGCTGCCACAGAGAGGCCTACAGAGGTAATGTTAATATTATGTGTCTACACATCAAACAAGCTACACATTTACATTTTATGTGGAGTAGCCTATAGAATCTAAGTTTAAATCCGAGTATAAACGGGTATTCTTATCTCCCCCAGAGTGTGGAAGAACAGCAGGAGGACGGTCCATCAACTTCTGGTGCACAGATGAACAGAGTTCAGAGATTTTCAGTAAATGCCACAGTTTAATTCTGTAGAATTTGTTTAGAACTACATTATGTAACTCTAATCTACTACTGTATTTTCAGTTGGCAGTTAAGGAGTTATATAGACTTCATCTTATTAAAAAATGAGGTGTTTAAACACCGCTTCCTCTTTAAAAAAGGGGAGGAGACCGAAAGAAACTCTGGGTTTACAGAAGAAGACCAGGTTAGGTTCAGAGAGTGACTCTGAGTATAAGTTACCTCTCTTTCAGAAACGGGCTTGACTTACTCTGCTTTCTCAGGTTTGACACACCTCCCATTCTGAAACAGAAAACCCAGAGTTTCCCTCATTTCTGGGTTAACATACTCAGAGTCTTCACTTAACCTCCTTTCTGAAACAGGCCCCTGATTTTGGGGGAGAGTAGAGGATTCTCAGATATCTTGAAGAGACACCACCTAAAAAGGAGAACAGAATTCTCCCAAGTTTTCAATACCTTAAATCTGCACTCCATTGAAGCACCGATCGGCAGGGATTACAGCCTTGGGCATGTATGATTTGTCTTGGTAAATGTTTGTTGGCAAAAAAAAAATAACAATAGGATTTTAGTGTGTTGGGCTGGATTTAGAGAGCAATATTCTCATCTCATAGTCTGTTTATCTACTGTTTGCACTTGTTCCTCATTCAGAGTTTCTGGCGTTTGTTGAGGACATGAACACATCGACATGCAAGTGTTGATTCATTTTAATAGTAAATGCAAATAGCTGACCAAAAAATAAATACAATTTTATTGGTTTACACAGTTGCATGGTTAAGAAAGGAAAACAAAACCTTGTTATATGATGTTTGCTTCTGTAAAACACTAGTGTTTCATGCTGATGGATTTCATACTGACAGTGAAACTGTTCTTCCACACTGTAAAAAATTATCGTAATTTTAACGGTAAAAGACTGTAAAAATGCTACAGTGAAAAACTGTTAATTGGTTAACAGAAAGTTTCCGTACTATATACGGTAAATAACTGTGATAGATCTAACGGTACATTTAATGTAATTTTGCTGTAAAATACCGTTAAATTTACAGTTTTTGAAAGTGAAAAAGAACAACTCATTGTATAATTTACAGTGAAAAACCGTAAATTGACATTCCCACAATTCCCTGTGTGACACTTCACATTTGATGTATTTTTGTTGAAATAACTGTTTCTGCATAGTTTTTTTTTTTTTTCATTTTTTCTAATCAGTTATGTACATTAGGGTTTTATGTTACATTTAATGTTGTTAAATTAATGTTTATTGCATTTTTTAAATTTCATGTGTTACCATGATGGTGTTTAATGTTTGTGTGAATGACACTATGCAGCTTTTATAAATTAGTATTAACTTTCTTGTGGAAAAGCTGCTTGTGATGAGCTTTGATTGATCATGTGACTCTCATCACTGCTGTGATTGGTGGTTATCAGGGTATTACAATGGTACAAAACAGATATTAATAGTTCAATAGGATGGTAAATTCACATTATATCAGATAATAAAATACGGTTTATTACTGTAAATTTTAAGTTAAGTCTGTAAAACCAATAACGTTGCTACCGTATTTTTGACGGTAAAGTTCTGGCAACCACAGCTGCCGTTTTTTTACCGTAAAAATCACGGTTTAATTTTTAGCTTGACCAAACAACACCAATGCTGAAATGGGTGTCGTCTTCTGAGATCCAGCAATATTACAATAATCAGTTAGAAGATTTTAACAAACATGAGCACGAAAAATTAATCCATGTGACAGTAAACCCAGACGGGAACGTCTCCTGCTGGATAGATGGAGTAAATCCCACTGACTGATTCTCCTGCTTTATAAAGGTCAGAACAGTCGGCCGGCTTGGAAACATCAGCGACACAAACAGATGCCGTGAAAACAGAGAGCAGAGCCGCGACACACACCGTCATCTGCAGAGACACGACTGATCAAGATCCTCATTTATAATGATCAATTCACACTGAAATTAAACCAATGTGAAAAACAAAAACTAATTCATCATCTATGAGGTAAATGCTGAAGAATAAAAGAGTAACTCACCGTTTGTGTTGTGACGACTGAGGCGAGATGTTCAGATCACTGAGTCTTGTGTTCAATCGCTGAGTCCTTTATTTAGACCATTTACAGTTTTCTCAACCCAACCTTTATCAGTATCAAACCATCTTTTAAACTCTCTTTGAATCATTCTTATATTGTGCAATGATGTTGAAATATCAACCGTTGATGCAAGGAAATCATCAGTTGGTCCTTTTGACTGTTTTGCAATATTCTTTAAATAATCTGTTTAACAATGAGACTGATGCTTTAATGTTGTCTTGATTGCCAGTTAAATTGAACTGTACTGTGGGAGAAAGGGTTGCAGGAGAAGACTGTGTACGGTCTCCTCACGGATCATTGTGCGGGAATTTTTACATCAAGATATAATCAATTTACCTGCGTAACGAGCAAACATACTTGTGCTTTCATGAGAAGAATTAGGCTAAAATAAGCATACTGTATACACTCTTATAAATAAAAGCACTTTATTGGCATTGATGGTTCCACGAAGAACCTTTAACATCCATGGAATATTTTCATCCCGTTAAAGATTTTTTTCTCACTAAGAAAAATTGGTTATTTTAAAAAATGTAGCACTGAAAGAGTCTTTCTTTGGGGAACCATATCATATCATATCAAGCCGCGACAAACACCATCATCTGGAGAGACATTTATAATGTATTATAAATATTTTATAATGATCAATTCACACTGAACTTATAATAAAGGTAAAAGAAGTCGCTGTAAATGCGGATGAACTTACCGCCATCGTCTCAATCTTTTCTCAGCTGATCACTGCAGAGATTAATCAATGTTTTATTTATAAATCTGGAGGAAATCAAAGCAAAACAAATCATCAGATTATTGTTGTTTGTGGTCATTTTTCTGGATTACACTGTTGTAGAAATGTCTTAATATTCTGTGAGGTAAAAGATGAAGAATAAAACAGTAACTCACCGTTTGTTTTTGTGCCTTCCCAGCTAACAAAAATAAGTTGTCAGAACGTTTTGCTAACATTCCCATTAGGTTAGGAAAACGTTATTTCGGAATGTTTTTTTAATGTATTAAGAACGTTTTTTCTTGGTTAATGTGAACGTTACAGGAACATTCCATTCACTCATTTTGAAAATGTTATTTCTGAATGTTTACATCACCCCGATGTGGTTGGCCCATCCATCACCAGGCTTGCACACAGACACTCGAGTACCGCTAATTAACCTATGCTGCATGGGTTTGACCTGTGGTGGAAACTGTTGTAGCCTACCTGAAGGAAATCACAAAGAACCTGCTAACTCCTAGCTCAGCCGGGACTCGAACCGGGGACCGTCTTGCTGCGAGGTGACAGTGCTACCCACTGAGCCGCTGTGCTGCCCTGTTTCTATTTCTATTTACTTAAAGTTTCTTACAGCTACAGGTCTGGATTTCAAAGTAACAGGATTTTTAAGTACCAAAACCTGTTGACACATTTGTCCAGAGTGTTTACATTTTTCCAGAGTATAAAGTTTCTAAGTGAATTAAATATTTGAATTACAAAAATAACAGAAAAGACTTTACTTCAAGATTCACATTTTACTGTGTAGTACACAACATTTTGTACGAGTGTCTGGGTAGTACACAGTCCAAACAATGGAATCATAAAGAGGAAAAATTACATTTTCTAAACCAAAAACACAACAAGGGAAAAAAGAACACAAACTCAAACATACAACTAGACAAGCCAAATCTAACAAGACATGTGGAAAACGTTCTTAGAACAACGTTCATTGAACGTCCTTGTGATGTTCTCATAATGTTGAGTAAAAACGTTCTTATAACAACGTTCATGAAACGAGCTTGTGATGTTATTTGTTCTTGACCGATGTTCTCATACTATAGAGAACGTTCTTAGAACAACATTCTCAGATACAAAAATATGGTCTTTGAATGTTTTTCTAACATTCCCATTAACGTTTTTTTTCTTTGTTTATGTGAACGTTAAAGGAACATTCAATTCTTCATTTTGGAAATGTTATGAAAGCATTATTTCTGAATGTTTTTTTTAAGTATTAAGAACGTATTAAGAACGTTTTATCATTTTGGAAATGTTATGAAAACGTAATTCTTTTAATGTTTTCTAAACGTTCAAAACATCCAGTTTTTTAAAAATGTTTTAAGACCATTTATACATAACTTTTAAAGAACGTTAGTGAACGTTATGGGAACGCTCTCTTAAGGTTATAAAAAAGTTTTCAAAAGTTTTCGAGTTTCAACTCGATAGCTATTACGGTTGCCGAGAAATTTGCAAAAAACTGAATTTTTTCTGGAATTTCCAGGAAATCCAAAATCTTTTCCTGGATTTTTTTTGTGCGTTCCCGAGATTAGACCTTCCTTAACATAATGCCGAAAACCCGAAGTCTCTAGGTGGTCTGGTTGAGGAGTAGATAGAAGTGCAAGATTGGTGCGCACAGACAGAACGAACAGAAATCATGAGTTAACAATCGCAATTTTGTTCGGTGGAAAATTGCGCTAAAAAGAACCTACAGAGAACGTTCCTAGAAACAATAACCAAATAGGAACCATATGGGAACATTAGGGGGAAAGGTCTGTGTTTGTTGGGTTCTTTGCTGGGATTGAACATAATGCATTACACTAATCAATCAGGACTTTGAATTTCCATTCGGTAGCAGCATTTCATCTGATTCTGAACTAAATTCTCTCATTGTCTTTCTATCACTCACAACTCTGAGCATGCGCTCCATTCCATGCCATCTTTACACCAAACATCCAGCGTCTCCAGGCAACCATTAACCATTAATCCAGCTAACAAAAATAAGTGGTCAGAACGTTTTGCTAACATTCCCATTAGGTTAGGAAAACATTATTTGGGAATGTTTTTTAAACATTGAAAACGTCCAGTTTTTTTAATTGAGAACGTTCCCTGCAGGTTATTTTTAGGTTTTATTTTATAACCCAAAGAAAACCTTCCCAGAACGTTCCCTGCACATTATAGACCTTATGTAGCTCCGCCCCTTTTCAGCGCTGCGCTCATTGTCTTTTGACTTCCGGTCTGTATTTTCTCAGCGATTTGCGTGTTTATTAATGAACGGCTCGTTTTAAAATCTTCCCGGTCGATTTACATATGTTAAAGTCATCTGCTTTAAACATTACAGACCTCATGATAACTTTCGTTAACTTTACATTAAGTAAATCCACTTAAAAAGCGAATTACTCCTGGACAGAAATGCCATATAAATATACAGAGCGACCGCAAAACGGATTGTTTTAAACTGGATGTTTTAAACGTTTAGAAAACATGAAAAAAATATATGTTTTCATAACATTTTCAAAATGAGAAAACTTTAATACTTAAAAAAACAACAAAAAATAACGGTTGTTTGGAACGTTCAGAAAACATTCAGAAATAATGTTTTCATAACTTAATGGAAATGTTAGAAAAACATTCTAAGAACATATTTTTGTATCTGAGAATGTTGTTATAAGAACGTTTTCACTCAACGTTCTGAGAATGTATTTTAACTCTATAAACATTATAAGAACGTCCCAGAAACATTATTTCAGGAACGTTTTTTTACTAACATTTACAAAACTTTTATATAACGTTAGTGAAAGTTATGGGAACGTTCCCTGTTAGCTGGGTTGTGTTGTTCAGTCACTCTTTATATCTGTTAGATTCTTACGTCCCTCCTTTGTGTTACAGAAGAAATTTATATTGCAAAAGCCTTGATTCTTGGCATATAGCGTGTGTTAATGTGACGACATCTGCTGTTGATTCTGTGAATTGCGGTTGGCACCTGAGCCCATTAATCACCTTGATTGCCAGTCTACTGGAAACACCTGTGTTCGTGCCTTGGATGCTGTTTAAGAGATCACCAATTGACCGGACAATTCAGTCCTTGGTTTTTGACGCTTTGGTTTTGGACTCTTTGGTTGTGGTGTATTTTGTTACTCTTTTCATTTTCACTTCAACACTACATTACATTTCAAACCTGCACCTTGCCTTACACACTGACCTTACTGATGAATACAGAAACATTGCTATTTTCTTTAATTGATTTTCATCTTATTATTTAGTGTTGCCTTATTTTGTAATTAAATAAACATTTCTTTGAGCTTATAATTTGGTTTTCGTGTGTCCCTTGTTTTTTGTTGCTTCCCTTGAGCCAAGGGTCGTAACAAATTGGGGGCTCGTCCTTATTTAGGTTATTTGATTGCGTTAAAGTTTTGTTTTCGTATAGTTTGATAATTGATTTATTAAAAAAAATTTTTTTTTTTGGACATGCGAAAATTTGTTTGTACCGAAGTCAATTAGTTCACCGTGTGAATTCACCAGTTGGTAAGTACATGTGCAATATTGTTTTTTTGAACGTGAGTTTTCTCTGATAGGTATAGCGGCATGTTTCTTTTGAGACGTGTCGGATTTGTTATTTTTCTGTAGTGTTGCGGTGAAAGTGGGTAGAAGTAATTATCTCGGGAGCACATCCGTGGTGTTGAAGGCGTCGCTGGTTTGACCAGTTGCGTTTTTCACCCAGCGGGCTACAGTGCATAAATACCCCCCACCGGTAATCGCATGAAGACTAGGGTTGAGTTAGGTAGAGGTATTGGAAAAGTAGGTAGAGGGGAAAACTCTCGTTATTTGATTGCACTGTACTAATTCAATTATTCTGGTGATTTTTAGCATGGCTGATATTGATGCGTTTGTTAGTTCACCGTCGCATGAATTTTTGGACAGGTGTACTAAAGAGCAATTATTAAGTATTGCCGAACGTTATGAAATTGTGATTAAAGATAAAAGGCTCAAAGAAAATGTTAAAATAGCTTTGAAAATTGAGTTAATTGAAAAAGGTTTATTAGACACTGAGATGAAGGAATATGTACCAGTTGCATCTGAATTAAAAAGTCATTTGTCTTTTGAACAACAAAAAGAGCTGCTACTTTTACAGATGGATCACGAGAGGTTAAAACTGCGTTCTGAAGAGGGTAAAGTGGAATTAGAAAAGGCAAAATTGGATTTGGAATTTCTCAAGCTCAACCTGATAAAAGAAGGTAAGCTTTCTAGTTCTGGTCAGGAGCAGAGTGTGTTTTTTTCGATCACTTCTAATCTTAAACTTGTTCCCAAATTCAATGAGGAAGATCCTGATACTTTCTTTACTCTATTTGAACGCATGGCAGAATTGAGGAACTGGTCAGATGAGAATCGTGTTGCACTGCTGCAGTGTGTGTTAACTGGGAAAGCACAAGTAGCGTTCACTTCGTTGTCCGTTGATGATTGTAAAGATTATGGTACAGTTAAATCTCTCATTTTAAAGGCATATGAATGTGTACCCGAAGCATACAGACAGCACTTTCGATTGCAGAAAAAAGACGAGTTGCAAACAAACTTAGAATTTGTGCGTAATCTGAGAAAACACTTTAATCATTGGTGTAAAGCATTAGACATTAAAACATTGGAGGATTTAGTTCATTTGATGGTGTTGGAACAATTTAAAAATTCAGTTCCGAGCCGTATTGCTATGTTTATTAGTGAGCATAATGTTAAAACGCCAGAGGAAGCGGCTATGTTGGCCGATGATTTTGTACTGACGCACAAAACCACTTTTGTTGATTGGCATGCTCGTGATGTTCAGTATGTAAAGTCTCCGTCTACGTATAATCGTGTATTCACAGGAAAATTTGATCCAAGCAAGATTTGCAATTACTGTCATGAGAAAGGACATTGGAAAGTAGATTGTCCGGTCCTTAAAAATAAATCCCAAAGTAATGCACAAAGTTCACAAGCTAAGCCTTCTGCTCTTGCAGCACCAGTCCTGTTGGCAGGGAGTGAAATCGTTGAAAGTCAAAAACTTGATGTTGATTTCTCTTCTTACTCACCTTTTATTACAGAAGGGCGTGTGTCTCTGGTTGGAGAGAAAGAGGAAATTCCCGTTAAAATCTTGCGGGATACTGGCGCAATGGATTCATTTATTTTGGAATCAGTTTTGCCTTTTTCTTTGCAGTCTCATACTGGTGAGAGTGTTTTAATTCGTGGAATAGGACTGAATACTCTGTCTGTGCCTCTTCATAAGGTAAGGCTTCAGTCTGATTTGATTCAAGGTGAGGTTGTAGTGGGAGTACGACCAGCTTTGCCAGTTGAGGGGGTCCATATTATTTTGGGTAATGGACTGGTAGGTGAACGTGTTTGGGCTGATACTTCACTGTTTCCCATAGTGACCACTGCTAATAAAATTGAGACTGACCTGAGTGTTTTGTGCCAGGATTCATCATGTGTTGTGACTCGTGCAATGAAACGTGCCAATGATGAAGTGTGTGATCAAAAAGAGATTCAATCTGATAAAGGCTGTTCTAAGTTGTTTATGCCTGACTTGTCTGCTTTGTCTTTTCCTGTTTCTGCAGAGGATTTAGGAAAGGAACAGCGAACTGACTCCTCTTTGGATGAACTCTTCCAGAGTGCTGTTCTTCCAGTAGAGGAGTGTAATGTTGCCCGTGGATATTTCGTTCACAATGGAGTGTTGTTGAGAAAATGGAGTCCTCACAAAGATTTTGTTGGGGATCCTGTTTTTCAAGTAGTTGTTCCTACTAATTTTCGACAAATGATGATCGAAATTGCGCATGATCAATTAGGTCACCAGGGGGTGCGTAAGACTTACGATCGTCTGTTGCGATATTTTTTTTGGCCACGTTTAAAACGAGATGTCTCTGCTTATATTAAAAGATGTAAAACCTGCCAGTTAACCAGTAAGCCGAACCAGGTGTTGAAACCTGCTCCGTTGAAACCAATTCAGGCTACTGGTGAACCGTTCGAGCATCTTGTTGTTGATTGTGTAGGGCCACTTCCCCGTTCGAAGTCTGGTAGTAGTTATTTGTTTACTGTGATGTGTTTGAACACGCGTTTCCCTGCTGCATATCCACTACGTACAATTACATCTCGTTCTATTGTGAAAGCTCTAACCCAGTTTATATCTGTCTTTGGAATACCGAAAATCATCCAGAGTGATCAAGGTTCAAATCTTACTTCGCATCTTTTCCAGCAAGTGTTAAAACAGCTGCACATTAAGCATAATCAATCTACTGCGTTTCATGCACAAAGTCAGGGTGCATTGGAGAGATTCCATCAGTCGTTAAAGTCACTTCTCCGTGCGTACTGTGTGCAGCTGGATAGAGATTGGGAAGAGGGTTTACCTTGGATGATGTTAGCCGCACGTGAAGTGGTGCAGGAAAGTATGGGTTTCAGCCCTAACGACTTGGTCTTTGGCCATAATGTTCGTGAACTGTTGTCCGTATTTCAGCAGGTTGGTAAAGCTGTAGAGCCTCCTAAAAACTTGGTGTCATATGTTTTGGGGTTTAAAAACAGACTCATCCAGGCTAGAGAACTAGCAAAATTAAGTCTCGAAAAACATCAGAAAAACATGAAACGATTGTATGATCGTACGGTTGAACGTCGAGTGTTTGTACCAGGTGATCAAGTTCTTGTCTTACGACCGATGGTATCTTCTCCTTTTGAAGCCAAATTTGATGGCCCATTTGTTGTAAAACGGAAATTGACTGATGAAAATTATGAAGTCTCAATGCCATTGCGGAAAAAGTCAGTTAAACGGTGCCATGTAAATCTATTAAAACCCTATTATGAAAAAGAAAATTCGACATCTTTGCATTCAGCACTTTCGGCCGTTTCCATCGGTGGGGGTAATGTGAGTTTGGTGGGTGAGGAGGAGGAGACCATTTCGCCCGATGATTGTGTTTTCCGGGGTCGTTTGAATAATTCTGAGTCATTGCACAACTTAGAGTTTACTCTCCGTCATTTATCTCCTGTAAGATGTCAGGAGTTATGTGATTTATTACGTAGTTTTCCTGAATTATTTGGTGACGCACCATCGCGTACTGATTGGGTTGAACATGATATCGATGTGGGGGACGCAAAGCCTATTAAGCAGCGTTTTTATCGTGTTGCGCCTGAGAAACGGGAATTGATGGAGAGGGAAATTAAGTATATGCAGGACCACAATATTGCAGTACCTTCATTTTCTGATTGGGCTTCCCCGTGTATTTTAGTTGGAAAGTCGGATGGTACTGTGAGATTTTGTACGGATTTTCGCAAAGTTAATGCTTTAACAAAACCAGACTGCTTCCCTCTGCCCCGCGTCGAAGACTGTGTGGACCAGGTTGGTTCAGCCAAGTTTGTCAGCAAGTTTGACTTGCTGAAGGGCTATTGGCAAGTGCCTTTAACCAAGAGAGCGCAAGAAATTTCATCTTTTGTCACTCCGTCAGGGTTACATTCGTATCAGGTCATGAGTTTTGGCCTGAGAAACGCTCCGGCGACTTTTCAACGCCTAATGAACCGAGTAATTTGTGGTCTTGAGGGTTGTGCCGTTTATTTGGACGACTTGGTAGTTTTTAGTGACAGTTGGGAGTCTCATTTAAAACGTTTGCGTTCGGCGTTGAGACGTTTGGCTGATGCTCGACTTACAGTGAACTTGGCCAAATGCGAGTTTGCGAAGGCGACAGTGACATATCTCGGGAAGGTGGTGGGGAACGGTCAAGTGCGTCCGATACAGGCTAAAGTGCAGGCTGTTCAGAACTTTCCTTCACCAACAACAAAGAAAGAGCTTATGAGGTTTTTAGGGCTGGTCGGATACTATCGGTCTTTTTGTCGAAATTTCTCTACTGTGGTGGCACCGCTTACAGACTTGTTAAAGGGAAAGACAAAGTTTATCTGGTCTAACCCTTGTGAATTGGCTTTTGAGAATGTGAAATCTTTGCTGTGTTCAGCGCCCGTGCTTAGGGCTCCGTGCTTTGACAAACCTTTCACGTTGCACGTCGATGCCAGTAATGTGGGAGCTGGAGCTGTCCTGCAGCAGTCTAATGGGGACGGAGTATACCATCCAGTCAGTTTCTTTTCGCGGAAGTTTAACACATATCAATGTAATTATTCTGTTGTTGAGAAGGAAGCATTAGCCCTTATTTGGGCATTGCAGCATTTTGCGGTTTACCTCAGCTCGAGTGCACCTATTGTGATCTACACGGATCATAATCCATTAACTTTTTTGAATTCTTTGCAGTGTCCGAATCAGAGGTTGGTTCGGTGGTCCTTGTTCCTGCAATCCTTCTGTCTAGATATTCGACATATTCGAGGATCGGAAAATGTGGTAGCTGATGCGCTGTCACGCGCCCCAGATGCAGTTTAATCTACTGGATTTGATGTGTTATTCCTTTTTGGTGTCTTTGGGAGCTGTCTGTGGTTCTGAACTTGAGTGTATCCTATGACTGAATTTTGTTTTGTTACAGGGATCTTTGTGGGAGTCCCTGTCTTATGGGGAGGGGTGTGACGACATCTGCTGTTGATTCTGTGAATTGCGGTTTGCACCTGAGCCCATTAATCACCTTGATTGCCAGTCTACTGGAAACACCTGTGTTCGTGCCTTGGATGCTGTTTAAGAGATCACCAATTGACCGGACAATTCAGTCCTTGGTTTTTGACGCTTTGGTTTTGGACTCTTTGGTTGTGGTGTATTTTGTTACTCTTTTCATTTTCACTTCAACACTACATTACATTTCAAACCTGCACCTTGCCTTACACACTGACCTTACTGATGAATACAGAAACATTGCTATTTTCTTTAATTGATTTTCATCTTATTATTTAGTGTTGCCTTATTTTGTAATTAAATAAACATTTCTTTGAGCTTATAATTTGGTTTTCGTGTGTCCCTTGTTTTTTGTTGCTTCCCTTGAGCCAAGGGTCGTAACAGTTAATGAAAGCTGCCTGTTTCTTTTGTCATTTATTAAACTGTTGTTTGCTTTTATTTTGACAGGATAGTGGAGAAGCAGCAGAAAGTGCAGCATTAACGCAACTCTGACATGAGTTTAATCTGAGTTCAATGATCATGAAACATCTATAAATCGTTGAGTCACTCGCATCTTCAACTGACCTTTTATCAGTAAGAGCATCTTTCATTTCAGTCACTCTTGCACTGCACAATGTTGAAATACTAACTGGTGATAAGTTACATGGTTAGCAGAATACTCATACACTATAAAAATAATTTAGTTCTTTTGTAAATATTACAATAATAAATATCTGTGCGACACACCAAAATAAATGCCTAAAAATCCAACAGTTCGACTTGTCTAAAATTTACATCTATTGCATTTTTTTTTATTGGAGATTTTTCAATGGAGAAATTATACTGATCAGTTTCAATAATTAACAAACTACACTGACACATAATGAGTTTGTTGCAGGAGTTTTTTTAAGTTTATTGTTGATTCATTTCAGATGTAAATTTAAAGTGACCCAAAACTAAAAAGAAAATAGCTGATGAGATTACACAAAATTTCAGCCAGATATATTCTAAATTACACAGTTAACGGATTAAAGGAAACTCCCCAGCCAGCACAGCCATGTGGGGCCCAAATGGGTTTGACCTGGGCTATCTAACTGGGACCCAGCCAGTTTTGTCCTCGGTTTCCATGTAGGCCCCACATGGGTTTGCCCAGATGAAATGAACACTGCTTAGTGTGCACAGTACAGGCTGTTTAATGTAACACTGAATCAGTGTTGGAGGTAATGAGATAATTAAGTGATTGAATAATGATTGTGCATTATTGACGAACACCTGCTGTTAACAAGCAGAATCACTGAAGGAAAGAGAAACACAAGAACTACTTCCAGCCACAACCTTGGATGAAATCAACTGAAGATAAAATACATTACATCTCTCAAGATTTGATTAAACAACTCCACAAACAGCATTACCAGCTTCACTTATTACTAACCAGACTGACTTTATTTATGTCAGACATCTACAGAAAATAATTAAGAAGAGGTTTAGATGTTGATTACTTATTTGAAAGTAATAGTTTGATTTGATGTTACCACTGTGGCGATCAGTGTGTGCTTTAGTCAGGCTCTTGACTTTTTAACATTAGTTTTTCTCAGGCAGCTGTGTCTGTTTGTTATGGCGAGAACAGCAAGAGAAAATATAATCAGATGCTGTAAGCTGATTGATGATAAGAGTATAATCATCATATTGTGGCTTAGCTCATTGATTATGTGTGAGGTTTATACGGGTAGTATGTTATTCATTTTGTTTATTGTTGTGATTCTACAGCAAAAAAATTATAGAATTTAATCAGAACATCAAATGATTTTTAAAACCCCATTTAAACATGTTGGACTACTGAAAGTTCTACTTGCACACAGACATCAAGAATCAGCATATGAATCTCAACAATGGTGACATGCTTCATGGTGCAATGCATTCTGGGAGCCATGGATAAGTTTCGTATGATGCACTCAGAATGCATTACACCATGAAGCATGTCACCATTGTTGAGATTCATATGCTGATTCTTGATGTCTGTGTGCAAGTAGAACTTTCAGTAGTCCAACATGTGTAAATGGGGTTTTAAAAATCATTTGATGTTCTGATTAAATTCTATAATTTTTTTGCTGTTGAATCACAACAATAAATAAAATGAATAACATACTACCCGTATAATCCTCACACATAATATCAGTGAGTTAAGCCAATATATGATGATTATACTCTTATCATCAATCAGCTTACAGCATCTGATTATATTTTCTCTTGCTGTTCTCGCCATAACAAACAGACACAGCTGCCTGAGAAAAACCAATGTTAAAAAGTCAAGATCCTGACTAAAGCACACACTGATCGCCACAGTGGTAACATCAAATCAAACTATTACTTTCAAATAAGTAATCAACATCTAAACCTCTTCTTAATTATTTTCTGTAGATGTCTGACATAAATAAAGTCAGTCTGGTTAGTAATAAGTGAAGCTGGTAATGCTGTTTGTGGAGTTGTTTAATGAGATCTTGAGAGATGTAATGTATTTTATCTTCAGTTGATTTCATCCAAGGTTGTGGCTGGAAGTAGTTCTTGTGTTTCTCTTTCCTTCAGTGATTATGCTTGTTAACAGCAGGTGTTCGTCAATAATACACAATCATTATTCAATCACTTAATTATCTCATTACCTCCAACACTGATTCAGTGTTACATTAAACAGCCTGTACTGTGCACACTAAGCAGTGTTCATTTCATCTGGGCAAACCCATGTGGGGCCTACATGGAAACCGAGGACAAAACTGGCTGGGTCCCAGTTAGATAGCCCAGGTCAAACCCATTTGGGCCCCACATGGCTGTGCTGGCTGGGGTAAACCCAGACGGGAACATCTCCTGCTGGATAGATGGAGTAAATCCCACTGAGCTTTTGTCCTGATTTATAGAGGTCAGAACAGTCGACCGGCTTGGAAACATCAGCAACACAAACAGATGCCGTGAAAACAGAGAGCAGAGCCGCGACACACACCGTCATCTGGAGAGACACGACTGATCAAGATCCTCATTTATAATGATCAATTCACACTGAAATTACAATAAAAGTAAAACAGTCGCTATAAATGCGAATTAACTTACCGCCATCGTCTCAATCTTTTCTCAGCTGATCACTGCAGATTATAATCAATGTTTTATTTATAAATCTGGAAGAAATCAAAGCAAAAAAATCATCAGATTATTGTTGTGTGTGGTCATTTTCCTGAATTACACTGTTGTAGAAATGTCTTAATATTCTGTGAGGTAAAAGATGAAGAATGAAACAGTAACTCACCGTTTGTGTTGTGCCTTGTGTTGTTCAGTCACTCTTTATATCTGTTAGATTCTTACGCCCCTACTTTGTGTTACAGAAGAAATTTATATTGCAAAACCCTTGATTCTTGGCACATAGCGTGTGTTAATGAAACTGCCTGTTTCTTTTTATCATTTAAAAGAAATGCTTTTGATACTGTCTGTCACTCATTACTCCTATCTAGATTAGAATCTGTGGGATTAAAAGGTTCAGTCTTGAATTGGTTTAAATCGTATTTAACTAAGAGATATTTTTCTGTCAAGATTGGTAATGTTATCCCCTCTGCTGCTCCTCTTGTATCTGGACTCCCCCAGGGCTCTATATTGGCACCTTTGCTGTTCTCTCTCTACATACTTCCTTTAGGATCGATTCTGAAAAGGCATGGTGTATACTTTAATTTCTATGCGGATGACACCCAGATCTATCTGCCTCTAAAAAGAAATGACCCTTCTGCAATTAAACCTTTATTTGCATGTCTTGATGAGGTAAAGCTTTGGCTGGCTAGTAACTTTTTAACCCTAAATGACTCAAAGACTGAGTTTATAGTCTTTGGCCCATCTGACAATTTTAAGTTTAATAACTCTATTTTAGAAAGTCTGTTACCTTGTAAAGCAGCACTAAGGAACTTTTACTCTTCGGTCGCCCTACCGCTGTGGTAAACAATTTAGCCTACCGTCGCCTACTGTAGCACGCTCTGTTTATCCAGCACCGGCTTTGGAATGAACGATGTCCATAGACAAGGTAGAGTATGATGCATGATTTCATGAAAGTATGATGTATTGCGACATCAGAAACGAAGAAAAACTAAATAATGACTATTGTAACGCTTGACGTAAAGCAAGTCAAATTTGTAGTTCCCTTTCATTCGGTCACTCCTACGTCACGTCGGTAGGAGTTACCAACGAATTGGGATCACGCTAGGGAGACCAATTGCCTTCGAGTGAAACTAAAACGAGCCAATGAACATTAGCATGCAAGATTTGCATTCCGCGGCCCGCCTGCCAGTGCGGGTATAAAAGCGGAAGCGTGAGCATACACAAATTGCTTTCTGCTTCGGAGCCGACCGGTTGTGTCCTCTGAGTGAATGAGCGTTTGGATTGTGTTTTTCCGTGAGAGCTCAACGAGTCTGCTGTCTCAAGACCTCTCTGTGGTGGTGTTACAGCGTGGCAGTGATCTTCGCGAGCTCCTGGGTAGCGGCTGTCACTTCACGCAATCTGCTTTTTTCAAAGAGCTGTTGTCACAGCTGGTATCTGGTTGAGTGCACACAGTGGGCTTGCAGTTTCCCCGCTGTGTTGCCGTGTTGATCCCTGCGTGCTTCAGCACACTAAGAGAGCATTTCTGAAAGAGCAACACGAGTGAAGATCGATGAAGTGAAGATGTGGTCAATATCTGCCACCGGTTGATGGTCACGATCGCTGCCTCTCGTGTTTGGGCCTCGCGCACACTGAGGCAGCGCTCGTGAATGAGTCATGTTCCCACTGCGACGTTAAGATCTCAGATGAGGGGGAGTCTTTTTGGAGATTCCCTGATCTAGTTCTTCTTCTGGTTCAGTTCTGAAGAAGGCTACTTCGACTAATCCCATTGGTGGTCTGAGGATTACAGTGAGGAATGACCCGCCGGGTGAAAGACCCCCACGGGCCCCTCACTTCTCTGCGTCGCTGCCATCGGAGTCTTCGCAGGGGACAGCCGGGCCATCTCGTGTGGCTGGAAAGGCTTACAGTGCGTGTGGAGAAGCTGCTTCTGCCCTGCATGCCATGGTGCTTCTCCAGGTCCACCAGGCCAAAGTGCTCAGTGACATGCAGGAGGGTGGTATCGACTCAGGAGTGCTGCAAGAGCTGCGTACGGCGACGGACCTCGCCCTCCAGGCAATGAAAGTCACCGCACGTTCCCTGGGCCGGGCGATGTCCACACTCGTGTTCCAGGAGCGACACCTGTGGCTCACCCTGGCCGATATGAGGGAGTCGGACAAGAGTAAGTTCCTGAACTCCCCCATTTCCCAGGGTGGCCTCTTCAGCGACGCTGTGGAGAGCTACGCCCAACAGTTCTCCGCCGCCCAGAAGCAGTCGGAGGTCATAAAGCACATCATGCCCCGGAGACAGGATGCTGCTGCCCAGTCTTCGCCGGCTGCTCCTTCGGCTGCTCGTCGCCGAGGGCGCCCTCCTGCCGCTGCCCCCGCCCCTGCTCAGCCTAAGCAGCAGCCTCCATCTAGGCAGCATAGTGCCAGCCGCAAGAGAGCTGCCCAGCCCGCTCGGAGTTCATCTAAACCCCCCGGCAAGAGGAGAGGGAAGCGACCCTGAGACGGGCGACCCAGAGGACGTGACTGCTGCTCTTCAGGAGTGCGTGTCTGCACCACTCCTTCCCCCGGAGGAGGGCCGGGTGGAGAATCTTTTGTTTCATTTTGTTTCTGTTCTGCCGCTGTACCCAAAACTTCAATAAAAGAGCAGTTTCCACTTCCCCTGGGTCACACACGGTCAGACTGGTAGTTCAAGACGACGCTCAATTGCCTCGCCGCTCCTAGTCTCCCCCGTCCAAGAGGGCCAGAATGACAGTGTGCGCCGCCACGTTGCCTCGCCGCTCTTATTCTCCTCGCCCCAGCGCTCAGATGGCAGTGACGCCGCCCCGGCCTCATCACTCTCATCTCCTGCTGGTCAAGGAGGGTCAGAAACCTGTACTCGACGCCCCTGGGTCTCGCTCCTCGTTTCCCCTCCTTCCTTCTCCTCTGGGCGACGAGCAGCCGAACGCCTTCGGGCCTTCCCTGACGTCTGCCCTCTCGTGGAAGCAGGTTGGTGTTGCTCTGCACACCCAGACTCCACTTCCGGCCGCTTCAGTGCCTCCGGAGTCGAGTCCCTGCCTTCCACCACACTGCCCCACTCTGGGTACGCCGGTGGATCGGGTGGGCTCACTGGTACGGTTCTTCGAAGCCTGGCTAGTGCTTCCCAGGCCGTCCCGGTGGCTCACCCGTACCATCTGGCTCGTCTATGCAATTCAATTTGCCCGCCGGCCTCCCAAGTTCAGGGCCATCTGCTTCACCCATGTGCGGAGCTGCGATGCCCCTGTCCTGAGGAAAGAGATCGACGTCCTGCTGGCGAAGAACGCGATTGAGCCGGTCCCTCCAGCTGAGATGAGGTCAGGGTTTTACAGCCCTTACTTCATTGTACCCAAGAAAGGCGGTGGGTTACGACCAATCCTGGACCTGCGAGTTTTAAATCGGGCCCTGCACAAGCTCCCGTTCAAAATGTTAACGCAGAAACGCATCTTTGAGTGCATCCGTCCCAGGGATTGGTTTGCAGCAATCGACATGAAGGACGCGTACATTCATGTCTCAATTCTTCCTCGACATAGACCGTTTCTTCGTTTTGCGTTCGAGGGTCAAGCATATCAGTACAAGGGCCTACCCTTCGGGCTGGCCCTGTCTCCCCGTGTCTTCACGAAAGTTGCGGAGGTGGCCATTGTTCCCATGAGAGAACGTGGCGTTCGCAATCTCAACTATCTCGACGACTGGCTCATAATAGCTCACTCGCGGGATCTGTTGTGTGAACACAGGGACATGGTGCTTCGGCATCTCAGTCAGCTGGGGCTTCAGGTCAACTGGGACAAGAGCAAACTCTGCCCCATGCAGAGGATCTCTTATCTCGGTATGGAGTTGGACTCAGTTGGTCAGACTGTGCGCCTCACGGGGGAGCGCGTCCAGTCAGTGCTCAACTGCCTCAAGTCCTTTCAAGGCAGGTCAGCGGTCCCACTGAAACAGTTTCAGAGGCTCCTGGTGCATATGGCAGCCGCAGTAACGCCGCTCAGTCTACTCCATATGAGACCGCTTCAACGCTGGCTTCACGATCGAGTCCCGAGATGGGCGTGGCAGAGCGGCACGTTCTGGGTGAACATCACCCCGCACTGTCGCCAAACCTTCAGCCGTTGGTCAGACCCTGCGTTTCTACGGGCCGGAGTGCCCTTAGTCCAGGTGTCCAGGCATGCTGTGGTTTTCACAGATGCTTCTGCCAACGGCTGGGGGGCCACATACAACGGGCATGCAGTTTTGGGTCTGTAGACGGGGCCCCAACTGCATTGGCACATCAACTGCCTAGAGTTGCAAGCAGTACGCTTAGCCTTGTGCCGCCTCAGAGGGCTACTTTGACACAAGCATGTACTGGTCCATACGGACAGCACTGCGACCGTTGCGTACATCAACCGCCAAGGTGGTCTATGCTCCCGTCGTATGTCACGACTCGCCCGTCATCTCCTCCTTTGGAGTCAGAAGCATCTGAGGTCGCTTCAAGCCATTCACATCCCTGGTGTGCTCAACCGTGCAGCCAATGAGCTCTCACGGCAGCCGCCCCTTCCGGGAGAATGGCGACTCCATCCCCAGGCGGTCCAGCTTATATGGGAAATCTTCGGAGCTGCTCATATAGATCTGTTTGCCTCTCCATTGCCAGTTGTTCTATTCCCTGACCGAAGGAACCCTCGGCATGGACGCACTGGCACACAGCTGGCCCCAGGGCCTTCGCAAATATGCATTTCCCCCAGTGAGCCTTCTCGCACAGACCCTGTGCAAGGTCAGGGAGGATGATGAGCAGGTCCTGCTTGTTGCGCCGTATTGGCCCAACTGGACTTGGTTTGCAGAACTCATGCTCCTCGCGACAGCCCCTCCTTGGCCGATTCCTCTGAGGAAAGACATTCTCTCTCAGATATGGGGCACCCTATGGCACCAGCGTCCAGACCTCTGGAAACTCCATGTCTGGTCCTGGACGGGACGCGGAGGTTCTAGGTGGCCTACCACAGGCAGTGGTGGACACCATCACTTCCGCTAGAGCCCCCTCTACGAGGCGCCTCTATGCGTTGAAGTGGAACCTGTTCGTCGGTTGGTGTTCTTCCCGCTGGGAAGACCCCCGAACTTGCCCGATCAGTGTCGTCCTTTCCTTCCTGCTAGATGGGTTGGAGCGAAGGCTGTTCCCGCAATAGCCGCTCATCACAATGCAGTAGAAGGTAAGTCTTTGGGAAAGCACGACCTGGTCATCAGGTTCCTCAGGGGTGCTAGAAGGTTGAATCCTCCTCATAATCAGCACCCCATACCCTCTTGGGATCTAACTTTAGTGCTCAGAGCACTCCAGAATCCCCCATTTGAGCCCTTGCATGCAGTCGAATTAAATATCCTGTCAATGAAGACAGCTCTCCTGCTGTCTTTGGCTTCCATCAAGAGGGTAGGGGACCTGCAGGCATTTTCGGTCGACGAATCGTGCATAGAGTTCGCGCCAGACTTCTCTCACGTTGTTCTAACAGACCCAGCCCTGGCTTTCCTCTGTCCTGCTCGCGCTCTGCGCTGCTACATTGACAGAACTTAGAGCTTTAGGACCTCAGACCAGCTCTTTGTCTGTTACGGAGGCCAGCAGAAGGGGAAGGCGGTCTCCAAGCAGAGGTTAGCCCACTGGCTAGTGGATGCTATCGTCCGGGCGTATGAGTCCCAGGACGTGCCTTGTCCACCTAGGTTGCCCCCCCCCGGCGCCAGGTGCGGCGGATCGCCGGTCGCCAGGCCTGTTACCTCTCACTGTGAGCTGAGTTCAGGCTGGGGTTCTTATGTAGTGGTCCCTACGGCGACCCCATATGTGTTTTCTCCACGATGCGGTTACCCCCTGGGTTAGCCAGTGTCTTCCCCTCGACAGAGTCCGCTCTGTCGTCTCTGCTGAGTATGCTCCGACCCTCCGGGCTGGGACTACCTCAGAGACTGCCATGTGTTCACTACCCTCCAGGCTAGTGCACATGTGTTTTCCTAGTGCCTCCCTTCGGGCAGGTTTGGGCTCCGCAGCGTTCCCTCTTATGATCATGGGCACGCTTTCCCAGTGTTATCCAATAGCCACTGAGCGAGTCTTGCGGAACAGCAGTGTGATCTTTTCCAGCTAAACTTCGGCACATAAAAGATAAGTTTCAAAAAACTGCTGGCTGAGGCTTAGGCAGGGCGCTGGAAGGGACCAGCACCATGGCGTTTTGTTAGGGATCCCAATTCGTTGGTAACTCCTACCAACATGAAGTAGGAGTGACCGAACGAAAGGGAACGAGGTCAAATCTTACATGCCAATGTTCATTGGCTCATTTTAGTTTCACTCGAAGGCAATTGGTCTCCCTAGCATGATCCCAATTCGTTGGTAACTCCTACCGACTTGACATCTCCGTTTCCTCACTCAGGGAACGAGGGTTAACATACGTAACCGAGACGTTTTCTTATGTCTCATTCGAACTACAGAAACGCGACCCGGTTTGGCAAACTTGCATAGAGGGTTTATAGCAGGTAGAGAGCTGCAAAGCGAATCCAGAAGTGCCTTTCACCCTGTTACGACTTGATGAACCACTGATATGATTTTGGAAACATTATTTTAAGATAAAATATGTTCCTTAGTGTTGCTTTAATTCAGGGTCTGTACAGAACCTTGGTGTCCTTCTTGACAGTCGGCTAACTCTAGATAAACATATATCCTCTGTTGTTGCCTCTAGCTTCATCAAGCTCCGTCTCCTTTCTAAAATGAAACATTTTCTGGATGTGCCTTGAGATAGCAATACACGCTTTAATTACAAGTCGATTGAACTATTGCAATTCTTTGTACTTTTGTTTTTAAAATGTGCTTTATAAATAAAAGAACTAGAACTAGAACTAGATTTATTAAATAGCTTTTTGCCTTTATTTTGAAAGGATAGAGGAGAAGCAGCAGGAAAGTGCAGCATAAACGCAACTCTGACATGATGACAATTTAATCTGAGTTCAATGATCATGAAACATCTATAAATCATTGAGTCACTCGCATCTTCAACTGACCTTTTATCAGTAAGAGCATCTGTCATTTCAGTCACTCTTGCACTGCACAATGTTGAAATACTAACTGGTGATAAGTTACATGGTTAGCAGAATACTCTAAAAATAATTTAGTTCTTTTGTAAATATCACAATAATAAATATCTGTGCGACACACCAAAATAAATACCTAAAAATTCAACAATTCGATTAGTCTAAAATGTACATCTATTGCATTTTTTCATGAAGATTTTCAATGGAGAAATTATACCCATCAGTTTTAATAATTAAAATTATTACTTATTTCACATGGCCATAACAAACTACACTGACACATAATGAGTTCGTTGCAGGAGTTTTTTTTAAGTTTATTGTTGGTTCATTTCAACCGTAAATTTAAATTGAACAAAAAAGAAAATAACTGATGAGATCACACAAAATATCAGCCATACTCTTTTATGATTTACTAAGTTACACAGTTAACAGAGGAAAGGAAACCCTTGAACCTTAATTTCTTTCTTTCTGAGAAATACTGAAATGTTTTTTCGAAGGTCTAAGACACACGTTTGATCTTCATGCTGATGGATTTCATACCGTCATTGTAATTCTTATTCCAGGTGTACCAATAATTTCCAATGGTGTTATCTTTGGCAACTTCCCCCCATATATACAGACCGTTGGGGTTTGCATAGTAACAGGCATTGTACCAAAATCCCCCGAGACACAGTTTGGCACAGTTCTTCTCATGGGTGTCTTGGTCTTTGTCAAAGGTGGTGAACTTCTGTCCATTATTGTAGGTCAGAGAGTCGCCTGCAGAAAAGAAGAGCATTAAAGATATTATCATCATATGTATGTAACCCGTGGGAAAATTGGGTAATATAATAAACCAGACAAAGTCAGTGGTTTGTTAAATTTGTTTATTTTCATATTGTATATTTTTCCAGTTCTGTAAAAAGAAATGTACATTGTTATTGTTACTTGACATGTAAGATGTTTATTTTATAAAGTGAAAGTTACATAGCCTTACTGGTTGTGTTGTGCGAGTGCCGAAGAAGAGAGAGGAATGACGTCAGACGAGGAAATAACAGTGTCGAGAGAGCACGAGGAATAGAGACCGTAGCCTAATATGTGAATAACATATTTCTCTGGTAACATCTGATAGATTAGGATGACTAATCCTGACGAACTATCGGGTGATATCTCAATGCTGAACAGTGCTTTGACGAAGAGCTCAATTCAGTTTGTTTACGGACAGTTTGAAGTTTGACGCGAGCTGCTGACTGCGAGTGCGTGCGCGACGTGGGACGAAAGACTGCCTGTTTGTTGACTAAACGGACCGGAGCTATAGTCTGGGACATTCGATTGGATCGAGAGAGCTGCATCGGGACCGAGACAACGCACGCGATCGACGGGGACGGTGCTATTGTGCAACACACATGTGGTGAGCGCAGGGCAGGACTTAGGGTGGTGGGGGCCCCTGGGCTTGAGTCACTTTCGGGCCCTACCTTCTATACATTACTTTAAATAGAACAAAATGATACATAAGCTATGTATTAGAGCTACACAATTCTGGATAAACTGAGAATAAAAATAGAGATCACGATTCTGAACAAACAACTAAACAAAATAACAATTTATGTTAATTGCTGAAGTCTATTAAAAATGTTTAATTAATCTGAATTATAAAAAAAAAAAAAAACTTGGGTTTGAATGAATGATTCAATTCCTCAATCAAATACACTTGTTTCATAGATGAATCAGCATTTTTGAACGAATCTCCTGAATGAACGATTCAATGACAAATGTTTTTTAAAAGTCATTTGTCGCCATCTGGTGGCGTAACAATATAATCGATCCAATCGTTATTTGAAGTGCAAAGCTACTTTCAAAAGGTGACTGGTACTAGACAGTGTTACATGTTAAAAAAACGTAATAATTTATTTATATGACCACTGATTGAAGCTTGATTTTTTTTTTTTTTTAATAAATAAATAATGATTACAAAAGTTCAAAGTGATCATAAGTTTATTGCAATGCACAAATGTCTTGGTCAGAATGAGAATAAAACACTTATTTACCTGGAAAACATTATGTTTTGATTGTGGCATTTCTTTGAGATTTAGAATCCAGTATTCCTATAGGCTAATTATTGTTTCTTTTATGAATTTAATAAATAACTCTGTCTCGTATTCTGTCCAAACGATCCATGTAGGCTACTTAATCAGTGTTTTGTGTCCATTCGTTTTTCCTTTTTTAACCCGTAATTGAAAAACGAAAAATTAACGGTTGTTGTTTTTTTAAAACGCAAAGTTGAACACCAACATTTTAATTTGAACTGGCTACACCAACTGCTGCGCAAAAAAAGTAAATATCGACGAATTTTCTGATTTTTGTTTATGACTTTTTGCCCCTTTATTAAACATTTAAAATATTCAAAGATTAATATGGAAAACATGTCGATTTTACTGGTTTTCAAAGGCCAAATTAGAACCTGGAAGTGATGTTTTTTCCCGCAGTGCTGAATGAGAAGAGCCATTAATATTATTAATAAACTATTGCTTTGGCTAAATCACATCTCCATCTCCGCTGTTAAGCAGATGCGCTTTTAGAGAGAAATGCACATTTCATACGGAGTAATCAGAAGGTATTAGCTCTCGATTCGAATTTGTTCGTTTTAAAGTGGACATTTCAAGCTTTAGCCTACACAGGCTATATTTTGTTTCAGTTCTCGCGCTCCAGTTTACGGAGATCATGAAAGTGCGTCTGATTGTTTTCTTTTATTTTACAAAAGCACAACGTTTTCTTGTTATTGTGAGTTTACACAAATAAAAGTATTTGAGAATAATGTATTATTATTTTCTGTATGACCAGAAATGATAGAGTATTTTAAGTTGTTTCCACTGTTGATAGGAAAATGCAAGTGTTCGCGCTCGCGCCTCCGTGCCATGCAGTGCGCGCTCCACATTCAGCTTTGTTCCTTTTTTGCATAAAAGCGTCTTCTAAATATAGCCTATTAAATGTTATAATTAAATAATATAAAATTATTATTATTTGCGTAGCTATACATGGACCTCAAACACACCGTGTCTTCTAACTCAGGTGACTGTAAATGCGCAAAAACTGTTTCCATTGCAGTTTTGCGAAATATTCCTTTTTCGAATTGCCTGAAAAACCACCTCATGCGAGCGTAAAACATTTTTTTTTTTTTGCGAAATTGACGTGTTTCCATTGTGCTTATTTTCAATTCGCAGTTTCAATTTGCGCAATTTGAAGGGTAATGGAAACGCGGCTACTGTCTAATGCAGACAGTAAACGAGGCACTACGTAACTGCCAATAACCAATCAGCAAACCTCAAGATGACTGACATTTAATTTAGCTAATTAAATTTATTTTTCATTGCAGGGCAGGGCCAGGTAACAATGCTAGACCAATCAACAAACTTTAAAATGAAAAATTAAATGACTGACATATTATTTAAAAAATCAAACGTAAACGGGCGGGGCCCCCTATTGGGCGGGGCCCATGGGCTTGAGCCCAGTCAAGCCCAATGGTAAGTCCGGCCTTGGGTGAGCGCATTCATTTTATTTTATTTTGCTCTACGGAGTGAAGCAGCCACAAGTTTTAGGCTACAACGAACCCGAGCGTCGATTCAGGCCTGCTACGAGAACTGTGGTATTTTTTTTATTATTGGATTATTAGATTTTTGCCGGCTATTAGGTTTAGGAATTAGCCTACACTGTCAATCATCTTTTGGTTGTTTACTAATTCATATTCTTGTGTGATTATTTTATTTTATATTCAGTAAAGAGCTTTATTTGTTTCAATTGTTGTTGCTATTGTTATTTCATTTTCATTTTATAACTCTGTGTTTATTTGAGAACCACAGCAACCTGATTAATCATTTGCCCTTATTAAAATAAATATAGAATTTGATTGAATATTAGATCTAAAAGAACTCAGGTTAGCCTTCCCCCATAAACAACTGTTGGGGGCGCTACATGTAGATGAAGAATATTTCAGTGAAATTACAAAACATTTGATAGCACATGAACAAGTGCACTCGAGTGTGAAAGTATGAAAGTGTCCTACCTGCTCCTCCATCCTTGAACCCTGAAAGTTGCAGTTTATACCCGTCAGATTCAGGACCCACAGAGAAGGACGAGTACAGAGCAAAACCCTTCCTTCCAGTGAAGTCCTCCAGATCCACTCTCAGCATGTACTTTCTGTTACGTGTCAGCTGGTACATGTTCTCCAGCCCTGTTCACACACACACCCACACACACACACACACACGAATAACATGTTCAACCAAACACTGGACATGAATATCAACACTTCTATCAAAACCATTTCTTGACACCAAATACCAATGTTTAAAGCTGTGAGATCTTACCCAGCCAGTATTCGCCCTCGGTTGCCCCAAATCCTCTCTTGTACTCGTTCCACGGGCGATAGAAATTCACACTGCCGTCCATTCTCCTCTGAATCACCTGTGATGGGTTTATATAGAATATATGATTCATAATGTATGTCCTGATGTGTGTTTGATGATCTAAAGTCACATTCGTACCGTCCATCCTCCGTTGTCTTCATCTTTCCCATCTGAGACCATGTGACAGTAAACCCAGACGGGAACGTCTCCTGCTGGATAGATGGAGTAAATCCCACTGACTGTTTCTCCTGCTTTATAAAGGTCAGAACAGTCGACCGGCTTGGAAACATCAGCAACACAAACAGATGCCGTGAAAACAGAGAGCAGAGCCGCGACACACACCGTCATCTGGAGAGACACGACTGATCAAGATCCTCATTTATAATGATCAATTCACACTGAAATAATAATAAAAGTAATACAGTCGCTGTGAATGCGGATGAACTTACCGCCATCGTCTCAATCTTTTCTCAGCTGATCACTGCAGATTATTATCAATGTTTTATTTATAAATCTGGAAGAAATCAAAGCAAAAAAATCATCAGATTATTGTTGTTTGTGGTCATTTTTCTGAATTACACTGTTGTAGAAATGTCTTAATATTCTGTGAGGTAAAAGATGAAGAATGAAACATTAACTCACCGTTTGTGTTGTGCCTTGTGTTGTTCAGTCACTCTTTATATCTGTTAGATTCTTACACCCCTCCTTTGTGTTACAGAAGAAATTTATATTGCAAAAGCTTTGATTCTTGGCACATAGCGTTTTTGCTTTTATCTAGCTATAAATCGTTGAGTCACTCGCATCTTCAACTGACCTTTTATCAGTAATAGCATCTGTCATTTCAGTCACTCTTGCACTGCACAATGTTGAAATACTAAATGGTGATAAGTTACATGGTAAGCAGGCTTGAAACGCAAAGTCATACAGTTTCCAAAAACTGTGCAAAAAATGTCCATCCTTAACTGTTTCATAGTGGTCACTATAGTGGACAGCTATTCAAAAAGCATTTTCTTGTGTATGCATGGGTTTTCATGGCACATCAACCTCTACAGTGGACGCCGGTGCATCATCCTATACACTGCCACCAAGTGGCAAGCCGTTGTGTGTCGATTTTTCCCCCCTCCAAACCAAGATGGCCGACAGCCAGTCAGAAATCCCAAGTTGCTCAGGAATATCCACCCATTTCTTCTAGCCTAGGAGACTCTTGCAAGTAAAAAATTTTTTTTGTGTTATCAAGCAATATCTAATGAGTCATATCACAGTTACATTTCCCAAGTATTTTTAGATTGGGAGAAAATTCTGATTAATCATCTGTCCACTATAGTGGACCTCATGCATCACTAGCTGTGTTTCAGCTGCAATTCATACTATTACTGTAACTGATGTTCTTGAAAATACTTAGTCTGCAGTAACTTTTTTTGACTGTAAATAAATGTATTTGTGTTATTAGAATATAATTTGCATTAACATCAAAAAAGTAATGTGATTACATAATGTATGTGTTACGGTACGTAGACACAGGAGAGGAAGATGGATGGTGAACAGTGATTTATTGAAATACAAGGGTGCAGGGATGCGGTGAGCAGGGTAGGGGAGTCCAAAGAAGACACCGAGTAAAGGAAGATGCTGGAGACTAGTGATGTGTCGTTCGCGAACGAGATTCTTTGTAGTGAACGAGAAGAGCCGACTTCCATCGGGGAGAGCCGAATCTTTATTTGGGGCAGGACTTTATTTGGATGGGCACACCATGCGGCCAATCACATGGGAGGACAGACTAGGACAGACTTTATCAATGCAGAAACGTTCTCCATGAACACCTGTGATTACTGATAAAGCACCAACTTAATCAAAGTCAAGGGTCAAGAGCCCAACTAAAGCAAACACTGATCTCCATAATGGTGACATCAAACAAAACATTTCCAATAAGACATCAACATCTAAACCTCTGTTAATTCTCAATAAGATCTTCTATAGACTTGTGACAGAAATAAAGTCAGTCTGGTTAGTAATAAGTGAAGCTGGTAATGCTGTTTGTGGAGTTGTTTAATCAGATCTTCAGAGTGTTAATGTCTTCAGTTCATCTAAGGCTGTGTCTGAATAAAGTTGTAGTTTGTGTAATTACTCTTTCGAAAGATGATTGAAAGAATGTTTCAGGAACATCACACTAACCTTTAAATAACATTCTAGTAACATTAAGGAAACTGGACATTTTTATGTTCTTGGAATGTTAGAAATCAACATTCCTATAATGTTGAATTTTAAATCAAAACTAGAAAAAAAAGTTTGTTGCGACAAACTTTAAGTTGGCTTGAGAAAGCCGGACCAGAGAGTTTGAAGAAGTTTAAAGTAGTTTGAAGTTTAAAGTAGTTTAAAGTTTGACAGATAGATTAGTTAGAAAGAAAGAAAGATAGATAAGTTAGTTAGAGAGATAGATAGATAGATTTGTTAGAAAGAAAGATTGTTAAGTTAGTTAGAAAGATAGATTGATTAGTAAAAAATAAAGAAAGATAGATAAGTTAGTTAGAAAGATAGATCAGTTAAAAAGAAAGAAAGATTGATAAGATAGTTAGAACGATAGATTAGTTGGTTCAAAAGATAGATAGATTAGTAAGAAAGAAAGAAAGAAAGAAAGATAAGTTAGTTAGAAAGACAGATAGATTAGTAAGAAATAAAGAATGATAGCTAAGTTAGAAAGATAGATAGATTATTTAAAAAGAAAGAAAGACAGATCGATAAGTTCGAAAGATAGATATATTAGTTTAAAAAAGAAAAATAGATTAGTTAGAAAGAATTGATAGATTAGTTAGTTGGAAAGAAAGAAAGAAAGAAAGAAAGAAAGAAAGAAAGAAAGAAAGAAAGAAAAGTTAGTTAGAAAGATTGATAGATTAGTAAGAAATAAAGAAAGATAGATAAGTTAGTTAGAAAGATAGATAGATTAGCTAAAAAGAAAGAAAGAAATATAGATAAGTTAGTTAGAAAGATAGATTAGTAAGAAAGAAAGATAGATAAGTTGTTAGAAAGATAGATAGATTAGTTAAAAAGAAAGAAAGAAAGATAAATAGATTAGTAAGAAAGATAGATAGATTAGTTAGAAAGATAGATAGATTAGTTAGAAAGAAAAAAAAAGTTAGTTAGAAAGATTGATAGATTAGTTAGTTGGAAAGAAAGAAAGAAAGAAAGAAAGAAAGAAAGAAAGAAAGAAAGAAAGAAAGAAAGAAAGAAAGAAAAGTTAGTTAGAAAGATTGATAGATTAGTAAGAAATAAAGAAAGATAGATAAGTTAGTTAGAAAGATAGATAGATTAGCTAAAAAGAAAGAAAGAAAGAAAGATAGATAAGTTAGTTAGAAAGATAGTTTAGTAAGAAAAAAGATAGATAAGTAGTTAGAAAGATAGATAGATTAGTTAGAAAGAAAGAAAGAAAGATAAGTTAGTTAGAAAGATTGATAGATTAGTTAAAAAGAAAGATAGATTAGTTAGTTAGAAAGATAGATTAGTAAGAAAGAAAGAAAGATAAGTTAGTTAGAAAGATAGATAGATAGATTAGAAAGAAAGAAAGAAAGAAAGATAGATAAGTTAGTTAGAAAGATAGATAGATTAGAAAGAAAGAAAGAAAGAAAGAAAGAAAGAAAGAAAGAAAGAAAGAAAGATAAGTTAGTTAGAAAGATAGATAGATTAGCTAAAAAGAAAGAAAGAAAGAAAGATAGATAAGTTAGTTAGAAAGATAGATTAGTAAGAAAAAAGATAGATAAGTAGTTAGAAAGATAGATAGATTAGTTAGAAAGAAAGAAAGAAAGATAAGTTAGTTAGAAAGATTGATAGATTAGTTAAAAAGAAAGATAGATTAGTTAGTTAGAAAGATAGATTAGTAAGAAAGAAAGAAAGATAAGTTAGTTAGAAAGATAGATAGATAGATTAGAAAGAAAGAAAGAAAGAAAGATAGATAGATAAGTTAGTTAGAAAGATAGATAGATTAGAAAGAAAGAAAGAAAGAAAGAAAGTTAGTTAGAAAGATTGATAGATTAGTTAGTTGGAAAGATAGGTAGTAAGAAAGAAAGAAAGAAAGAAAGAAAGAAAGAAAGAAAGAAAGAAAGAAAGAAAGAAAGAAAGAAAGAAAGAAAAGTTAGTTAGTTAGAAAGATTGATAGATTAGTAAGAAAGAAAGATAGATAAGTTAGTTAGAAAGATAGATTAGTTAGTTCGAAAGATAGATAGATTAGTAAGAAAGAAAGAAAGAAAGATAAGTTAGTTAGAAAGACAGATAGATTAGTAAGAAATAAAGATAGCTAAGTTCGAAAGATAGATAGATTAGTTAAAAAGAAAGAAAGAAAGATTGATAAGTTCGAAAGATAGATAGATTAGTTTAAAAAAGAAAGATAGATAAGTTAGTTGGAAAGACAGAATGATTAGTAAGAAATAAAGAAAGATAAGTTAGTTAGAAAGACAGATAGATTAGTAAGAAATAAAGAAAGATAGATAAGTTAGTTAGAAAGATAGATCAGTTAAAAAGAAAGAAAGATAGATAAGTTAGTTAGAAAGATAGATAAGTTAGTTAGAGAGATAGATAGATAGATAGATTCGTTAGAAAGAAAGATAGATAAGTTAGTTAGAGAGAGAGATAGATAGATTCGTTAGAAAGAAAGAAAGATTGTTAAGTTAGTTAGAAAGATAGATAGATTAGTAAAAAATAAAGATAGACAGATTAGTAAAAAATAAAGAAAGATAGATAAGTTAGTTAGAGAGATAGATAGATTTGTTAGAAAGAAAGAAAGATTGTTAAGTTAGTTAGAAAGATAGATAGATTAGTAAAAAATAAAGAAAGATAGATAAGTTAGTTAGAAAGATAGATCAGTTGAAAAGAAAGAAAGATAAGTTAGTTTGAAAGACAGATAGATTAGTAAGAAATAAAGAAAGATAGCTAAGTTAGAAAGATAGATAGATTAGTTAAAAATAAAGAAAAATTGATAAGTTCGAAAGATAGATTAGTTAAAAAAAGAAAGATAGATAAGTTAGTTGGAAAGATAGATAGATAAGTTAGTTGGAAAGAAAGAAAGAAAGAAAGAAAGAAAGAAAGAAAGAAAGAAAGAAAGAAAGAAAGAAAGAAAAGTTAGTTAGAAAGATTGATAGATTAGTAAGAAAGAAAGAAAGATAAGTTAGTTAGAAAGATAGATAGATAGATTAGAAAGAAAGAAAGAAAGATAGATAAGTTAGTTAGAAAGATAGATAGATTAGAAAGAAAGAAAGAAAGAAAGAAAGAAAGAAAGAAAGAAGGAAAGATAACTTAGTTAGAAAGATTGATAGATTAGTTAAAAAGAAAGAAATATAGATTAGTTAGTTAGAAAGAAAGATAGATTAGTTAATTAGTTAGAAATATAGATAGATTAGTTAGTTAGAAAGAAAGAAAGATAGATAAGTTAGTTAGAAAGAGATTAGTAAGAAATAAAGAAAGATAGATAAGTTAGTAAGATAGATAGATAGATTAGTAAGAAAGAAAGATAGATAAGTTAGAAAGATATATAGATTAGTTAAAAAGAAAGAAAGAAAGAAAGAAAGAAAGAAAGATAGATTAGTAAGAAAGAAAGATAGATAAGTTAGTTAGAAAAATAGATCGATTAGTTAGAAAGAAAGAAAGAAAGAAAGAAAGAAAGAAAGAAAGAAAGAAAGAAAGAAAGAAAGAAAACTTAGTTAGAAAGATAGATAGATTAGTTAAAAAGAAAGAAAGATTGATAAGTTAGTTGGAAAGATAGATAAGTTAGTTGGAAAGAAAGAAAGAAAGAAAGAAAGAAAGAAAGAAAGAAAGAAAGAAAGAAAGAAAGAAAGAAAGAAAGAAAGAAAGAAAGAAAGAAAGAAAGAAAAGTTAGTTAGAAAGATTGATAGATTAGTAAGAAATAAAGAAAGATAAGTTAGTTAGAAAGATAGATAGATTAGCTAAAAAGAAAGAAAGAAAGATAAGTTAGTTAGAAAGATAGATAGATTAGCTAAAAAGAAAGAAAGAAAGATAGATAAGTTAGTTAGAAAGATAGATTAGTAAGAAAGAAAGATAGATAAGTAGTTAGAAAGATAGATAGATTAGTTAGAAAGAAAGAAAGAAAGAAAGAAAGATAAGTTAGTTAGAAAGATTGATAGATTAGTAAGAAATAAAGAAAGATAGATAAATTAGTTAGAAAGATTGATAGATTAGTAAGAAAGAAAGAAAGATAGATAAGTTAGTTAGAAAGATAGATAGATTAGTTAGAAAGAGAAAGATAGATAAGTTAGTTAGAAAGATAGATAGATCATTTAGTTAGAAAGATAGATAGATTAGTTAGAAAGAAAGAAAGATATATATGTTAGTTAGAAGGAAAGATGCATGTGACTTCAAGTCCACATCATCCCTCGAGTACTGGTCATGTAGAACGTGCAGTCCAGTCAGCAAAAGCCATCCTACGGCAAAAGGACCCGGTACTAGCGTTGCTGAGCTACCGAACAACCCCAAATGCGTCAACTGGAGTGAGTCCGGCAGAACTCAGGAACACATTACCAAAACTGGACCACAACCTCATTCCGAAGTGGCCGGATCAGAGACTGATACGGAGACGAGATGATGCTGCTAAGCAACAACATGCATTCTATTTTAATAGAAGGCATGGAGTGAGAAACTTGCCTCCGCTAAGGCCAGGAGATCCAGTCCTTGTCAAGCTGGATGGGGAAAAACAGTGGAAGACTCCAGCGACAGTCATGGGACAGAGTTCAACAGAGCGCTCTTACATGATCAGTAGCCCAGAAGGGGGAATGAAAAGGCGTAATCGGTGCCACTTACAGCTTCAACGTCCCCAGGAGAGCAGTGATGATGCCGAAACAACAGGGCACTCAGAAACAAAGTGTGATGATGACACAATTCAAACAAATGACTCCGTGCTCACACAGACTATAGTGAAGGATGTAGAGTAACAAGGTATGGTAGAGTAAACCAGTTCAGAAGCTGAATTTGTAATACTGTATGTCTTACAAGTAGTGTAAGAACTGAGGTTAACAAACTGTTCTAATGTCAATGTTAGTGGTTGAAGTTAAGTATAGGAAAAGTGAAGAGAAGTAAAATGTTCATAAATGTGAGAAGCATTAATACTGTGTTATGTAAGTCATGCATACAGTTAAATTCTCTAATTTAGGGAATAGTTGGTTGTTTAGGAGAGCATAAGTTGAATCTTTAAAACACAGCCTTGTGCTAATTAATGTAGAGGTAATATACTATGTTCATTGTAATTTGGGATAACAGTCCTTCTGTTAAAAAGAAAAAAAAAGTTCTTAAAAGGGGGAGATGTCCAGAGGTGTCAAGTAACGAAGTACAAATACTTTGTTACATTACTTAAGTAGAAATTTTGGGTATCTATACTTTACTGGAGTAATTATTTTTCAGACGACTTTTTACTTCTACTCCTTACAATTTTACGCAATTATCTGTACTTTCTACTCCTTACATTTTAAAAATAGCCTCGTTACTCCTAGTTCATTTCGGCTTGTTTTCATTCCGGCTTGTCTTTGTTAAAAAAAATTTGGCCAATTACACAAACGATTTAGATCTGAGTCCCGCCTCCTGAACACACATCGCTAAACTGATTGGCTTTGTGTTTTCTTTCTAACTTGTGAGAGGCTGTAGTCACATTTGGTTGTGCGAAGTGCGAAGCGCCAAAACTCCTCCGAGTCCTAAGGAAACCTAGATGCGGTAAGCGAGGGAGAAATCAACAGTTCTGTGCTCAAGAATACGGGGCAAATCGCGTCAAATATTGATTTGGGGACAGAGACTTTGTGAGAGAGAGAGAGAGAGAGAGAGAGAGAGAGAGTGTGTGTGTGTGTGTGTGTGTGTGTGTGTGTGTGAGCGAGAGAGAGAGAGTGTGTGTGTGTGTGTGTGTGCGCAACTCTACATTACAGGGTCAAAATATCCCCACAAAGATGTCAATATCCGAAATCCTTGTCCTTTTTTCAGAAAAAAGCTTATAAATCAGACTTTTGTTTTTTGAAAATGTAAAAATGCAGACAGTTTTCTGTGATAGGTAAGGTTAGTCTATGGGGGGTAGAATACACAGTTTGTTTGTACAGTATAAAAATCATTATGTCTATGGAAAGTCCCCATAAAACATGAAAAAATAACATTGCTTGGTCTGTTGAAGGCTGGTCTTGTTGAAATGAGAGGCCTGTTGATCAAATTATCCCAGTCTCATCAGCTGGACTGAAAGAAGTTTCAGTGCTCTTAGGACACTGAAAACATGGCTCAGAGCCATGGTCACAAGTGACACTTGACAGTATAGCTGTGTGTCGTGTCCAACAGGACAAACTGGACAGAATTGATGTGAAACATATGCCAACAGTTAATTTCTGTTAAATGATTAGTTCACTTAGTTAAAAATGAAAATTCGGTCATCATTTACTCACTCTCGAGTTGTTTCAAACTAGTTTCTTTCTTCTGCTGAACACAAAAGAAGATATTTTGAAGAATGTCGATAACCAGACAGTTGATGGTAGCCATTGACTTCCATAGTATATATATTTTTTCTACCATGGAAGTCAATGGAGTCCATCCACTGTCTGGTTATCGACATTCTTCAAAATATATTCTTTTGTGTTCATCAGAAGAAAGAAATTCATAAATATTGCACTATTGCATTGCACTATGAGCGGAGTAAAGTTAAGTCTCTGTTAAACTGCCACCATGTCTTTATTAGTTATTTGTAACATTACAGAATTAATTAATTTACGTATTGTTAAGGTCAATATAGACTAAAAACCTTAATACATTATCCTATTAATTTCCTGATTCCTCAGCTTATTTAGCTTATTTATTTAGAAAATTAATTTTCTATGGGCATATATACAGCTGAAACAGGTAGCCTAGTGCATCATCCCAAATTTTTCAACATCAACATTTTAATATAATTATAGTCAAATATGGCCTTTAGAAAAATGTGTTTTTTTGAGGAGCTGCACTATATAGGTAGTGCACTATATAGGCCCCTGTGGCACGACCTAAGCTTTTGTCCTTAAAGGAGTCATAATTGTAGAAATTTCACTTTTCCACGAGAATCAATGTATGTTATGATTGCATAATGATTATACACTGGCCGGGAAGCCGATATTTAAAAGTGAAGCGTTTGTTTACCTCGGGGTTTGTAAAATAGGCCACGTGCACGCGCACGAAAAAACGAGATTTTGATTTCTTCCCCTTCTTGACGTCAAGACGGGGGAGGATATACCAAATATGGACACCGCAAACCTATGCCGCGGGAAGCCCGCCCCTCTCCCCCTCTCCCCCTCAGATTCAGTTTAGTCGACGCGAGAAAGATGGAGAAATCGAGTGCACACCTGAGATGCTCTGTGGGTGACTGCCACAAACAACATGCAAATGTGTTTTATCTACCAAAAACGGACGAAACTATCAGGGAACAGTGGATGAAATTCATTTTTAATGACGCTGTCCCAACAACTCTTTCAAGTGGCGTATCGTTAGGTGTGTGTGCTAAATATTTTACACCGGAATCTTTTACAAATTTGGGGCAGTATCAGGCGAACTTGGCCTCGAAGCTCCGTTTGGGAAAAGGTGCCATCCCAACCATCAGGGACATGCCAGAAATTGAAAAGGTAAGACTGTGTTTTTATTGCTCTACTGTGGTTAACAAATAGCAGCTAACTGCTAATGCGGCTATTGTATGTAACGTTACCTTCGAGGTAAACACTCTTATTTTGACATTCTGGCTGGAGAGTCGCGAACGGAGCAGTGAATTGCGCATGCTTCCTCATATCTGCAGAGGAGCTGTATCAGAGCAGACGCGACTCTCTTGTCTCTTTCTTTGAATCCTGTTTTGCAGATATCACAGTAATCTGTCAGCTGGGTCTCCTGAGCCGCAACAGATTCTTGGGGGCTCGTCCGGGATCCACTCCAGGTGACGCTAGGAGGCGGATCCAGAGATTCCAGGACCGTGGGACCAGGTGGCACTGGGGCTAGAGGCCGGTGGCTGCTGCACCAACGGTGACGACGAGGCGCACACAGAGGGCTGAACACACGCTGTCTTCATCCTGAGGTTAAGA
This sequence comes from Rutilus rutilus, assembly GCF_951802725.1. Taxonomy (NCBI): domain Eukaryota; kingdom Metazoa; phylum Chordata; class Actinopteri; order Cypriniformes; family Leuciscidae; genus Rutilus; species Rutilus rutilus. The sequence continues at coordinate 58,915,190 of NC_140210.1, forward strand.
CAGTTCCGGAGAGGACAACAGAGAACGATGCCATGGCAGATCGTACAAGGAAACGTTTGGTGTGGGACATCAGAAAAGACCTGATCACACTGCCTGCTGATGAACTGTTTCGCATCACCAAGGTCATCGGGCCTGTACGAGGTAAAGACCCATTTGAACTTGACCTGGAAGACAGTGAGGGTTGTTTCGAGTACATCGATGCCTTCATGTCAAGTGAATCTTTGCTCGAGACTGAGGACCAAGGTATGAGTGAACTGTTGTCATTGCAAGAGACTGTAAAATCAGCCAAACAGATTTGCACTGCTGTATGTACATCTGATGTTGATACAGACACTCACCTTACACATGTGTTACATCCACCCACTACTGATAACACTTATCTGACATCACATGTTGCACCTGACTCTGGGAGTGTTAAGGGGGCCGTACCTGAAACAGACAAAGACATGCGTAGAATGCTTGCAGAGTACGAAGAAATTGGCAGAAAAATTCGCCAGTACATGACACCTACTCAGAACACTAACTTAACTCACGCTGTAGCACAGGGAGGTGCCACTGCAGCACACATGTACCAGACTGAGCAGCCCAAAAATGTAGCTCATGACTTGGTGTTCCCTATGGGGGGGTTTAAGTATATCCAGCCCCGTGAGTTTAAGATACATGGAGGCCAGATTGGAGATAACTCATCAGACATCACGTTCAACAATGTCTGCAGGCAAATAGACAGTGGCCTAAAAGAGAACTTCAGCGATGCCGATGTTGTTAGAGGGGTGCTGCGAATTATCAAGCCAGGTATCTTTAAAGATATGCTGATGAACAAAGACGACATGACTGTAGCGGAGCTAAAGGGGTTCTTACAATCACACTTGGGGGATCGAAATAGCACAGAACTGTTCCAGGAACTGATGTGCACCAAGCAGAGTGAACACGAAACCCCTCAGCAGTTCCTTTACCGAGTCATGGGGTTAAAACAAAAAATACTCTATGCGGCAAAACAAGCTGATTCAGACAGAAAGTATAGTGCAGCTACTGTACAGGATGTGTTCTTGCACACTGTTTACCAAGGTCTAAGCCACCGGTGTAAAGATATTCGCAGCGAGCTGAAACCCTTGCTAGCCGATTGTGATGTAACTGATGATGCTATCCTCAGGCACGTCATGAAAATTACAAGTGACAAGAATGAGAGACTGCGCCGACTGGGCCCACCAACCAGGACGAAGCCATCTATAGCTAATAGTGCCCAAGTTAGTGACGAAACTGGCGGAGATGTGAAAGCTGCAAAAGGGTTTGCTGCACAAAAAGGGCAGGACGATCAGATTAAGCTTCTTACTGTCAGGATTGATGCTCTAACTAGCATGGTAGAGGCTCTACAACACTCCATGCCAGTACGAACTGAGGGTGGCTGTCAATGCTCCTCCAGCCAACCATCCTCCCGCCGGGTGAGCCGCTGGCGTTGCTGTCCACGGTGTACGGACGAAGGGCGACAGGACTGTACACACTGTTTCAACTGTGGTGAGGAGGGACACCAGGCAGTGGGGTGCCTACGACGACCTCAGCAACAGGGAAACGGGAGCCGGCCACTGCAAAGGGGCAACCAGTGACCGCACAGCAAATGCCCCAACCAGAAGTTTCTCCCCCAAAGCCTAAAAAGAGAGAAGTGCTAGGACAAGAAAACAAGCATCAGATACAAACAAACAAATCTATAAATGAAATGAGGTCCAGGAGTCAAGGAGCAGGTGTTCTGGGCCCCTGTAAGACCAAAAACGACAACATAATCAAACTAATCGGAAGCAAGGCACTGACCCAGTGCAACTTGAATGGCTTGACAGTGAAGGCATTACTCGACACAGGTGCCCAAGTCAGCATGGTGGACTGTGAGTGGAAAGAGAAATATCTGCCAAGTGTTAAGGTGAGGCCGCTTCAGGAACTTCTTGGGTGTCAAGATGATCTGAAAGTCTACGCTGTAAATGGAGACCTTATCCCATTTGACGGCTGGGCAGTCATCACCGTCAACCTGCTAGGAAATGAGGACCCAAGTCTATCCATTAATGTCCCATTTCTGGTGAGTAAGATGCCAATTGAGAGACCACTCCTGGGTTTCAACTTAGTAGAAGAACTGATTCAGGGGCAGTCTGAGCAGTTGATGCCAACACTTACCTCACTACTGGCCGGAGCCATTGATATCCCTCACGAAAAGGCGCAAACTTTAGTCAATGTGATCCAAGCTGCTGAAGAAGATAACGGAGACGGACACTTAAAGATTGGTCCAAGAGGAGTAGTTATCCGTGCAGGACAGGTGACTTGGGTGAAGTGCAGAATCCCTTTGAAGATGGCACAGTCTGACATGGTGGCTTTGTTTGAGCCTCATGAAAATAGTGATCACTTAAGATTCTTGGACATTGGGGAGGGGCTCTTAGAAATAAAACCCCAAAGTGACACTTGTGTTTCCATACCCATTGGAAATAGCACAGTGGGTGATGTGACCCTCCCACGTGGTACAGTGATTGGAACATTACAGCGGATTGAGAGGATATTAGCGGAGCCTGGAAAAACAAGTGAGCCAAGGCAGACAATGATCCAAGCTGTGACCACTCTAGAGGATGAAGTGAGAACATCATTGTGGCATCCACCCGTCAACCTGGACCACCTTGAAGAGGGCCAACGAGAGGTTGTTCAAAGAATGTTGTATGAGGAGTCAAGTGCCTTCAGCAGAGATGACAATGACATTGGTTGCATACCCAGCTTGCAGATGCCAATCACACTTAGAGACGACATCCCGGTTCAGAGGGCGTACTCATCAGTGCCAAAACCCTTGTTTAGCGAGGTGAAGAGCTACATACAGGATCTTCTAGCGAAAGGATGGATCGTCAAATCAAAGTCACCATATGCCGCTCCAGTAGTCTGTGTCCGCAAGAAGGATGGCAAACTGAGGCTCTGTGTTGATTACCGTCTCCTGAACAGGAAAACCATCCCTGACCGTCACCCATTGCCTAGGATACAGGATCTGATCGACACCCTTGGGGGATACTCCTGGTTCAGCATTCTCGACCAAGGCAAAGCGTACCACCAGGGGTACATCGCAGAGGGATCCAGACACATGACGGCATTCATCACACCCTGGGGGCTGTATGAGTGGGTCCGGATTCCCTTTGGGTTGTCCAATGCGCCTGCTGCCTTCCAACGCAGTATGGAAGAAATGCTTGACTCTCTCAGGGATGAGTGCTGCATCCCGTATCTAGATGATGTCTTGTGTTATGCAAAGTCCTTTGGGGAGCATGTGGAGAGTATTCGTAGAGTGTTGAGGGCCCTCCAGTACCACGGTGTGAAGCTGAAACCTGAAAAGTGTGAAATGTTCCGGAGTGAAGTCAGATATGTCGGACGGCTAGTGTCAGCAGAAGGAGTGCGGATAGATCCTAAGGATCTGGAGGCTGTCCGATCTTTAACCACCAGGACTCCTGAGACAGTGGGGGATGTGAGGAGATTACTTGGGTTCCTCAGCTACTACCGTGCCTTCATTCAAGACTTTTCCAGGACAGCCAAACCCTTGTATGAATTACTGCAGGCGAAGCCTGGAACAATACAGGATACTCACAGTAAGAAGAAAGCGAAAGGCCCACAAGTTCCCTCCAGAACTCCAGTAGAATGGACCAGGGACCACCAACAGATCCTGGAGGAACTAATTGGTATGTTAGCAAGCCCACCTATACTGGCATATCCGGACTTCAACTTACCCTTCACGCTGCACACTGATGCATCCGAAAGGGGTCTAGGGGCCATCCTCTACCAGCGTCAAGACGGAAGGTTGAGAGTTATAGGATATGGATCCAGAACATTGACAACAACAGAGAGGAACTACAGATTACACAGTGGTAAACTTGAGTTCCTGGCATTGAAGTGGGCGGTGTGTGAGAAGTTCCGGGACTACCTGTTCTACGCCCCGCACTTCACAGTGTACACCGACAACAATCCCCTGACATACGTGATGAGTACGGCAAAGCTCAACGCAGTAGGACATAGATGGGTCGGGGAGCTGTCTGATTTCCGGTTCGATGTCAAGTATCGGCCAGGGAAGGTCAACATCGACGCAGACACCTTGTCTCGTCTCCCTCTGGACATTGAAGTATACACATCAGAGTGCACGGAAGGGCTACCCGCGGGGGCAATACAAGCAGCATGGGAGGGCAGTCATGTGTCAAAGATGAAGGACGTGGCCTGGGTTGCTGCCCTGTATATGTCCATGGGGGAGGATGAACCACGTCAACCCACCACTTGGTTGCCCACAATAGGACAGGATGAACTAATTCAAGCCCAGAAAGAGGATTCTGTAATCTCTCAAGTGAGACAATGGAAGGAGGAGGGTGTCACCCTCACAGACGAAATGAGAGGAGTTTTGACAGGAACCAACAGAAAGCTGATGTATGAGTGGAATAAGCTACAGCTTGAGGGAGGACTATATCGAAGAACGAGGGAGAGAAAACAGCTTGTCTTACCGAGCAAGTACAAAAAGCTGGCACTTGAACACCTCCATGACAAGATGGGACACGTGGGTACAGAGCGAGTACTGAGCCTGGTGAGGGAACGGTTCTACTGGCCATACATGAAAGCTGAAGTGGAAGAATATGTGACTAGGAAGTGCCCATGTATAAAACAGAAGAAACCGACTGTACATGTTCGAGCGCCCATGGGTTGCATCACAACAGACTCACCTATGGAGCTGGTCTGCATTGACTACCTGCACCTGGAACCGAGCCGTGGAGGATATGAATATATCCTGGTCGTCATGGACCATTTCACAAGGTTCGCCCAAGCTTACCCAACCAAGAACAAGTCAGGGCGGACTGCAGCTCAGGGCCGTGAGTTTGAGAATGAGCTTTTTCGCACTCTCCAACAGTTCGCTGGAATCGGCCACTCTCGGACGTCGCCATACCATCCCCAAGGAAACCCAGTCGAGAGGTTCAACCGGACCCTACTACAGATGTTGAGGACACTGGCAGACAAAGAAAAAGAAAAGTGGAAAGAGCACTTACCTCAAATTGTGCATGCCTACAACTGTACACGGCACGAGTCCACTGGATATTCTCCCTTTTACCTTTTGTACGGACGGCATCCTCACCTTCCAGTAGACCTGATCTTCGGCCTGGTGGAGCCAACGGATGGAGTCACTCCAAAAGGATATGCAAATCAGTGGGCGGCACGGATGGCTGAGGCATACAAGATTGCTGAAGGAAGCAGTCGCCAAGCAAGTGCGAGAGGGAAGGCTCAATACGACCGGAAGGCAAGAGGAGTGGTACTGAAAGTGGAAGACCGAGTGCTTGTCAGAAACCTTGGAGAACGAGGAGGTCCAGGGAAGTTACGATCCTACTGGGAAAAGATGGTCTACGTGGTGAAGGGGCAGGTGTCTGATAACCCAGTTTATGTAGTCTCCCCTGAAAATGGGGACAAGAAGAAAACTAGGACACTGCACCGGAATCTACTACTACTGGTTAATGACTTACCTGTGGAGGCTCCCGCGACGGCATTCCAATCGACAAAACCTGAAAGACAGAAAAAGACAAGAGGTCAGTCACCCAACAGAGAAAACAACAGAGACCAAGACAGTGACGTGACAGACTCAGATGAGGAAAGTAGTGGAGGAGGATACTGGCTGAGAAACCCAGTTAGCTGGACAGAACCAATGAATAGCCACCCACCTGAGCAAGCATCTGTAAGAGAAGAGTTCAATCAAACACAAAGAAGGGAAGTATCAAGAATACTGGAAAAGTCACCAGAAAGAGAAGTGGATACTTACCTGGTACCACCTGTGGAGGATGATGTGGACGAGGAGAGGGAAACAGCTGCTTGTGTTGAGCCAGAGGGAGTAGCAAGAGAGGCTGAAAGTCCAAGTGTGGGGGATGAAACTGCAGTTAGAAGGTCTACGAGAGAGAAAAGGCCACGACAGATCTACACTTATGACACTTTAGGTCAGCCTGTGCTACAGCAATACCCAACACTGAATGCAGTGACAGCATATCCGATCACACATGTACCTGTCTGGGGTATAAATAGTTACCTACCACAAATTAGTTATACCAATCCATACACTCCCCACACATACATGCCTTACAATTTTACTGTGCCTGTGTGTTGATTGCACATATAGGAGGTAAGAGGTAGACCACTGGAGCTTTTCTTATTTTGTCAGTGAGAGTGTGATACACACAAAGTATGTACACAATTGTGTTTTCTTTTCCCTTTTCTGAACATGTATATGTATAAAATGATTGCATTATTTTCTGATGTTGTGTTGAAATACTAATTAACCAATGTATATTTACATTTATATGGAGAGAAATGAAGCTCTCATATATGGACATTCTGGCTGGAAAGTCGCGAACGGAGCAGTGAATTGCGCATGCTTCCTCATATCTGCAGAGGAGCTGTATCAGAGCAGACGCGACTCTCTTGTCTCTTTCTTTGAATCCTGTTTTGCAGATATCACAGTAATCTGTCAGCTGGGTCTCCTGAGCCGGGGCCTGCAACATGTACTTGAACCTCTGTTCATTATTGTTTTCGTTATTAAATAAAAGAAAGAGTCATCGTCTGCCTCCTTCCTTGACAATCCCGTTAAAGATTTTTTTCTCACTAAGAAAAAATGGTTCTTTTAAAAAATGTAGCACTGAAAGAGTCTTTCTTTGGGGAACCAAAAATGGACCTTCTGGCATCGCTTTTAAAACCAACCTTTTGCAACCTTAGTGTAGGCCTAAATGGGCACATGATTTCTGTCTTTCTTTCATTTATGATAGAGTCGTAGCTGCTACAAGCCTGAGAAACCCTGTTATATCACGTCACAGCCGGACATTAAAAAGTCTGTTGATTTTGTCCATTCTGCCTTTGCTTTTATGCTGGATCTCACCATATCGTACAATCAGACAAGCAACAACGGTACAGCATGGAACAATCGCACACTGTGCACCAGGTTAGTTATAATATGGACGCATCAGGACACAAGAATTAACCCATTAACTCAATCATGTCATATCAAAAGATTAATTTTTCCAGTTTGCAATAATTAATCCGATGAGATTAACACATCTGACATGATGTATATAGACAGGCAGAAGTTTATTTGAAGATTTGATCAATATATATAACCGTAAATCAAAAGACCAAAACCAAAGATAAACACTGATTTACACACATCGAGAAAAGTAAAACCTTAAACCTTTACATCTGTCATATAGTGAGAACAAAAGCAGATAATTGTCTCCCAAAAACACTAGTGTTTCTAAGACTCACGTTTGATCTTCATGATGGTGGATTTCATACTGAGGGAGAAACTGTTCTTCCAGCTGGACCAAACAACACCAATGGTGTGATGTGTGTTGTCGTCTCCCCGCAAATACACACTGTTAGACCTTACCGGGTTTTTTTACAGTAAAATACTGGCAACACTGTTGCCAGTAAAATACTGTTAATTGTACAGTTCTTTACTGTAGTCTAGTTTGTTTCTGTAAAAATGCACTAAATTCTAATTCAAATGAACTAATTACACTTGCAGAAACTGACTGCTTTAAATTGACCAACTGTCATTTAAATGTATTAACTAAAATTTATAATGCATTAATAATGTGAGCAAAGTAAAACTGTGAACTTCTTTCATTTGAGACCACTAAAAAACTATTGTACATAAAAAGATTTTCACTGGACCAGCAACTACACAGTCACTGCCTGTTAAATAAAGCAACATGCAGCATATCATCAATGTTTGTAGATCTTCTCCTGGACTGAAGCACAGGCTCTACTCTTCTGCACAATGGTGACCCAAAAAAACAAGATTTTACAGTAAACTACTGGCAACAGTGTTGCCAGTATAAAACAGTTTTATAACTTACAGTTTATTACTGTTAAAATACATTTTGTGGGTGTGTCTTTTTATCTTACACTGTTAACCCTTTCAACCCCACAGGGAAATCCACAGAGTAAAAAGTAACATTGAGACAGTGTTGCAGTGAGATAATTAAGGGAATATGTAAGTGATTGTTGAGCATTAGTGATGAACACCTGCTGTTAATAAGCAGAATCACTGAAGAAAAGAGAAACACAAGAACAGAAAATAGAGAAACACAATAACTACGACTGACTTCCAGCCATTACACATTATTACACTTATTATTAACCAGTATGACTTTATTTCTGTCATACAGAAGTTGTTATTGAAAATGTTTGTTTGAAGTTACCATTATAGAGATCAGTGCTTGCTTTAGTTGGGATGCTGATGCTAAAACATTCATTTTTCTTTTGCTGCTTGAGCTGTGTTTTTGCAAGTCACACTTGTGCACACACAGTTTATGAATGATTGTGGTTGTAATGTTTATGATGACAAAATCATCATATTGCCTGTTCATTCACTAAAGAATTAATTCTTATTCAAACAGAGTTTTATCCTCGATCAAAAGTGTTACATTAGCACCACTGTGAAACTACAGCAATAAATTACTATGACTCTTTTTTTTAACACATCATGCATAAACCAAAAAAAACAGAGCTACACTATGTTTTAGAAACACAGAGATATCACAATTTAGCACATTAATCTCAACAATGGTGGCAATATTTCTTTTTATTATTATTATTCATGCAGCAGTGCATGCTGGGAGTTTTATATTATCCTGGAACCCAGCATGCATTGCGACATGAAACTTTTCACCATTGTTGAGATTCATGTGCTGATTGTTGATGTCTGTGTGTGTCTGAGTCAAGCAGGAGAAAACTAAAATTGAATGCACTATATGATTGTTATTTTTCAGAAGACCTGATAACAGAAATATTGATTTCATTTTGTAGATACACAGATTTATGCTAAATATGACATACCCATAATTTCAATGAATATATACAGGAATAATCTGAACATCAGACATGTCCAGGATGATTATGACATCATCACAAAAGAATAAAAACACCTTATAAACTTTCTCTTGACTTTTTCTTGCCACAACAAATGTGTTTTATAAACTCACTGTTACAGCAGTCAGAGAGAGATGAATGATAAGAAGTCAATGGACAAGAGACCAACTAAAGCAAATACTGATCTCCATTATGGTGACAACAAATTTTATTATTAACTAAATCTTTGTTAATTCTCAACAAGAACTTTTGTACTTGTATGAAAGAAATAATCGTAAACTGGTTTCACACTCAGTGTTGCTGGAAGTCAGTTGTAGTTTTTGTGTTTCTCTTTTTTCTGTTCTTGTTTGTCTCTCTCCTTCAGTGATTCTGCTTATCAGGTGTTCATCAGTGTCTCAATTCACTCACTTCTTTTCATTCACTCTGTCAAGTGGACTATATTAGTGAACTAATGTAGGGAATAGTGAATGATGGTATAGGGTGTGATTGGGAAAACAGCCTCTGAGTGTCGATTTTGAGCACTGTTCATTTACAGTATATTCCTGTAGGCTATTTTTGTTTTCTACGGTATATTACTGTTTTAATGGAAAATGGTATGATATTGTCTGAATTACGCCTTTTTTTACAGCAAGGGTTAACAGTGCATGACCTGACCTGATAGAAACAATTGATGACTTTGACATTTGAAAATGTTTGTAGTTGACTGACTTGAGAGACCAAATAACAGGCCTGAAAAGCAGTGAGACTCAGGGCCAGTGCCCTTCAAATTATTAGATAAGAAGATGAGATTGTGGCTTACGTAATATTTTGTTTCAGAGGCAGAGAAAGAGGTCTGGAGGAAATTTGGCTAAGGGACAGCATTTGGGTTAATGTTAAATTGATGCACGAGTTGGATAATGCATCAAAAGGGGGAAGTGGGTTGAGTGGTTTTCATAGGAAAAAGGACTCTGAGTGCTATTAAGTGAGCAATAAATTATCCAGTGATAATGATTCAGTTTGTGAAATGAGAAGAAACTTATGGTTTATTGGCCAAATGTTGAGCATATCATCAGCAAGCTAAACAAATGGAAAATTCCACAGGTCACACGAAAAGGACGAACGGCTAGACAAGCGGTCACTAACAAAAATGCTTAAGGTCCACATTCACAGGTGACAGCAGGCAGGAAATGGTTTATTCAAGTGGAGGTGCGGTCGTGATCTAAGGGAAAATCTTGTAAGGATCGGAAAATGTTCGGAGGGTGTGAGACCTGGGTCCACGCCTCTCACCTTAGACTACACCAACCAACCTCAGCAACCCCACGCGCCGACGCGGAGGGCAGTGAGGGATCAAGGAACGTGCTGGTAACGTACCTCCCTTGTCTACGAGGGAAAATCCTCTCTACGGCATGCAAAGTGTCATATTGGTGAAAACGGAACGTCCATGGGGTCCAACAGACCTGGAGGAAAATGTTGACCAATTAATGGTTGAAGAAAAGTTTTATGATTTTATTTGATTGAATCAAACTAGGGATTAGAATTGATATAGATCTAATGATTTGATTGGTGTATTAAATAGAGCTTACTAAGTAAAACCATTGCCAGATTGAATTAAAAGTTGACAAAATACGGTTAGGAAATTTTAGATGGGCGTGGATTAATGGAAAAGACTGAATGTATAGGAGTTATGATTGTATTTGTTATTCTGATAATTTTGTTATTCATGGGGGATACGAGAAAACTGGAATGTCTGTTCAATTGGCGAAAATGACAGCCTATCCCAAGGATGAACAAAATTAGGCAGACGACACAAGTAACAGAAGCTACAGTAACGTGGTAAATGGGAGTGTTTTTCTTTATTTTCTTATTTTCCTATTGTCTTATTTCCTTATGTTTTGTTTTCAAGGACAAAGATATGTAAAGAGGGTTAAAAGCAGCAGCCATCCGTGTCACGAGGTGGCGTACAAGGACAGGGTTTGAAATGAGGGGGTTTTTATCTTACTTTTATCTTTTCCTATGATGTTTTTCCTTCTAAAATATAATCTATGCTATTTCTTGTTTATACTGAGGTGACTGCGGGTCCGATCTGTAGTATAGGGGGTGCGATAACAGTGCTTATCCATTCAGCCCAGCTTCGGATAAACCTTTACTTGCTTGCTATAAAATTAAGGGCCTATCCTTACAAAACAGCCTAAGATTATTTCCTTTTAATCTTTTTTTCCTACAAGTTTAAGAAGAGTGATCAGTTATATGAAAATCAGAAATGAGAAGTATAAGTGTGATGTAAGACTTAAACTTGGTACATTTTATTGTTTTGAGTGTGTTTTGACTGATCAGTAATCAATGAATGATAAAAAGGGGGAATTGTAATGGGAAATTTTGATTTCCATTGATATTTAACATATATTGCAAAGTAATGTGTCCCATGTCTATATTGTGGAATGTGAACAGGATATATGTATGTATGTACATCTGTCTCCATGCAGAGTGAGCCAGGATGGGGATAGCTGAAGAGTGACCATCTGACCTTAGAGGTCAGGATGCATCTAAATTTGTTGGTCCCAGTGTCAGAAGTAGTGATGAATAGGAGAATGTGCAAGTGTGTGTCAAAGTTAGTGGAAAACTACTAGGAAAAGCAACAGCTGAAGGAGACCTTGGTAAAGAATATAAAAGGTCGCGCACAGCTCCTCCTCCTTGTCTTACACTCTGCAGATAGGCAGGCTCTGAATGTCTGTATGACTGTCTGACCTTCTCTTGCAAGAGAATAAATACTTTTTAAAAGACTATTTGATTTCAGAGTGTCTCTTACGCAGTGATGAGTGTTTAATGAGATCTTTGCCACAACAGCTTTTATCAGTAAGAGCATCTGTCATTTCAGTCACTCTTGCACTGCACAATGTTGAAATACTAATTGGTGATAAGTTAAATGGTTAGCAGAATACTCATAAACTATAAAAATAAGTAAGTTCTTTTGTTAATATCACAATAATAAATATCTGTGCGACCACCAAAAGAAATGCCTAAAAATTCAACAATTCGATTAGTCAAAAATGTACATCTATTGCATTTTTTCATGAAGATTTTCAATGGAGAATTTATACCCATCAGTTTTAATAATTAAAATGATTACTTATTTCACATGGCCATAACAAACCACATTGACACATAATGAGTTTGTTGCAGTTTTTTAAAGTTTATTGTTGGTTCATTTCAACCGTTACTTTAAATTGACCCAAAACAAAAAGAAAATAACTGATGAGATCACACAAAATATCAGCCATACATATTCTTTTATGATTTACTAAGTTACACTGTTAACAGAGGAAAGGAAACCCTTGAACCTTAATTTCTTTCTTTCTGAGAAATACTGAAATGTTTTTTCGAAGGTCTAAGACACATGTTTGATCTTCATGCTGATGGATTTCATACTGACATCATAATTATTCTTCCAGGTGTACCAAATAATTCCAATGTACCAATAATTTCCATTGTAGAAATGATTTCTACCTTTGGCATTTTCCCCCCATATATACACACCGTTGGGGTTTGCATAGGTACAGGCTTTGTACCAAAATGCCCCGAGACACAGTTTGGCACAGTTCTTCTCATAGACGTCTTGGTCTTTGTCAAAGGTGGTGAACTTCTGTCCATTATTGTAGGTCAGAGAGTCGCCTGCAGAGAGGAGGAACATCATTAAAGATATTATCATCATATGCAGATGAAGAATATTTCAGTGAAATTACAAAACATTTGATAGCGCATGAACAAGTGCACTCGAGTGTGAAAGTATGAAAGTGTCTTACCAGCTCCTCCATCAGTGAACCCTGAAACTTGCAGTTTATACCCGTCAGATTCAGGACCCACAGAGAAGGACGAGTACAGAGCAAAACCCTTCCTTCCTTCAAAGTCCTCCAGATCCACTCTCAGCATGTACTTTCTGTTACGTGTCAGCTGGTACATGGTCTCCAGCCCTGTTCACACACACACACACACACACACACACACATGAAGAACATGTTCAACCAAACACTGGACATGAATATCAACACTTCTATCAAAACCATTTCTTGACACCAAATACCAATGTTTAAAGATCTTACCCAGCCAGTATTCGCCCTCGGTTGCCCCAAATCCTCTCTTGTACTGATTCCACGGCTGATAGAAATTAATACTGCCGTCCATTCTCCTCTGAAACACCTGTGATGGGTTTATATAGAATATATGATTCAAAAATAAAGTTACATGGTAAGCAGGCTTGAAACGCAAAGTCATACAGTTTCCAAAAACTGTGCAAAAAATGTGCATCCTTAACCGTTTCATAGTGGTCACTACAGTGGACAGCTATTCAAAAAGCATTTTCTTGCGTATGCATGGGTTTTCATGGCACGTCAACCTCTTCATTGGACCCCGGTGCATCATCCTATACACTGCCACCAAGTGGCAAGCCATTGTGTGTCGATTTTTCCCCCTCCAAACCAAGAAGGCCGACAGCCAGTCAGAAATCCCAATTTGCTCAGGAATATCCACCCATTCCTTCTGTCCTAGGAGACTCTTGCAAGTAAAAAAAAATGTTGTGGCATCAAGCAATATCTAATTAGTCATATCACAGTTACATTTCCCAAGTATTTTTAGATTGGGAGAAAATTCTGATTAATCATCTGTCCACTATAGTGGACCTCATGCATTACTAGCTGTATTTCAGCTACAATTCATACTATTACACTAACTGATGTTACATTTGCACATAACATCTCAAAATTCTACATGTGTAAATAACATCTCAATCTGTACTCCTGTTAATAACATATCTGTACAAAAAAAAAAAAAAAAAAAAAAACATATCTGTACATTCATTAAACTTCATTACACAGTATATATTTTTTTTTTCAGTCTATATTTCTCACTGTACTATATAGCATTATTTAAATGTAGTTCTTCTTTAAAATAGTATTGTGCTAGATCAAATTTTATTGTGTAATTCTTTTGTATGCCTGCACTGGAGGCACATGTCACCAAGACAAATTCCTTGTGTGTGTAAATATACTTGGCAGTAAAGCTCTTTCTGATTCTGATGTGTTTCCATTAATAACCACCAAACAACAATTACTGGCAGGATCTAAAAATGCCCTGAACTGCATATTCTTGAATGAGGGCTCCCTCTGTTGACGGACAACAGGGTTCACAGTGTGTCGATCAGATGAGTTTGAGCTTGGATGGCCATATGGTGTCAAAATCATTCCAGTGCACTGACATGTCATGTTTTCTTCACATATATTCTCCAAAGCTGACAGAAATAGAGGACAAGTATATATCCATAAAGAACAAAGAACCTTTAACATCCATGGAATCTTTTCAAAAGACACTTTATAGTGGAAAAAGGTTTCATTTTTAAAATGTCCTTCATACTAGTAAAAAATGGTTCCTTCAAGAACTGTTTACTAAATGTTTCTTTGGGGAACCAAAAATTTCATCTTAATTTGGCCATGTTCATACAGCAGCAGAATATGGCTGTTGTCAGTCTGGTATTTCAGTCCTTAATACGGTTACATTCATAAACAGTTTGATTATTTACAGGAGGGACAACCGCATTCTATTACAAACTCATTCCTGTACATTTTAGGACTTATAACAGCATTCTCGAAAAACCCTATAGGTCAAGGTCAGTTTATTTCTAAAGCACATTTAAAAACGGGTGCAGGCCGACCAAACTGCTGACCCATGGAGAGAAAATGAGTTTTGAGACAGGGTTTGGACTCAGATAAAGTGGAAGCCGTTCTAATGTGATCTGGTAGATTATTCCAAAGAGTGAGGCCAGACACTTCAAAGGCTCTATTTGCCCTGGTCTTCAGGCGGATTTTGGGGATCTTAAGGAAGAATTTGCCCTCCGATATTAGTCCTCTCATGGGAGTGTGTAGGGGTGGAGTAGATTTGTCAAATAACAAGGTGCTAGATTATTAAATGATTTGTAAACAAGGAGAAAGATTTTAAACTCGATTCTATAATGAATCGGCTGCCAATGTAGGGATCTCAGAAGGGGCGTGATGTGATCAAATTCTTTTACAAAGTTTTGTAGGCGGGAGATATGAGTCTTAGATATGCAGTAGTAGAGGGAGTTGCAATAATCCAGTTGAAAAGTGATAAAAGCATGGATAGCAACCTCTAGATAGCCCTCAGAAAAAAAGGTTTGATTATAGAGAGAGAGTGCAGATCCTACGATGAACCTACGACAGTACTGAATTGTATGTCATATTTCAGACAGTTTTTGAATTCCTCACCCAAATTATGAAGGATGGATGAATTTAAAAAAACTAAAGATTGAGTAGATTTTGTGCCCCTGAGTTACTGTTTTATTCTCCAACATTTAACATAGACAGTCTGGGCATTCAGAAGTTCTTACAATTCTTAACAAATTTTTAGATCCAAACCTTATCTTTGCTGTGAAACTGCTGAGGAGAGATTGAGAAAGATGGCAGTAATTTCACTGGTTTCCTTCATTGTGTCAATCACATTTTTAGAGACGGTTCCACCTTGATTTCAGTGTGATGTTCATCTCTCTCTCTTTCCGTCTCGTGTAGATGAAGGTGTTTTTGGTGGTTCTTCTCCCGGTTGTATTGGGCAGTGACTGTAAATTCATGCCATTTGACTGTTCTGATGTCTATAAATCAGGAGAAACAGTCAGTGGGATTTACACCATCTATCCAGCAGGAGACGTTCTTGTCTGGGTTTACTGTCACATGGTCTCAGATGGGAAAGATGATGACAACGGAGGATGGACGGTACGAATGTGACTTTAGATCATCAAACACACATCAGAACATACATTATGAATCATATATTCTATATAAACCCATCACAGGTGATTCAGAGGAGAATGGACGGCGGTGTGAATTTCTATCGGCCGTGGAATCAGTACAAGAGAGGATTCGGGACTGTGGAGAGCGAATACTGGCTGGGTAAGATCACACAGCGTGTGTCCGTTTGTGTGGATGATCATGTGTTTGGTTGAACATGTTCTTCGTGTGTGTGTGTGTGTGTGTGTGTGTGTGTGTGTGTGTGTGTGTGTGTGTGTGTGTGTGTGTGTGTGTGTGAACATGGCTGGAGAACATGTACCAGCTGACACGTAACAGAAAGTACATGCTGAGAGTGGATCTGGAGGACTTTGAAGGAAGGAAGGGTTTTGCTCTGTACTCGTCCTTCTCTGTGGATTGTGAAAGAGTTTGTACAAAATTGATATCCATTTATTACTGTAAGCTATAAGCTATGTGAGCACGTGGAAAACAGAATCCATACCGGACTTGTTTATTAGTGACAGTAGTCTTTAGGTCTTAGTAAGAGTATGATCTTGCTTCAATTCCTGCGTCAAATAAGTAAATTGAGATGTTCTCTTTCCATACAAAAAAAAAATGTACAGCCTATATATACATATACACATACACACACCTAGCTACAGTAACAGGGAATGTTTAATTTCAGGAATTTTTTTGGGAATGCTCAGAGAACATTAAAAAGTAACATTTTCATGTTTGCAATTTGATAACATTTTATGTTTCCTAAACGTTTGCATAACCAAGAAACATTTCCAAAACAGGAAAATCCGCTGGATTCAGCAAAATGTGATGTAAAACTTTTTGATGTAAGACTTTTGCTGACAAATAAACAGGGATATCTGTGTTAAGAAAAACGTACACGTTGTTTATTTAGGATTGTATTTATGGGGAAAGTAAATCAGTTTATGAACAGTTGAACTGAATTCCTCATTTACTGTTTCTGAGGTCTATTGTGAAGATAAACAAATCCACATCAACACATAATGCTTTTCATTGCTGGAGTTTATTGAAGTTTATTGTTGATTTGTTTCAGTTGTAGATTTAAAAAAGTGACCCAAAACAAAGAAGAAAATAATTGAAGAGATTACACAAACAACAGCCATATATCCCAAGTTACCATATATACCAGGATTTACTAAGTTTCACAGTTAACAGAGGAAAGGAAACCCAAAACCTTAATTTGATTGTTTTGTTGTTTGTTTCTGAGAAACTCTGTAATGTTTCTTCAAATGTCTAAGACACAGGTCTGATCTTCATGCTGATGGTTTTCATACCGACAGCGTGACTGCTCTTCCAGGTGTACCAAACATTTCCAATGGCAAAAATGGTGGGATCTTCCCCCCATATATACACACCGTTGGGGTTTGCATAGTGACAGGCATTGTACCAAAATGCCCCGAGAAACTGTTTGGCACAGTTCTTCTCTTCGTCTTTGTCAAAGGTGGAGAACTTCTGTTCATTATGGTAAGTCAGAGAGTCGCCTGCAGAAAAGAAGACCATCATTGAGGACATCAGGTGCACATTTACTCAACTGAGTGTGATTTCTTGAATGTGAATGAAAGTGTCCTACCTGCTCCTCCATCCTTGAACCCTGAAACATGCAGTTTATACCCGTCAGTTTCACAATCCACAGAGAAGGACGAGTACAGAGCAAAACCCTTCCTTCCTTCAAAGTCCTCCAGATCCACTCTCAGCATGTACTTTCTGTTACGTGTCAGCTGGTACATGTTCTCCAGCCCTGTTCACACACACACACACACACACACACACACACACACACGAAGAACATGTTCAACCAAACACATGATCATCCACACAAACGGACACACGCTGTGAGATCTTACCCAGCCAGTATTCGCTCTCCACAGTCCCGAATCCTCTCTTGTACTGATTCCACGGCCGATAGAAATTCACACTGCCATCCATTCTCCTCTGAATCACCTGTGATGGGTTTATATAGAATATATGATTCATAATGTATGTTCTGATGTGTGTTTGATGATCTAAAGTCACATTCGTACCGTCCATCCTCCGTTGTCTTCATCTTTCCCATCTGAGACCATGTGACAGTAAACCCAGACAGGAACGTCTCCTGCTGGATAGATGGAGTAAATCCCACTGAGCTTTTGTCCTGCTTTATAAAGGTCAGAACAGTCGGCCGGCATGTCTCCATCCTGACTGCACCCGCTCACCAGAACAACAGAGAGAAGAACCGCCAAGAACACCATCAACTAAACGAGACAGAGAGAAAGAGATGAACATCACACTGAAAACCCTCTCTAGAAATGTAGAGTTGTTGATGAACTTACTGCCATCTTCTCAGTCTCTCCTCAGTAGATCACAGCAGATATTTGTTTTATCTAGACAAATGTCCGTTTTCTTAAAGTTGTATAAATGTCTGAAAGTTCTATGAGGTAAATGAAGAATAAAACAGTAACTCACCGTTTGTGTTGTTCAGTCTGACACAAACACTCTTTATATATCTGTCAGATTCTCAGACTCCTCCTCTGTGTTACAGAGGAAATTTACTTTACGAACAACTACATTTTAGATGCAAAAGAAAAAGGCATCTGTCATCCTTGATGGAAGTTAAACATGCGGTGACAGACACAATTGTATTTTATATATTCAGTAAATCTGACTGTATCTGTGTGATTTATTTTATGTCTACAATTTGTAGTTTGGATTAATTTCATCATGATTAATAATCATTTTTGGTGTAAATGTGGTCTCTCTCATAATCTATGTTAGATTTAATGAATGTTCACTGTTTTGTTTGACATGCTGTGCTTACAGTGATTCAGCTATATTCTGAATACAGCTATATTCTTCTTCTTATGTTTACTCTTGAATTGAAGTCTAATGCAGCATATAAAAGTGTTTGGTCAGAAGTTGTGAAAATTGGCACATAGATAGAGGAGAGTGAACACTGACCATAGCAAATTTCTCAATATCTCAAACTCTATACCGCCACCAATGGGTCAAATATCGCACTCATGTTTATGCTAATATCTTTTAAACCATAAGACACACAGAAAAATCCCCAGAGTTGAATTAACTCTGCTCAGAGAATGTTTGGTCCCTCTCTACAGAGAGTTAAAATAACTCTGAAACAGAGTTAAAGTTAATGAGATACTTAAGTGATTAAATAAGGGATGATTGAGCATTAATGATGAACACCTGCTGTCAACAAGCAGAATCACTGAAGGAAAGAGAAACAAGAACAGAAAAAAGAGAAACACAAGAACTACCACTGACTTCCAGCCACAGATGAAATCAACTGAAGACAAAATAAGACATTAAATCTCTCAAGTTCTCAGCAGTGGATGATTAAACAACTCCACAAACAGCATTACCAGCTTCACTTATTACTGACCAGATTGACTTTATTTCTGTCTGACGTTTACAGAAGTTCGTATTGAGAATTAACAGAGGTTTAGATGTTGACGATTTATTGAAAATGGTTGGTCACCATAATGGTGATGAGTGTTTCCTTTAGTTGGGCAGTTTGACGCTTAGCTTATTTTTTTGTGAGTTTGTGTTTTTTGTAACAGTTTTTACCATAACATGTAATTTGTTGCAAAGAATACCAGAAGCAAAGATGTTCAGGTGATCTAGTTTTCAATAACAAAAAGTAGAATGATGCACTTATATCATCACTGTCCAATAGTGATGAGTCGTTCATGAATGATCCGTTCATTGCGTCTGTCACGTGACAAATGAACGAAAGACTCGGAAGGTAAAGTAATTATTTATGTTCCCTGTAAATTATTTTTGACTGCATTATAATGATTTCTTAATTCAGAATATGATCAAGATTGCGTAGGTGGATGTGTTCGGGGAATTTGCCTGTTAAAAGTATAACATTTAAAGCCCCTTAAATGAACGAAATGACTCGGAAAAAGATCTGTTCATTTTGATGAACGAGATCGAACAAGAGAGTCAGTAAAATGATCCGAACTTCCCATCACTACTGTCCAAAAGTGGTCATTTGATGTTAATAGATTATATTCAGTAACAATACTCTCTTGCCACAGATTGGACATTTTTAATTTTTTAAATACATAATAGGGGAATTTTTTTTTTTTTTCTAAGACACAGACATCAAGAATCAGCATATGAATCTCAACAATGGTGACATGTTTCATGCCGCAATGCATCCTGGGAGCCATGAGTTTTATACTATTGTGACTCCCAGCATGCATTGCAGCATGAAACATGTCACCATTGTTGAGATTCATATGCTTATTCTTGATGTCTTTGTCTAAAAAAAATATATATATATATCCCTATAATGTATTTTAAAAATCTAAATTCAGAATGTCAGATCTGTGGTTAGAGAATATTGTTAGTGAATATAATCTCTTAACATCAAATAATCACTTTTAGATGGTCATGAGATAAGTGCATGTTTCATCTATATGTTGTTAAAAACCATTTCACCTGATCATCTTTGTTTTTGGTTTTCTTTGTAACAAATTACATGTTTTGGTAAAAACTGTTACAAAAACCACAAACTTGCAAAAAGAGTCAAACTGCCCAACTAAAGGAAACACTCATCACCATAATGGTGATCATACATTTTCAATAAATCGTCAACATCTAAACCTCTGTTAATTCTCAATAAGACCTTCTGTAGATGTCTGACAGAAATACATTCAGTCTGGTTAGTAATAAGTGAAGCTGGTAATGCTGTTTATGGAGTTGTTCAATCCTCCTCTGCTGAGAACTTGTTGACAGCAGGTGTTCATCATTAATGCCCAATCATCACTTAATTAATCACTTAAGTATCTCATTAACTTTAACTCTGATTCAGAGTTATTTTAACTCTCTTTAGAGAGGGACCAAATGTTCTCTGAACAGAGTTAATTTAAATGGATAGTTCACTTTGAAATTAAATTTTGGTATGTTTTAGCTTACCTCAAGGGCATCCAAGATGTAGGTGTCTTTGTTTCCGCAGTAGTTTCAATTTTGATATTTTTAGGTCAAACCGTTCTTGTCTGTCAGTCATATAATGCAGGTCTGTGGTCACTGTCTCAAAGAGCATGCACAAAGTCCAAATTAAACAATTCCCCATCGTCCAAATTAAACAATTCCCCATCGTAAGTACACATTGATGGCCTAAGACACGAAACGAGCGGTTTGTGTGAGAAAACGAACAGTATTTATATAGTTTTTACCTCTTATACACAGCCACGTCCAAGTGATCTGATCTGACGTGTACGCAGACTGGTGCATAGATATACACTAGATGTCGCCTTGTCTACGGCAGGTCATTGGAACGAATGTCTTTAAGGCGACATCTAGTGTATATCTATGCACCAGTCTGCGTACACGTCACACACCAGGATGCGCGCGCGCCCTCAGATCACTTGGACGTGGCTGTGTATAAGAGGTAAAAACGATATAAATACTGTTCGTTTTCTCACACAAACCGCTCGTTTCTTGTCTTAGGCCATCAATGTGTACTTACGATGGGGAATTGTTTAATTTGGACGATGGGGAATTGTTTTAATTTGGACTCTGTGCATGCTCTTTGAGACCGTGACCATAGACCTGCATGATATGACTGTCAGACAAGAACGGTTTGACCTAAAAATATCAAAATTGAAACTACTGCGGAAAAAAAGACACCTACATCTTGGATGCCCTTGAGGTAAGCTAAAACATACCAACATTTAATTTCAAAGTGAACTATCCCTTTAACTCTGGGGATTTTGCTGTGCAGGTATCAACAGAGAAAGCTTTAGAAAAGGATGTATTCAAAGGATCCAGAAGTTATTAGAAAAAGTTAAAAGCCAATTGGAATAAGACGCAGTGGACTTATTTGACACTTGACCTGAGAGGATTGTGCAACAACAAATAACCAAAATCGCTATTGCAATTTAAAGCCATATAAATGGTTTTACATAATGTAGTCTTTCTCGGAAACAGAGGAATCTGAGACTATATATATCTGCAATTGTTTGCTGTATAGAAATGAAACTTTAAAAGCTAAAGGCAATTTTGTTGATTCCATTTTAATCACTTAGTCAAAATGAATCACCATAATGCTACAACTAAACTTTTTGCGGTTTGTGAGCTTGGCTGGGACCAATAATTGCTGCATACAGCTATATTTTGTAAAAAAATTGCTAAATGTTTAAATAAGTCCATTCGTTTATTTAAAATAAGTCATACTCCACATCTAGACATACCCATTTTACCTAAAACCACTTAGGACCCTACAGCACATCCTGGACCAACATAGTCTCGTCAAACAAACTCCAGTTACTCTATAAACAAAAGATTTAATCGTGTTGATTCCTCATAGACTGTTTGATTTTGATGTTTGTCATCTTGGAAGATTAGCTGACTGCCATGACCTCAGAGCCCAACACATTGTTCTCCAAAACCTTTCTTTGCTTAAGTCCATTTTTCCATGAGTGCTCCTGGAAGAGTTTACCAGAGATACAGTATTTTCAGTTCTCAGCATACCTTGCATGTAACTGGGTGGAAAGTGTAAATGTTCATGTCTTTTAGAGCACGACCATTCCCTGAGTTTATCTCAGTGTGCCACCCACTCCTCTAGCGCATCGCAAGCTGTGGAGCTTCTGGGTGAGATTGCTGGTCCTTCTCACGGGGGGCCTAGCGTTTCATTCGGGGCTCCGGTAGGGGATCAGATATTGATTGCTGCATCGAAGAGTGGGCTAGAGTCCTGCGGGGATGAAGATTCGGCTGCGTTGCCCCCTTCGGGAAGAGTAGTGTTGATCGAGTCTGACCCAGAGCTGACGGTCATGTTTTCCTGGGCCGCTGAGATCGTCGGGCTCCGTGTCCTGAATGCTCGAGGCTATACAATTGGTATCTCGGGGCAGCGCATGCTGATGCGCTTAGGTGAGGGTTAGGGTTAGAGTGAGTTAGAGTGAGAGACACCCGGGGAGGAGGTGTGGTCAGGGACCATCCTGGTGGTGGTGGTGGAGGATGGAGATAAATGTTTGCGTCAACATCTGCAAACTCAAACATGTGTAAGTAACAATATTTTATACTCCCAAGTATTAGATAGTGATTGGATAGACCAGAAAGTAATGAGTATTCAGAAGAGTGTTCAAATTCAGAAAGAATTGGAGTCTTCCTGGCAAAACTTTAAGCTAGAGCTTTCATTTCTGACCCAGAGTTGATGCATGAGCTCGGCAGTGACGGACCTCCGCTATAAAGGGTCTACTCAAGTAATCTCATTGTTTCGCCATTCAATTATTTCATTGTTTAAATCGTAACACTAGAATACTGTTTCTTACTTACTGCATAACTAATAAGGAATTATTGGAGAACTAACAGGTAATTCTTCATTAACTACTTCTTCACTACTGTTAACCACTAAGGAAGATGGGTAACTAATCAGTATGTAATAGAATTTTATGATTGTGTTAAGTATCAGTTAATCAATAACTAATGAATTCTGTCATATCTCCTGAAGAACTACTATTAATTATCTATTAATTAAAAACAAGAAGTAACTAATGAACAGTCATACAAAACTACATTGAGTTGTGACCTTCCTTATTTACTAATGTTATTAATAGAAGTAGTATTATGAAAATACAATTTTAACAAATACATATAAATGTTAAACTGGTTTTTGCCTGTGTTTTGTGAGCGTGTTCTGTAAGAAAAAGGAACCCCACTCAAGTGCCTTAGTGATTAGTTTTTATATGTTATATACAGGACTGTGTGTGTGTGTCTGTATTCCTCAGCATAGAATGCCATGAGTAAATGCATGTATTTGAGGCAACGACTGAGGGAAACTGGAAATATAGGGAACTTATTAGTAATTCATAAAGAATGATTAGATCATTCTTCAGGAATTACGGATAACCTGAAACAGTATTTTAAAGTGAAAATATAGGGAACCCATTAGTAATTAATAAAGAATTATCACATAATTCTGACTCAAATCAAACTTACTGTAAAAAAACGACTATTAACGTAATTATCTATCCTTTGTAAAATACACAACAATGACTCGTTTAGGCTACATGATATATTCCTTTATTTCAGATTTAAACTCGTTTAACAAACATTTTCGAATTAAAAGTTAAACCTTTAAAAGTCTTTCAAGTGTGATCAACCGGTCTCTGTTCTCCCGTTTCCACAGTAGTGGTGCTGGATCTCTTGCGGGAGCTGGGCTCGTGTTCGGCGGGGAAACTGCTGAACTTCAGATCGCCGCCTGCGTTTCACTTATAGCCGAAAGTTGCTGTGACTGACTCCATAACCTGCCCATAAACAAACAGTGCACAGCTCTGAAAACATATTTAAACATCTGATGTCACTGTAAAACCTGATGAGTTAGTTCAACTCAAACCGTTTGAGGAAACCGATTGCCTTAAATCATTTAAGTTTATTAACTCAAACAATTTAAGCATAAAAAAATATTTCATTTGTGTCCAAGTAACTCAATAACTTATTGTTAAGATAATTTGGGTAATTAAAGTTAATAGTACTAAGTCCATTCAATTAATATAACTCAAATCTATGAAGTACACTGTAAACCCGAATAAGTTAGCAGAACTCAAAACATTTAAGGCAATCAATTGCCTCAAAGTTTTTTAAGTTCTGAAACTCAAAGTACATTAACTAACATACAATTAACTTAAAACTTTTATGTAATCTCAATGTGAACATTTTTATTAGTACAAATTTAGCTTTTAAAAGCTAATCTGGTAACATACTAATATGCTAACATATTAGCAATAGTATGTTATAAAGAAGCACTTGCTGTGTGAGCGCAACAATATAGAGGGATTATTTGCTCTCAAATCAAGCTGCATGCACCACTTGTCACCATGATGGTAACTATCCTACACTGTAAAAAAATCCTACTTTTACAGAAAATAACTGTGATTTTTTTGACGATCATTTTCTTTCATTTTAAATTTTACTTAAAACACTGTAAAATTACAAATAATATCTGTAAAATAAAAATTCAACTGTTATTTTAGGTATTGTGACATTAAGGACAAATCCCAGTAATTCACATTTTTTATACAGAAAAATGATTGTATTTTTCATATAGTATTTTTTTCTGTTTTCTTAAATTACATAAAAATGTATGTAAAATTACAAATATAATCTGTAATTAAACAGTAACAGAACAGTTAAATGATAAAATGGTCAAATGATTGTTAGCTCCCCAAAAAACTGTAAAACATCCTAAATTAAATAAACTGAAAAACACTGTTATTTTACAGGTATTTCCTGAATAATCACGATCATACACCTTCATTATGTAAAAAAAAAAATCGTAAAAAAATGGTCAAATGACTGGCAGCTGCGGCTGCCAAACAAAACCCATAAAATTGAAGTAAAATATTCTAATTTAAATAAAGTGTAAAAAACTTTAAAAGAAATTTGATGTCACCATGATTGAGGTCAGTGTCTGCTTTAGTTGGGCTCTTGACCCTTCAGTTTTCTCTGACTGCTTTAACTGTGTGTTTGATACATATTTGTTATAACAATAAATGCAGAAGAAAATATCAGATGATGTTATAATCATCATATAATGATCTGATTCACTGATATGTTAGTCAAATCTCTGAATATATTAGCTTAAGATTACATAATATGTAGATGGATTTTAGCTTTATACAAAGTTTATAATTAATCACATGACCCTTGAAATATTGTGGCATCAGTATTATAACAATCTGAAATTTAAAAATATATATATTATACAGAAAAAGTTTTGAGCTGGTTCATTTTTATTGTAGTATAGAGACATCAAGAATCAACATATGAATCTCAACAATGGTGACAACCAACAAAGCCTTTTTGTGACTTTATAGTAGTTCAGAGTTGATCAGATGTTTATTTTTCATTGTCACCATTGCTGCGTTTCATACGCTGATTCTTGATGTCTGAGTGAGTCTATATGATCCAGTCAAACATTTTCTGTATAATGATTTCATAAAATCTGAGTATCTTCTCTAGCAGTTTTATCATGCAAAATTAACAACTAATATTTAACAACTTAATCAGATGTTACACTTCAGATGATATCTAAAAGGTCAAGAGCCCAACTAAAGCAAACACTGATCTCCATCATGGTGACATCAAACTTTATTCTGTTCAGTAAAGCTTCAACTTCTAAACCTCTGTTAATTCTCAGTAAGAATGTTAGAAGGAAAGAAATAAAGTCTGGATTGTAATAAGTGAAGATGCTGAGATCCTGAGAGATCTGGTAGTGTTTAATGTTCTGTTTGGGTTTAAAGTGTTTCTGTATGGTGTGTTTCGTGTGTCACCATTGTGTTGAAGAGTAGAGCCTGAGCTTCAGTCCAGGATGAGCAGAGAAACACTGATGAAATGCTGCATGTTGCTTTATTTAACAGATAGTAACTGTGTAGTTGCTGATGCAGTGACGTATAGTCACAGCAAATCATGCATGTAGTTAACTGCACGTTTTTTATTAAAAAAAAAATCCGAAAATAAATGTGAAATACCTGTGTTTCTGTTAAAAAAGATTAATGAAGATTTCTGTAAAAGTATTTTGCACTTATTTAAATTAGGATATTTTGCATTAATTTGACGGTTTTGGCAGCTATTGCTGACAGTCATTTGACTGTTTTTATGGGATTTTTTTTACAGTGCAGGTGTTTGATCGTAATAATTCAGCAAATAGCTGTAAAATAACAGTGTTTTTCTGTAAAACATTTAAGGAAAATTTCTGTACAAGTTTTTTGCACTTCATTTAAATAAGGATATTTTACTTTATGTTTACGGATTTGGTGGATTTATGTTTACGGATTGTTTGGCAGCCGTAGCTGACAGTCATTGACCGTTTTTTTAAGATTTTATTTTTTATAGTGTAAAGCCAAAATTAACAGAAATTCTTCTAAATTAGCATAACAAAACATTAATCACTACTAAATCTCACACTTAACATTAATCTTACACAAAAAACAAACAAACATTATATTACACTTAATTTTAGCATTTACTCTCCCTTTCGAGTGCCATCGCAAAGCATGCTGGGAAATAGACATCCCAGCCGTTTCAGTTAAACTTAAGTTTATCTAAATTAAAATAAATAATTTCATAAAACTCAAAACAATGAAACAGTTCAGTTTACTTAAAATATATCAGTTCTGTGAACTTGAAAGAAAAAGAAAGTGCTAAATACTCATACAAGTTAATTTGACTGAACTAATTAGTTTAATTTAGGTTTGTCCTACTCAAACCAATTAATTATTTTGAGCGTTAGGGTTTACAGATTTAGTATGTTTAGAAATAAAATAATTTGTTTTATGCAAGGGATCAGGCGTTTCCATCACGCAAAAAAGACTGACTCGTTAGCTAGGCTAACTGACATCGCGTCCTTGTATGTTGCCTTGCCCTTGCATAAAATAAAATGATTTACAGCACAGTAATGATTTTATAGATTAAACAAAACGTACACAAACCTGTATTTCACTGAAGAAATGCACCAAATCGGCGGCGCTGAGAACTCTCCGGAAGAAATGCCCGCGCTCTCGCATCACCAAATCACTGTAAAATGTAAACTACTGCGATATTGCCCGTACTTGAATGGTGCAAAAGAAGTTTGTATAATCTAAGTATAAGTTTGCTTATTTGCAGATCAATATAGTGTAGAGTAGTTATAGTAGTATAGAGTTCAGTGATTCAGGTCAAATGATTGTGAAATAATGATTATGTTAAAACACAACCAACACCATCAGATAACCTTTTCTATTTGTTCATCTGGCTGTTATAACTCATGTACAGCAGCCAAACAAAACTTAAAGTTAATAATTTAAGGGTCAAGAGCCCAACTAAAACAAACACTGATCACCATAATGGTGACTTTAATTATGGTTTTCTCCTTCAGTGATTCTGCTTGTTGACACCAGGTGTCTTCAATGTTGGCAATAAAAGATATTTTGTACATTTTGCTCATTTTAAATGGTTAACTTTTAAGGAATTCATTTGATTAATTATTACTCAATTCTAATTTGAATAGATATCAGTAAAATCAATGTATTCTTTTTTACAGTGTAATGTGGACTCATGCACCTTCTGTAAAGCTGCTTTGAAATTATGTGTATTGTGAAAAGTGCTATACAAATGAACGTGAATTGAACTGAATAATCGTTTTGAATATTAAAGAATGTAACATGAATTACACATTTAAATGAGTCATGTGGAAAAATCAATTTAAATGTAAATTAGGAACTTCAACATGATGAGAAAATTCTCTTTCTCTGAACTTTGCCCTGTCTTAAAATGTTGTACCTAGACTTTACAGATTCTTGGCTGTTTTAAACAATTTTCATGGCTGAGAAGTTCATAAGGTCATAAAACGTTTATGAATATTATATTTATATAACTGAAAAAACTGCTTATGAAAAGAACAATAGTGTCGTCACCATTGTGTTCTGTAAGTTTCATTATCGTGAACTTTTAGTTTGTTTTCATTGTCATCATGTGTTCCTTTGTTCAGTTTTCCCGCTCCTCGTTTGTGTTCTTGGTTTTAGCTGTTCTATTGATTATCCTCGTTTGCTCGTTGTTGATCCCTCACATTCATTCTCTGTTCGGTCTACAATCACATTTAGTTTGAAGACCTCTGTCTGTTTACCTGGGGCCCGTTCTTCGTACGTCGCTAACTCAGTTAGCTGGATTTGATTGTTGACGATTTGGCATGATCTTGGATTGTTTGGTTCTTCGACGCTCATCCTGGACTTGCTGTCATAGCAACAGGTGCGCAATCTTAAACCTGCTCGGGAGCAGGCTTATTTCATGTTAACGGATTAGATCCCGGCTTCATAAGCGGAGCTGATACGGAAGTCCAGCGCAGCGCGATAGTGCACTTTCTGAGATAGGCTATATATTTTTTCACGTGACTCGTCGTGAGATTGTCGTTTACATTATTAATTTGTTGGAAACGCACATTTATTTTCGACTGGTCGGAGTCGGGCTTTAACTACAGCACAAACTATTTGCATTGCCCTAAGATTATTTGCGAGTGCTATTTCCTTTACACTATTGGAGATGCGGAGAACTTGATGGAAAGTGCTGTCTGTCGTGTCATTCGGAGTTTACCTGGCGCTTTTAGGTTTGGTTAGTTTTAGTTTTTTTGTGGCATTTCCAAGCCACTTAAGACCCAATGTTGTAAAGCAGTTTTTTTTTTTAAAGCAGTTTTTTTTTTTTTTTTTTTTTTTTTTTTTTTGGCTATCATAATTTTTTATGAAGATCATGCCATTCATGATCACGATTACAGTGTATGTCACTCAGGCTTCACTAACGTGATTGGTACCATAGACTACAGGCTAGCTAGACCATAGACTGCCATCAAGGCCTCAATGAAGGGGATTATGTGAACAGAAAGGGGGTTCACAATGTAAATGTGCAGCCCAGTTACTATTGGGATTCTTAATATTCCAGATTAGTAATATTATATCAAATTAAAAAAAGGCAGTTGAGTAAAATCCATATCACAAATGTGAAAGCAACATGGCCAGGATCTGTGCATGACATGAATTTTCAGAGATGCACATTTATGCACATTATTTGAAAGTGGTAAGAAAAGTTCCACAATTAAATATCAAGCTTACTGTATTACACACACTTATGCTGATCCTAACAGAACTGCATTTTTTCATAGGTGATTATGACATGTTCCTGCAGACAGGTGTTTTATGACCCCATTCCCTGACCCAAACCAGTTACAATGCAGCTCCAGGACAAGGGCACACAATGAAATGAACTTTGGCTAACTAAAGGGAAGATTTCAGTGTCTGATAAGTCTGAGGGTTGCACACCTGACAGGGCCTGTGACATTGTTGCATGTGCCATATTACACAACATTGCCAAAAAACAAACACTTTTCATTAAATGTTTAATAAAAGACAAATATGCTTAGTTCCTTGAGTTTTATTTCACTTGTTCTTTGTAAAGAAAAGCCAGTGGTCAAGAAATATTAGACACATGCCTCATGCAACAAATAAAAGGAAAGTTGGCTCTACACTGCCCACCTGTAGGCCTATGTCTCCTCTGTGTGTGCAGACTCTTCTGTAGGCCTTTCTGTAGATGTAGAATCCTGCAACTTATATTGCAGCCATAAAGCATACAAGTATAAATTAAGTAAAGTTATTTATGCACTTGCAGGTAGGCTAGTTCCTCCATATGACAGTTATCTGAGAGGGTTTATTCACTGTCCAGTGCAATGGAAACAAATGGACATTACAAAGTCTTATACTTTATTTATTTTGGAAAGTTAGAAAATGTCCACTTACTGCACATATTTCAGCTCCACTTTCTTGGGAACAGATACAAGTGTTGGTGTATTGTGTAAAAGTGCACAAAAGAGGAAAACACACTGTCATTACAATGAACTACACTGGGGAAAAATGTGACCAATAACTCATGGCAAAATATTTTTTACATTAACATAAGTTTATCAGTTTTCACTTTCACAAGTCAAAGCAATTCATCATTACTCAAGATTTAACAGCTGAAATTACTATACAGCCTTAATTTAATGCAGCAAAAATTATTTTACAGTGTAGGCTATAAGATCTTTTCTTTTTTTTTCTCAGCCTTTTTCTTGGTTGCTTTTATAAACAGACAACCATTTATTTAACAGTGCCTTTTATAAAAGAGACTATAATATAACAAAAAATTACCATTATGTAGAATATTTTTGTACTTCACTTTTATTTGTTCCCATGTTCTAGTGTGGTGACTCTGACATTACAATGCACAAAGTAATTATGCAATTATTAAAATACAAAAATATAGGCTAATAAGTGATAAAAACATCTAACATGGCCACTTCTAACGGATTTAAATTGTCTGCTACTTTTTGCCAGCCCTCTCTCCTGGCTTTTGCAGACTTTGAGGTGTTCCCTGGCGTTTTGATTAAACATTAAAATTCTGAATAAACTTCGACTATTAGTTCTTGCTCTGCTGATATGAGAGCGCGCTCTTTGGCCACGCTGAGCAGCCAATAGCAGCGTTGCTGATCAATATTTCTACTATCGATACATATCCCCTTTTAACCAGCGCATGAACGCGCAATTATCTCAGATAACTCAATCCAGCGATAATCATATCCGGCAAGTGTGTTCGAAGAACCGAGTTAGCCAGATCATGATTAGCACGATGATATCATCTTGGATGTGTCATTTGATCTCGGATGTAATAAGCAACGTACGAAGAACGGGCCCCTGCTTGATCTTTATTAAACGTCGTGTTGGAACTAATCTTCTTTGTGTGCCTTCCTGCAACCGCCCGTGACAAGTGCATTATGAGGATGTGTGCTCACAAGTCATGTGTTCTGTATTTAAATACAAGACATTAAATATTGGTTCAGCCTTTATCTGATAGATGAAAACAGACTATGAAAACAAACAGTGCTTATTGTCTCTCAATAACTTTATGTTAAAATATAAAAAAAAAAAACATTTTAAAATCGTTTAATTTCTTTCACATTTTAAGGGCTTAATTTTTTACTTAATTTTTAGAATTTAGTTTCACTTTTACTTTAGCTCCACGCTTAATCTGACTCCAATTTCGAATGATTATTACATTTATATTGTGTTTCTAATTAGGAACTAATCATAAATATTGATGATGCTTTAATTTAGATCTTTGATTATTCTGGGTATCCCATATTTTCAATTATTCATTCATGAAGGGACCCGGTGTTGCTTTGAGACTGTGCGTCGGCTGAATCGTGAGCTCGCGGACACAAACTCGCCAGTTCTGATCTTGGTCAGAGGATGCAGGGGGAACTATTTACCTTTAAGTCAGGCCGCGCCCTGCTTGCTCATAACAAAAAGTGTCATTTTTTATTGTCATGAAACTGCAACTTAAACACTGACACTGCTAAGTCACTGCTGGGAGGTCCGAGATGATGTGCTCCATGCTCCATTCATTGAACCTTCGGTATGATCTACCCTGAACACAGATTTTAGGAAACACCAGACTCCACATTTATCTATACTAGAAATTGCATCGGGGTTTTCTGGTTACAGATTCCCAAATGGCTGTTCTGCCAACTTCCCTTAAATACCCAGACCAGAACAAAAGGTAAATATTTACTACACAAACACCTGATTTTGGGGGAGAGTAGAGGATTCTCAGATATCTTGAACAGACACCACCTAAAAAGGAGAACAGAATTCTCCTAAGTTTTCAATGCCTTAAATCTGTACTCCATTGAAGCACCGATCGGCAGGGATTACAGCCTGCATGTATGATTTGTCTTGGTAAATGTTTGTTGGCAAAAAAATAAATAATAAAAAAATAGGATTTTAGTGTGTTGGGCTGGATTTAGAGAGCAATATTCTCATCTTATAGTCTGTTTATCTACTATTCGCACTTGTTCCTCATTCAGAGTTTATGCCGTTTGTTGAGGACATGAACACATCGACATGCAAGTGTTGATTCATTTTAATAGTAAATGCAAAGAGCTGACCAAAAAAATAAATACAATTTTATTGGTGTACACCCCATACACAAAAGAAATTTTTGGAATATATGCAAATATTCGAAATTGGCCCAATAAATATATTTTAGTTAAATATATGTAAATATATTTCACACTTAACATCATTTATTTTTGTTATATTTCAGAATATATTTCAAAATGATAACTATAAGTGAACAACAATGCAAATATATTTCAATGTATTTGGAATATATGCCACTTATATTTTTCACACTTTAAAATATATTTCAATTTTTTTTTTTTTTTTCTGTATGGGACAGTTGCATGAGCAGATGTTTGCTTCTGTAAAACACTAGTGTTTCTAAGACACACGTTTGATCTTCATGCTGATGGATTTCATACTGACAGTGAAACTGTTCTTCCAGCTGGAACAAACAACACCAGAAGAGCATCATTGAGGAACATCACTGAATCTTGTGTTCAATCTCTGAGTCCTTTATTTAGACCATTTACCGTTTCCGCAACCCAACCTTTCCCAGCCCAGCGGGCACCTTGATGTCAAAATTACGTCAAGAAATAGGTCAAAAATGAAAGTCAAATTGACGTCAAAGTGTTGATGTCAATTTGATGTCAAGATTTGACCTCTGCTGATGTCATTTTGCCAAACAAAAAGGTGAAACGCATGGCCGTACACTTATTACCAGCTTCACTTAAACTAACCAGATTTACTTTATTTAATTTCCGGTTTAAATAAATATAATATTTAAATAGTTTAAAATATATTAAACATATTTTGATGACACCATGATGGTGGTTAGCGTTTGCTTTAGTTGTGCTCTTGACCCTTGACTCTTTAATATCAAATTTTCTCTGGCTGCTATAACTGTGTGTTTATAAAGCTCTGTTGTTGTAGCTAAAAAAGCCATGAGATCAGGAGATGTTGGTGGTTTATTGAAGATGATGACAATATCATCATGTAATTCCCTGAATCGCTGATCTTATTCAGTGTCTAATCTTTGGTTATATAGGACTTGTGATTTTAATGTTGTATTATAATATAAGCCATTTAATTTAACAGCATGAGAATAATGCTTTTTTTAATTAATAAAGGATTTTAAAAACATTTAATGCATTAAACTTAACATTATTACTTAGCCATCAAGAATCAGTGTATGACTCTCAACAATGGTGACAATCAATGAAATGCTTCATGCTGCAGTGCATGCTGGGTACCACCAATCAAAACTCACCCATATCTCCCAGCATGCATTGCAGCTTTAATAAATTATGCAGCTGGAGTTGATCTGATTATCTGGATATTTTGTTTGATTGTCACCATTGTTGAGATTCATACGCTGTTTCTTGATGTCTGTGTGCGTCTAAGTAATGCCATAGATGACAGGGTTTTGTGCACTAAATAGTTTTTAAAAAACAAGTGCATTATTTGATAAACAACACTGCTAGACATGCTGTAGAATCAAATTACTTCTATCATGAATAAAACCGCTTTTAAACCACAAATCCCATATAATCAAAGCATTAGACACAGAACATGATCAGGGATTCAGGGAATTACATGATGATTTCATCAATAAACAGCCAACATCTCCTGATCTCAGTTTCTCATGACTTTTTTAGCTACAACAACAGAGCTTTATAAACACACAGTTATAGCAGCCAGAGAAAATTTGATATTAAAGAGTCAAGGGTCAAGAGCACAACTAAAGCAAACGCTAACCACCATCATGGTGTCATCAAAATATGTTTAATATATTTTAAACTATTTAAATATTATATTTATTTAAACCGGAAATTAAATAAAGTAAATCTGGTTAGTTTTAAGTGAAGCTGGTAATAAGTGTACGGCCATGCATTTCACCTTTTTGTTTGGCAAAATAACATCAGCAGAGGTCAAATCTTGACATCAAATTGACATCTTCTAACTGATTGTTATAATATTGCTGGAACTCACGCTGCAGTAACACAGGGTTTGTAATGAGAATATATTATTGGTACAACACAATTGTTAGATTCAAATTACCTCAGTGAAACAGGTTACTTCATGATGATTATAAAACCATCAACAGGTAACCATCATCACCTGATCTCTTTTCACTTTAACTTTCTTTGCTGCTGCAAATGTGTTTGACAAACACACTGTCACAGCGGCCAAAAAATATATAATAAGAGTTAAGAGCCCAACTAATGGAAACACTAATCACTGTTATGGTGACTTCAAATGAAACACATTAGAGTTAAACCTCTGTTAATTCTCAATAAAAACTTCTGTAGACGTCTGACAGAAATAAAGTCAGTCTGGTTAGTAATAAGTGAAGCTGGTAATGCTGTTTGTGGAGTTGTTTAATCCTCCTCTGCTGAGATCTTCACAGATTTAATGTCTTCTTTTCTCTTCAGTTGATTTCATCTGAGGCTGTGGCTGAAGTCAGTTGTAGTTCTTGTGCTTCTGCTCGTCTCTTTTTTCTGTTCTCTTCTTTCTTTCAGTGATTCTTTTTGTTAACAGGCTGAGATGACTTCATATTTAATATACACAGACTTTGTGGCTCAGATAAGGTCCAGTTCTGGTTTATTTCTTTGCTCTTGGCTGACATGTGGCATTGCTATGGCCTGCTTGTGGCCCAGATCTGGCAAACAGGAGTGGCCCACCCAAGTGCCGTAATTCCACGCTGCATGTGGGCCAGATCATCTTTCCACGTGTGCCAGATGTGGGCCGGATCTGGGCCGACACAATGTTGCTATGTGGGTATTGTGGTCACAGTTTGAGCACACAGTGAGAGCGCTGTGAGGTTACACTTTTAGATCACTGTGAACTCAGATTGCTGACGGTGTGACCACATGGTGACATCACTGTGAGATCAAAGTGTTGACTGGGTTTATTTTGACAGGATAGTGGAGAAGCAGCAGAAAGTGCAGCATTAACGCAACTCTGACATGATGCCAATTTAATCTGAGTTCAATGATCATGAAACATCTATAAATCGTTGAGTCACTCGCATCTTCAACTGACCTTTTATCAGTAAGAGCATCTGTCATTTCAGTCACTCTTGCACTGCACAATGTTGAAATACTAACTGGTGATAAGTTACATGGTTAGCAGAATACTTTATAATAATCATTTAGTTCTTTTGTAAATATCTCAATAATAAATATCTGTGCGACACACCAAAATAAATGCCTAAAAATCCAACAGTTCGACTTGTCTAAAATTTACATCTATTGCATTTTTTTATTGGAGATTTTTCAATGGAGAAATTATACTGATCAGTTTCAATAATTAACAAACTACACTGACACATAATGAGTTTGTTGCAGGAGTTTATTGAAGTTTATTGTTGATTCATTTCAGATGTAAATTTAAAGTGACCCAAAACTAAAAAGAAAATAGCTGATGAGATTACACAACATATCACACAGATATATTGTAAATTACACAGTTAACGGATTAAAGGAAACTCTTTGACCTTCATTTATTTTCTTTCTCTCACTGTAATGTTTCTTCAGATGTCTAAAACACAGGTTTGATCTTCATCCTGATGGTTTTCATACCGACAGCCCAATTACTCTTCCAGGTGTACCAAACATCTCCAATGGCAAAAAAGGTGGTATCATCCCCCCATATATACACACCGTTGGGGTTTGCATAGTGACAGGCATTGTACCAAAATGCCCCGAGAAACTGTTTGGCACAGTTCTTATCCCAGGAGTCTTGGTCTTTGTCAAAGGTGGTGAACTTCTGTCCATTATGGTTGGCCAGAGAGTCGCCTGTAGAGAGGAGGAACATCATTAAAGATATTATCATCATATGCAGATGAAGAATATTTCAGTAAAATCCCAAAGACTTTTGAAAGTACATGAACAATTGCACTCGAGTGTGAAAGTATGAAAGTGTCCTACCTGCTCCTCCATCAGTGAACCCTGAAACATGCAGTTTATACCCGTCAGATTCAGGACCCACAGAGAAGGACGAGTACAGAGCAAAACCCCTCCTTCCAGTGAAGTCCTCCAGATCCACTCTCAGCATGTACTTCTTCTTATGTGTCAGCTGGTACATGTTCTCCAGCCCTGTTCTCACACACACACACACACACACACACACACACACACACACATGAAGAACATGTTCAACCAAACACTGGACATGAATATCAACACTTCTATCAAAACCATTTCTTGACACCAAATACCAATGTTTAAAGCTGTGAGATCTTACCCAGCCAGTATTCGCTCTCCACATTCCCGAATCCTCTCTTGTACTGATTCCACGGGCGATAGAAATTCACGCTGCCGTCCATTCTCCTCTGAATCACCTGTGATGGGTTTATATAGAATATATGATTCATAATGTATGTCCTGATGTGTGTTTGATGATCTAAAGTCACACTCGTACCGTCCATCCTCCTTTTTCTTCATCTGAGACCATGTGACAGTAAACCCTGACAGGAACGTCTCCTGCTGGATAGATGGAGTAAATCCCACTGAGCTTTTGTCCTAATTTATGGACTTCAGAACAGTCGACCGGCTTGGAAACATCAGCAACACAAACAGATGCCGTGAAAACAGAGAGCAGAGCCGCGACACACACCGTCATCTGGAGAGACACGACTGATCAAGATCCTCATTTATAATGATCGATTCACACTGAAATTATAATAAAAGTAATACAGTCGCTGTAAATGCAGATGAACTTACCGCCATCGTCTCAATCTTTTCTCAGCTGATCACTGCAGATTATAATCAATGTTTTATTTATAAATCTGGAAGAAATCAAAGCAAAAAAAATCATCGGATTATTGTTGTTTGTGGTCATTTTTCTGAATTACACTGTTGCAGAAATGTCTTAATATTCTGTGAGGTAAAAGATGAAGAATGAAACAGTAACTCACCGTTTGTGTTGTGCCTTGTGTTGTTCAGTCACT
Source organism: Rutilus rutilus (assembly GCF_951802725.1). NCBI lineage: Eukaryota > Metazoa > Chordata > Actinopteri > Cypriniformes > Leuciscidae > Rutilus > Rutilus rutilus. Next base: position 58,952,233 of record NC_140210.1, read on the forward strand.
CTTTATATCTGTTAGATTCGTACGCCCCTACTTTGTGTTACAGAAGATATTTATATTGCAAAACCCTTGATTCTTGACACATAGCGTGTTTTAATGACATTGCTTTTTGCTTTTATTTTTACAGGATATCTAGCTATAAATCGTTGAGTCACTCGCATCTTCAACTGAACTTTTATCAGTAAGAGCATCTGTCATTCCAGTCACTCTTGCACCGCACAATGTTGAAATACTAACTGGTGATAAGTTACATGGTAAGCAGGCTTGAAACGTAAAGTCATACAGTTTCCAAAAACTGTGCAAAAAATGTCCATTCTTAACCGCTTCATAGTGGTCACTACAGTGGACAGCTATTCAAAAAGCATTTTCTTGCGTATGCATGGGTTTTCATGGCACGTCAACCTCTACAGTGGACGCCGGTGCATCATCCTGTACACTGCCACCAAGTGGCAAGCCGTTGTGTGTCGATTTTTTTCCCCTCCAAACCAAGATGGCCGACAGCCAGTCAGAAATCCCAATTTGCTCAGGAATATCCACCCATTTCTTCTAGCCTAGGAGACTCTTGCAAGTAAAAAAAATGTTGTGGCATCAAGCAATATCTAATGAGTCATATCACAGTTATATTTCCCAAGTATTTTTAGATTGGGAGAAAATTCTGATTAATCATCTGTCCACTATAGTGGACCTCATGCATCACTAGCTGTGTTTCAGCTGCAATTCATACTATTACTGTAACTGATGTTCTTGAAAATACTTAATCTGCAGTAACTTTTTTTGACTGTAAATAAATGTTTAATAAATTGTAATAAATACATAAATTGTGTTATTAGAATATAATTTGCATTAACATCAAAAAAGTAATCTGATTACATAATGTACGTGTTACGGTACGTAGACACAGGAGAGGAAGATGGATGGTGAACAGTGATTTATTGAAATACAAAGGTGCAGGTGAGCAGGGTAGAGGAGTCCAAAGAAGACACAGAGTAAAGGAAGACGCTGGAGACTAGTGATGTGTCGTTCGCGAATGAGATTCTTTGTAGTGAACGAGAAGAGCAGACTTCCGTCGAGGAGAGCAGGACTTTATTTGGATGGGCACACCATGCGGCCAATCACATGGGAGAACAGACTAGGATAGACTTTATCAATCCAGAAATGTTCTCCATGAACACCTGCGATTACTGATAAAGCACCAACTTAATCAAAGTCAAGGGTCAAGAGCCCAACTAAAGCAAACACTGATCTCCATAATGGCGACCTCAAACGAAACATTTTCAATAAGACATCAACATCTAAACCTCTGTTAATTCTCAATAAGATCTTCTGTAGACGTGACAGAAATAAAGTCAGTCTGGTTAGTAATAAGTGAAGCTTGTAATGCTGTTTGTGGAGTTGTTTCATCAGATCTTCAGAGAGTTAATGTCTTTTATCTTCAGTTTATCTAAGGCTGTGTCTGAATAGTAGTTGTAGTTTGTGTTCGTATTACTCTTTCGAAAGATGATTGAAAGAATGTTTAAGGAACATCATGTCACGGTGTGACAAATGAGAGGGCGGAACTAAAGTTCGCCGTAATTGTGTCCCCTCCGGTACAATAACAAGGACACACCACCGCGTGTGTGTGTGGAAGATTTATTCTCTCTTGCCGTGCACTCCCCACGTGCCATGCTGGTCTACTGTCAGTAACTGGAGCTTAATAATGTCGATCGGCCCCATCTGTTGAGGACTAGAAGGAACAGCATCCGTGAGTCAAACTAACCTCTCTGTTTTGAAGTAGTGATTCTGACTGTTTTAGAAGAAGCTCTGCCCAGCCTGTTGACTTAAGTTTGCTACTTGCCTGTCAACCCACCTGTATGGTGAGAAGGTTTGCCCCCTTGCAACACACGTGAGACTGCACACTCTATCTGCAATCTTGATTCTGTTTGTCTTAGCAGGAGCTCCGCTCAGCCTGTTGACTTTGAGTCTGCTACCACCCCAAGTCCATCTGCATGGTGTGAAGTTATCTGTCCCCTGCAACACACGTGAGAACTATATACTGCTGTTGAAGTTGATCCTGTCTGTCCTAGAGAAGCTCACCTCAGCCTGCGACTTTGAGTCTGCTGTAGCCCCATAGCCCACCTGTCTGGCGCGAAGTGTTCATCCCTCTGTATTACATGTGAGGACTGCATCCTCTGCTTGAAGTATTGACTCTGTCTGTCTTAGAAGCTTTGATCCGCCTGTTGGCTTCGAGTCTGCTGCAGCCTTATAGTCCACCTGTCTGAGGTAAAGTGTTCATCTCCCGGTAACACACGTGAAACCTGTATCCTCTGCTCCCAGTGTCGATACTGCCTGTTCAGAAGAAGGCCCGCTTAGCCTGTGGACTTCGAGTCTGCTGCAGCTCCAGAGCCCTGACCATCCCTGTGAACCCTGCATCAGTGTGGGAAGAGGAACAGCCCCGACCGCATACTCACCCGTGGAAACTCACCTGTCCCTCACAGGCCACTGCGAACCTTGCACCGGTGTGAGAAGAGGAAGAGCCCTGACCATCTACTCACTTGTGGAAACTCACCTGTCCATCGCATACCATTGTGAACCCTACATCGGCGTGGGAAGAGGAAAGGCCCCGACCGTCTACTCACCTGTGGAAATTCACCTGTTCGTCGTAGGTCCCTGTGAACCTTGCACCGGCGTGGGAGTGGGCCCCGGAGACTACTGCATTGCCTCGATTCCTGGGAAGAAGAAAGGAAGATTTAGTTTAGGTTATTCAAATTACTTTTAACTTTAATAAAAAGAACTGTTATTCTTTTAAATTCTGTCTCCGTCTCGTCTCTGACACGCTCCTCAGGGTGGTCCTGGTTCAGGGTTGGGCGCAGTCCGGCTTGGCCCATCCCGACCTGTGACACATCACACTAACCTTTAAATAACATTCTAGTAACATTAAGGAAACTGGACATTTTTATGTTCTTGGAATGTTAGAAATCAATGTTATAATGTTGAATTTTAAATAAAAATTAAGTTGAAAGAACGTTTGAGGAACATTATACCTTTTAAAACGCGTTCCTCTAACGTCAGGAAAACTAGACATTTTTCACGTTCCCAGAACCAACACTGAATATTTGGAGAACGTTCTTATAACAAAAGTCTGTCAGCTGGGGAGTTGGGTTTCGATAGTTGTACCTTGACAGGCTGTAGAGATCTCTGATGGAATCACGTCCTCATGTTCTGATATCAAAGATACGCAAAGGTCAACTTGTATTAAGTTCAATTGCCTTTGCAATATTTTGCATTTATATTTTTTTGTTTATATTTTATAGTTTTCAAATGATTTTATATAACTTTATTGATTGGTTTGTTAAATATACACAATATTGCTGTGTTATTACTGTAATTTGTTTAACACAGTATCTCTTCAGTTTAAACCATAAATGCATACTGTCCACTCAAGTGGACATCTGAAAATCTCTTTGAAAAATATGTGTAAAAACAACTTTTTAGGCTAAATCTTACAGAGAAATAGAGAAACTGTGTAATAGATGTGACCATAACTTTAGAACACACTAGCAGTTTATGCTATTTGTGTAGTATAACGCAAAAAAATTATGTTATGTACATTACATGTAAAAAAACACACACACACCAAGATTTAGGGTAGACTGTGTACAGTTGAGACATAGGTACAGTTGAGACACCTTAAATAACTTGCGTTCGCAGCAAGCACAAGTTGTGATTTTTGCTGTGCACATGCGTATTAGTGTCCTCTTTCTTTGTGGGAAATTTGAACAGTGGACACATCTCCGATCCGAAAATATCGGGAAAAGTTTTTTTTCTAAAGTAGGACATTCACTTCACCATTCACTCTCCACAATGAATAGCTTATCCTTATGTGACTGTTAAACGTAACTGGTATCATCACCACAAACGTTAGTCTGTGCGCTAAAAACTGGCATATTTCATGGTATTGTGTCATGCAAGGTAATTGCAAAATCTAGAGAAATGTGCGAGGTGGCCAGCGGCGGATAGTTGAGACACACGTGTACCAACTGTACCCCCGATAGAGTTCTATTAGGAAACACATTGCGTAGTTGTGCAGTGTTGTGATAACAGGTTAAACGCCGTAATTAGCGAGCATAGGACGCAAATGAAAATAAAATTTGATATTTGTGATATTTAAACTGTGTATTATTAATAAATATTGTTTAATATCTTCTACCTGCTTTATACATTTTAACCAGTGCTAATTTAAATAAAATGAATGAATATAAATGGTTGAATAAACAAAAATGTTGCCCAATTGTTATTTTCTATTGGGCAACATTTTTGTTTATGTACCATGTTTATTCATGGTACAACTGTACCACATATGGGTACAGTTGAGACAAGGTTGAGACAAAAAGCCCCTTATTTTTATGAGCTAATTGTGGAAAATATATACTACTTGTGGGTAATATTGATTGATAATATCTTAGTCTATAAGCTAATTAAATGTCATGTGGAAATTCACTTCTTTTCATTATCTATTTTTTTGTGTGAAAAATCAAAACGCAAAAAGTGTCTCAACTGTACTCAGTCTACCCTATGATGTAAATTCACTATAATAATAACGGTCAAACTAGCCTGACAAGCGCGTCCTCCCGCCAGAAAGGGCGCCAGAGTGCAGGAATGCGCGCGGCCGTGGTCGGTGATGACGTGTACGCTCTCACGCGTCCCGGAAGTGAAGGTGTAGCTGGAAAGAGTTTGGAAACAAACTGGCGATCGGATGAGTAAATGTCAATCCTTTGACGGACAGATTGATTGTTGACAGCGCGATGATTGAGAGGCAGAGCAGCGCGAGGATCCACCAGCTCAAACTCAAGGGCTGCGTTCCAAACCGCATACTTCCCTACTATTTAGTATGGGAAAAAGAGTAGGCGAGCGAAAAAGTATGTCAGGGTTGCCAACTTTGGGACTTTGGCTGGAGTGAGACTCTGTAAAACATCAATGCGCGAGCGTAACCCTAACCCTAATTTTAAAAATTTGTGGGTGGTGGTGTGGCGCAATGGATAAGACACATGCCTTTGGTGTGAGAGACCCGGGTTCGAATCCACTGTGAGACACCAATGTGTCCCTGAGCAAGACACTTAACCCCTAGTTGCTCCAGAGGCGTGCGACCTCTGACATATATAGCAATTGTAAGTCGCTTTGGATAAAAGCGTCAGCTAAATGAATAAATGTAAATGTAAATGTAAAAACATCAGTCCTTGTTTACTTATATAGCCTAAACCCTGATTTATGGAAAAAAAAAGTTTTTTCAAAATGCACAATTTATTGATTGCACTATAAAAATAAGTAAAGATAGAGGTGATTAAATAACAAACATGTAAAACAACAACATCAAAACAATAAGAAATCTCAAAACAAAAAGGGACACATAATAGTTACTCCACCTCCCCAGAAAACCACAACACAAGTTTCACACATTAGGCCTGTTGAATGCCACAGTGGCAGTGTTGGCCTGCTGTAGCCTATGCCCCAGTGGCAGTGTTGGCCTGTTGTAGCCTATGCCCCAGTGGCAGTGTTGGCCTGTTGTAGCCTATGCCCCAGTGGCAGTGTTGGCCTGTTGTAGCCTATGCCCCAGTGGCAGTGTTGGCCTGTTGTAGCCTATGCCCCAGTGGCAGTGTTGGCCTGTTGTAGCCTATGCCCCAGTGGCAGTGTTGGCCTGCTGTAGCCTATGCCCCAGTGGAAGTGTTGGCCTGTTGTAGCCTATGCCCCAGTGGCAGTGTTGGCCTGTTGTAGCCTATGCCCCAGTGGCAGTGTTGGCCTGTTGTAGCCTATGCCACAGTGGTAGTGTTGGCCTGTTGTAGCCTATGCCACAGTGGCAGTGTTGGCCTGTTGTAGCCTATGCCCCAGTGGCAGTGTTGGCCTGTTGTAGCCTATGCCCCAGTGGCAGTGTTGGCCTGTTGTAGCCTATGCCACAGTGGTAGTGTTGGCCTGTTGTAGCCTATGCCACAGTGGTAGTGTTGGCCTGTTGTAGCCTATGCCCCAGTGGCAGTGTTGGCCTGTTGTAGCCTATGCCCCAGTGGCAGTGTTGGCCTGTTGTAGCCTATGCCCCAGTGGCAGTGTTGGCCTGTTGTAGCCTATGTCACAGTGGCAGTGTTGGCCTGTTGTAGCCTATGCCCCAGTGGCAGTGTTGGCCTGTTGTAGCCTATGCCACAGTGGCAGTGTTGGCCTGTTGTAGCCTATGCCACAGTGGTAGTGTTGGCCTGTTGTAGCCTATGCCCCAGTGGCAGTGTTGGCCTGTTGTAGCCTATGCCCCAGTGGCAGTGTTGGCCTGTTGTAGCCTATGCCCCAGTGGCAGTGTTGGCCTGTTGTAGCCTATGCCCCAGTGGCAGTGTTGGCCTGTTGTAGCCTATGCCACAGTGGTAGTGTTGGCCTGTTGTAGCCTATGCCCCAGTGGCAGTGTTGGCCTGTTGTAGCCTATGCCCCAGTGGCAGTGTTGGCCTGTTGTAGCCTATGCCACAGTGGCAGTGTTGGCCTGTTGTAGCCTATGTCACAGTGGCAGTGTTGGCCTGTTGTAGCCTATGCCCCAGTGGCAGTGTTGGCCTGTTGTAGCCTATGCCCCAGTGGCAGTGTTGGCCTGTTGTAGCCTATGCCCCAGTGGCAGTGTTGGCCTGTTGTAGCCTATGCCCCAGTGGCAGTGTTGGCCTGTTGTAGCCTATGCCACAGTGGCAGTGTTGGCCTGTTGTAGCCTATGTCACAGTGGCAGTGTTGGCCTGTTGTAGCCTATGCCCCAGTGGCAGTGTTGGCTTGTTGTAGCCTATGCCCCAGTGGCAGTGTTGGCCTGTTGTAGCCTATGCCCCAGTGGCAGTGTTGGCCTGTTGTAGCCTATGCCCCAGTGGCAGTGTTGGCCTGTTGTAGCCTATGCCACAGTGGCAGTGTTGGCCTGTTGTAGCCTATGTCACAGTGGCAGTGTTGGCCTGTTGTAGCCTATGCCCCAGTGGCAGTGTTGGCCTGTTGTAGCCTATGCCCCAGTGGCAGTGTTAGTCTGCTTCACCACCTCTGCAGGAGCTCGTATCTGAAGCAGGGTTCAATCCGGTCATGAACGTTCATTGCGTCTGTCACGTGACAAATAAACGAAAGACTCGGAAAGTAATTATTTATGTTCCCTGTAAATTATTTTTGACTGCATTATAATGATTTCTTAATTCAGAATATGATAAAGACTGCGTAGGTGGATGTGTCCGGGGAATTTGGCTGTTAAAAGTATAACATTTAAAGCCCCTTAAATGAATGAAATGACTCGAAAAAAGATTCGTTCATTTTAATGAACGACATCGAACAAACGAGTGAGTAAAATGATCCGGACTTCCCATCACTCACAGGGTGCCATCAAGGGACAGTCTGTTCCTGGTGTCAGTCTTGTTTAGGCCAGTAACTGAAAAGGTTCGCTCAGCATCCGCATTTGACTGTGGCAGACTCAACACAATCTGGGCAACCTTTGATCATTTTTTTTGATCATCACACAAAATGGGGGAAAAAGTTTTTGCACTTTAAAAAAAGCAAAAATGTTTTTCACAATTTTAATCACATTTCCTGCATTTACATACCTTTAGGGACTATGGTGATACAAAATCCAGGAAATAATTAAGTTGATTATAATGATAAATTCTGCCAAAAAGAATATAATAGGATACTAAACTATGTATAAGAAAAATGTCTTACTTTCTTTATTGTTTAATAGGGGCCAATAGGCTATGTGCACAAGCATCGCGACGAACTTCCGCTATTGTCAGAAGTCGGCATATCAGTTTCCGGTTTACGACTGTCTTCTAGTAGTGGGAAGTTCGGATCATTTTGCTGACTCGGATCTTTGAGTCTCGTTCAGCAAAATGAACGAATCTTTTTTCGAGTCATTTCGTTCATTTCAGCAGAATATAATTAAAATTACATGTTAAATAGCCCAACACATATAGTACTTGTGAAAATGTTGATTACATTTGTAAAAAATAAGAAGAAGAATTATAAGCAGGGACGTCGTTAGGCCTATTTTAGGGGGGCTGAAGCTACCCCAAAATGTTCCTAAGCCCCCCTAAATAACAATTCGATTTATCAATAATCCGATCCTCATTCATATTTAGACGCAACAAATTATATATATCCAGCAGCAAAAAATAGCCGAAAATTCGGAAGTTGGACAGAAGTACAAAGAGTTGTAACAGAGCTGCCAACGCATTCACCGTGAGACACACGCAATAGACACTTTTCACACGCTCTCGCGCCACACATCCATTTTCTCACGCACAGAAAAATCGCGAAGACCGACAGACTAGACAGAGCAGGTTACTTTATGATATAAAAGAATCTCAACTCTCAGATTCTGTCCATTTTATTATGAAATTCAAACAATAAATACCGTTTTGGCGTTTGTAAATGTTCCGTGACAGATCCCTAGCGCATGTGAACCGATCATCTCTACTAGCTAATAGTAAAAAAAACACGAACATTGTTGAAAGATACAGTAGTCTACAACTTACCGAAATATATATTCCTCATACATAATATCGATCAATCAGTGTTTTTTATCAGCGTGAAGAGGCCAATAACATAGCTGGAGAACAATTACCTCAGGAAAGCCATTTAATGAACATAATATAGGCTATAGCACGTAGTTGGCAAGAAAAAAGCTATAGAGTATTTTGCTAAATATGTGTTCTATATTACATATTTATTATATTTTTACTTGTATCATTAAATAAAGTTGTTATTATAATAAAAAACACATTATATTTAATTTGAGTTATTTTTAACATTAAATAGGCTGATAGGGCTGTCTGTGTGTTTACAGCATTAGGTTAGTTGTTTTTTTCTTGAGAAAAATTAACGCCTATCTTGAGTACCTAATATTTATCCAAATGAGTAAATATTAAATCAAATCACAATAATTGAATTGAAATAATAAAAAAAGCGTAGCTTACCAGAAATTGTACCATGCACCATAACATTTACATATAATTTTACACTTATGCTATACTAAAGCCTGAAATGGGCACTTTTTGTGACAGCAACCCTATCATTTTTGATCAAAGATGTGGCTTAACTTCAGAATTTGAACTAAAATCAGTATTCTTATGATTGCTCTGAACATTTCTGACTAAGTTCAACAAACATTAAATTAGCCTACTTATTCATAAACTTTTTATAAATTAATTATTCATAAACCTTTTATAAATTACTTATTCATAAACAAAAAAATTATAAAAATGTAGGTGTGACGGGGTTGAGACTATACAGGGTTGAAGAGACAAATACAGCTAAACATATACATAGTTGTTTTTTACTCAAATTCACTGTAAGATTTTCTATAAACGCAAGTTACAAATACCCTGGGGGCTAAGCCCCCCGTCTTCCAATCCTAGTGACGTCCCTGATTATAAGAAACTAAAATGTTTAATTAATTGATTAGTTGTTGAGTCTTAAGTTCAGGCTATTGCAGTTTTAGTTCATCTGACCTCACCTCCTGATCCGAGACGTTCTTTCTTTTGCAACTTCATATTTATCACGTTTGTTCTTCTCCTCTCGTGTCTTTGGGTTCGTGTCGAGACGTTAGTTGTCGACTCGTCTGTGTCTGACTCTGATCTGGGCCGGGCCGTGTGACACAGGTCCGGTCCGGACTCCGGAAACAGAAATGATTAGTTCATCTCTCGAGTCTTCGGGTTCGAGTCCGAGTCTTTCGTTCTTCCGTTCTTCCTGTCAGTCCCACAGAGGCTATGCTGTCAGTAGCGGAAACAGAAATGATTAGTTCATCTCTCGAGTCTTCGGGTTTGAGTCCTTCGTTCTTTTGTCACGTGACTTGTCACCTGTGCAAAAGGCCACTTATGATAATGTCAGAGCACTATTGCGCTACTCTAGTGAGACTCTTATTATGAAAGTCTGTGGCGCGAGCAACCGGAAGAGACACTGTTCATTCAGTACGGCGCGAACAGCAGATTACCTCAGCAGCTGTCCGAAATCAGTTTGCCGCATTCAGGAACGGCTGAAGACGTGCGTCGCTCTGATTAGATGTTTCTTGTGTTTGTGTGCGTCCTATAACGAGTGAGTACTTTACTCCTTCAATGTTGATTGATGCTCGTTATCTGTAATGAGGCAGTGATCGGCTGTATAATGTTACATGGCAATGTTAACTAATCCGTGCCAGCTATTATAACTTAAGTGTGGATCTTCAAAGTTCAGAATTATAATGTTAATAATGTTTTAGTAAATAATGTAGATAAATAGTGAAAGTAAATGTGATGGAAATGTTATATCAGGTGTTTATGGATCATTGTCATTGTCTGAAGGGAGCAGCCTATAGTCAGTATGTGAATGATGATTATTTGTACTGATGTTGCTGTTATTTGAGTATTGCTCTTTGTGTGTTGCAGAGAAACCACACACTCATAATACTGTACATCTACATCTCAACTACGAGCATGCCAAACACGTCTACGTCTGTTAATGAGTATTCAGCCCGCTTATGAGCCAGTTCTACGTCAATTAAAGCAGGACTCACTGACTGTGCACCTACTAAATCTAAGTCTCCACTAAATGTGCTCAACCTGCTCACGCATTGGGTCATTGTCCCTTTCAATCCTTACATGTTATCGGCCATCATCTTCAGGGTCAAGCAAAGCTAGGATCCATTCTCTCTGCAGGCTGTCAAGGAAGCCCTCCATAGTCCACTGCACTGTTTAGCTCAAACTCCTTCTTGTTAATGCTCATGTAAAGGCTGACTCCCTCTCCTGTTAATATTTCATACCAGTGAAAATAAAATCAGTTCAAAGTGATGCTTCTCTCTGAGGTGTTCTGATCGACACACCTAGTTCACTGCTAAACACACCTGAAACCAGCCCTTATCATCTATAAGAGTAGCCTTCGCTACATCACCATATTGAACACTAATTCACAACCTTTTTACAAACAAGCGCGTAGTTTTTTTTTTTTATTATTATTATTTTTTTACTCTTACAGTTACGTGATGCGTTTCTGTTCTCAAGATTATTTTCTATAACATTGAATGTGATATTTAAGAGTTGGTTAATGCAAAGCTTTATCCATATGATAGATGTATTGTTGTTGTTTTTGCCAGCAAAGCTTTAAAACACATTGGATAACCATCCAAAAAGGAATTAAATCAAATTAAATAAAAATAAATACAAATTAAAAGAACACTATAAAGCCACAGAGCATAATAACCATAACCATATAACTTAAATCACAATATAAAGCCTAAAAACAATATTTCACAACAGGCCAGGCTTTTCAAATAAATGAATAATTGTAAAACACACTGTGGCTATATTTTAGGGCCTGCTTTAAGGCATGTTTGCATTCAAAAAAACAAGCTCCCGGACCTTGGCTGGGCTGAGCCTGTTTCTTCTGTCCGAGATAATCTGCCCCATCTTCAGAGGTGGAGAATCCAGGGGTCAGAAAGTAAAAGTCCTGCCATATATTTATTCCACCCATGAACTCACACAGCAAACACTCCAGTGTTAAATGAACTCTCCTGTGAGTTTATTTGGCTCCAGACTCAAGAGTGTTAAAGTTAATGAGCTAATTAAGTAATTGTTTGAGTGATGATTGACCATTATTGAAAACACCTGATGTTAACAAGCAGAATCACTGAAGGAGAAAATCTCTTTTTTAAGTTGCCATTATGGTGATCAGTGTTTGCTTTAGTTGGGCTCTTGACCCTTAAACTAATAACTTTAGATTTTGTTTGGCTGTTGTATCTGGGTTATAACTCTCAGATGAACAAAGAGAAATGTTGATCAGGTGGTGTTGGCTATGTTTTGACATAATCATAATTTGACCTGAATCACAAAACTCATTTAGAGAGTTAGGTTTACCTTGTTGATTATAGCTGCCTGTGATTCTAATATTATGCCATGTTAATCATTTTCAATGTTATCAGAAAGATTTCTTGAAAGTTGTTCTAAGTAAAAATATTATTTGGACACACTGACACCAAGAATCAGCCTGTGATTCTCAACAATGGTGACAATAATAAAGCATGTTGCAGTGCATTCTGGGTGCCACCAATCAAAACTCATCCATGGCTCCCATCATGCATTGCGGTATGAATAAATTATGATCTGAATTGTCTTGTTTTCCTAATTGAATATTCTTTTTGTCACCATTGTTGAGATTCATACACTGAATCTTGATGTCTGTGTGTGCCTTAAAGAAAGTTTTTCTTTATCAGAACAATTTTAAGAAATAATTTGAATTATATTGAAAAATCTGGATCTTAATCTGTAGAATTACTGTGATGTTGTAATGACCAATATACATTTAAGTCAGAGATTAGGCTCTAATTGAGTTCAGTGATTCAGATCAAATTATGATTATGTTCAAATATAACCAACACCACCTGATCAACTTTTCTTTTTGTTCATCTGGCTGTAATAACTCAGATCAACAGCCAAAGATAATCATTTGAAGATCAACTGCCCAACTAAATCGAACACTAATCTCCATAACGGTGTCTAAAATTGTGATTTTTCTCCTTCAGTGATTCTGCTTGTTAACATCAGGTGTTTTCAATAATGCTCAATCATCACTCAATCAATCACTTAATTATCTCATTAACTTTAACACTCTTGAGTCTGGAGCCATATAAACTCCCAGGAGAGTTCATTTAACACTGGAGTGTTTGCTGTGTGAGTTCATGGGTGGAATAAACATATGGCAGGACTTTTACTTTCTGACCCCTGGAATCTCCACCTCTGCCTATTATTTTGTTTAATTCTAAATATTTACATTTATTTTTTGCTGTTGTTTTTGTTGTGAATTAGTAGCTTTTCAGTGATGTTCTGAGTTGATCTGTTTTATCTAAATATTATTTGTGATTGTCACCATTGTTGAGATTCATGTGCTGATTGTTGATATCATCTTTGTTTCTAGCACACTTTGAAACAAACTTAGGTGTTGTGATAAACCCTGGAATAAAGACCACAAACTTGCAAAGCTAAGCATCAAACTGCCCAACTAAACATTGATCACAATAATGGTGAGTTTACTAAAACATATTATTTCCAATAAAACTTCAACATCTACACCTCTATTAATCCTCAATAACTAGTTGGTAATAAGTGAAGCTGGTAATGCTGTTTGTGGAGTTGTTTAATCCTCCTCTACTGAGATCTTCACAGATTTAATGTGGTCTTTTCTCTTCAGTTGATTTCATCTCCGATAGTCAGTTGTAGTTCTTGTGTTTCTCTTTTCTTCAGTGATTCTGCTTGTTATCATCAGGTGTCTTCAATGCTCAATCATCGCTCAATTAATCACTTAATTATCTCATTAACTCTAACACTGCATCAGTGTTACTTTTAACACCCTGCTGTTGGTTCCCATATAAACACCGAGCGGTGTTAAATTTAACACCGGGGAATTTACTGTGTTTTCTTTAGCTTTTAAAGGATGTTGATGGTCTCATTTATTATGTGTTACTTAGTTTTCTGTTGTGTTTATCTGACTTGTACAGCACTTTAGTCAGTCCTCAGACTGTTTTTAAATGTGCTTTATAAATAAAAGAACTAGAACTAGATTTATTAAACTGTTGTTTGCTTTTATTTTGACAGGATAGTGGAGAAGCAGCAGAAAGTGCAGCATTAACGCAACTCTGACATGACGACAATTTAATCTGAGTTCAATGATCATGAAACATCTATAAATCGCTGATTCACTCGCATCTTCAACTGACCTTTTATCAGTAAGAGCATCTGTCATTTCAGTCACTCTTGCACTGCACAATGTTGAAATACTAACTGGTGATAAGTTACATGGTTAGCAGAATACTCATACACTATAAAAATAAGTAAGTTATTTTGTAAATATCACAATAATAAATATCTGTGCGACACACCAAAATAAATGCCTAAAAATTCAACAATTCGATTAGTCTAAAATGTACATCTATTGCATTTTTTCATGAAGATTTTCAATGGAGAATTTATACCCATCGGTTTTAATAATTAAAATTATTATTTATTTCACATGGCCATAACAAACTACATTGACACATAATGAGTTTTTTTTTAAGTTTATTGTTGGTTAATTTCAACCGTAACTTTAAATTGACCCAAAACAAAAAAGAAAATAACTGATGAGATCACACAAAGTATCAGCCATACATATTCTTTTATGATGTACTAAGTTACACAGTTAACAGAGGAAAGGAAACCCTTGAACCTTAATTTCTTTATTTCTGAGAAATACTGAAATGTTTTTTCAAAGGTCTAAGACACACGTTTGATCTTCATGCTGGTGGATTTCATGCCGTCACTGTAATTATTCTTCCAGGTGTACCAATAATTTCCCAATAAAGATAAGGTGTTATCTTTGCCAGCTTCCCCCCATATATACAGACCGTTGAGGTTTGTAGTGTAACAGCCTCCGTACCAAAATCCCCCGAGATACTGTTTGGCACAGTTCTTCTCATGGGTGTCTTGGTCTTTGTCAAAGGTGGAGAACTTCTGTCCATTATGGTAGGTCAGAGAGTCGCCTGCAGAAAAGAAGAGCATCATTAAAGATATTATCATCATATTTAGATGAAGAATATTTCAGTAAAATTACAAAACATTTGGAAGCACATGAACAAGTGTACTCAAGTGTTAAAGTATGAAAGTGTCCTACCAGCTCCTCCATCCTTGAACCCTGAAACTTGCAGTTTATACCCGTCAGATTCAGGACCCACAGAGAAGGACGAGTACAGAGCAAAACCCCTCCTTCCAGTGAAGTCCTCCAGATCCACTCTCAGCATGTACTTTCTGTTACGTGTCAGCTGGTACATGTTCTCCAGCCCTGTTCACACACACACACACACACACACACGAAGAACATGTTCAACCAAACACTGGACATGAATATTAACACTTCTATCAAAACCATTTCTTGACACCAAATACCAATGTTTAAAGCTGTGAGATCTTACCCAGCCAGTATTCGCCTTCGATTGCCCCGAATCCTCTCTTGTACTGATTCCACGGCTGATAGAAATTCACAATGCCGTCCATTCTCCTCTGAATCACCTGTGATGGGTTTATATAGAATATATGATTCATAATGTATGTTCTGATGTGTGTTTGATGATCTAAAGTCACATTCGTACCGTCCATCCTCCGTTGTCTTCATCTTTCCCATCTGAGATCATGTCACAGTAAACCCAGACAGGAACGTCTCCTGCTGGATAGATGGAGTAAATCCCACTGACTGATTGTCCTGATTTATAGACATCAGAACAGTCGGCCGGCTTGGAAACATCAGCAACACAAACAGATGCCGTGAAAACAGAGAGCAGAGCCGCGACACACACCGTCATCTGGAGAGACACGACTGATCAAGATCCTCATTTATAATGATCAATTCACACTGAAATAATAATAAAAGTAATACAGTCGCTGTAAATGCGGATGAACTTACCGCTATCGTCTCAATCTTTTCTCAGCTGATCACTGCAGATTATAATCAATGTTTTATTTATAAATCTGGAAGAAATCAAAGCAAAAATATCATCAGATTATTGTTGTTTGTGGTCATTTTTCTGAATTACACTGTTGTAGAAATGTCTTAATATTCTGTGAGGTAAAAGAGGAAGAATGAAACAGTAACTCACCGTTTGTGTTGTGCCTTGTGTTGTTCAGTCACTCTTTATATCTGTTAGATTCTTACACCCCTCCTTTGTGTTACAGAAGAAATTTATATTGCAAAAGCTTTGATTCTTGGCACATAGCGTTTTTGCTTTTATCTAGCTATAAATCGTTGAGTCACTCGCATCTTCAACTGACCTTTTATCAGTAATAGCATCTGTCATTTCAGTCACTCTTGCACTGCACAATGTTGAAATACTAACTGGTGATAAGTTACATGGTAAGCAGGCTTGAAACGCAAAGTCATACAGTTTTCAAAAACTGTGCAAAAAATGTCCATCCTTAACCGCTTCATAGTGGTCACTACAGTGGACAGCTATTCAAAAAGCATTTTCTTGCGTATGCATGGGTTTTCATGGCACATCAACCTCTACAGTGGACGCCGGTGCATCATCCTGTACACTGCCACCAAGTGGCAAGCCGTTGTGTGTCGATTTTTTTCCCCTCCAAACCAAGATGGCCGACAGCCAGTCAGAAATCCCAAGTTGCTCAGGAATATCCACCTATTTCTTCTAGCCTAGGAGACTCTTGCAAGTAAAAAAAAAATTTTGTGGCATCAAGCAATATCTAATGAGTCATATCACAGTTACATTTCCCAAGTATTTTTAGATTGGGAGAAAATTCTGATTAATCATCTGTCCACTATAGTGGACCTCATGCATCACTAGCTGTGTTTCAGCTGCAATTCATACTATTACTGTAACTGATGTTCTTGAAAATACTTAGTCTGCAGTAACTTTTTTTGACTGTAAATAAATGTTTAATAAATTGTAATAAATACATAAATTGTGTTATTAGAATATAATTTGCATTAACATCAAAAAAGTAATCTGATTACATAATGTATGTGTTACGGTACGTAGACACAGGAGAGGAAGATGGATGGTGAACAGTGATTTATTGAAATACAAGGGTGCAGGGATGCGGTGAGCAGGGTAGAGGAGTCCAAAGAAGACACAGAGTAAAGGAAGACGCTGGAGACTAGTGATGTGTCGTTCGCGAACGAGATTCTTTGTAGTGAACGAGAAGAGCCGACTTCCGTCGAGGAGAGCAGGACTTTATTTGGATGGGCACACCATGCGGCCAATCACATGGGAGAACAGACTAGGATAGACTTTATCAATGCAGAAACGTTCTCCATGAACACCTGCGATTACTGATAAAGCACCAACTTAATAAAAGTCAAGGGTCAAGAGCCCAACTAAAGCAAACACTGATCTCCATAATGGTGACCTCAAACGAAACATTTCCAATAAGACATCAACATCTAAACCTCTGTTAATTCTCAATAAGATCTTCTGTAGACGTGACAGAAATAAAGTCAGTCTGGTTAGTAATAAGTGAAGCTGGTAATGCTGTTTGTGGAGTTGTTTCATCAGATCTTCAGAGAGTTAATGTCTTCTATCTTCAGTTCATCTAAGGCTGTGTCTGAATAAAGTTGTAGTTTGTGTAATTACTCTTTCGAAAGATGATTGAAAGAATGTTTCAGGAACATCACACTAACCTTTAAATAACATTCTAGTAACATTAAGGAAACTGGACATTTTTATGTTCTTGGAATGTTAGAAATCAACGTTCCTATAATGTTGAATTTTAAATCAAAATTAAGTTGAAAGAACGTTTGAGGAACATTGTACCTTTTAAAACGCGTTCCTCTAACGTCAAGAAAACTGGACATTTTTCACGTTCCCAGAACCAACACTGAATATTTGGAGAACGTTCTTATAACAAAAGTCTGTCAGCTGGGGAGTTGGGTTTCGATAGTTGTACCTTGACAGGCTGTAGAGATCTCTGATGGAATCACGTCCTCATGTTCTGATATCAAAGACACGCGAAGTTCAAACTTGTATTAAGTTCAATTGCCTTTGCAATATTTTGCATTTATATTTTTCTGTATATATTTTATAGTTTTCAAATGATTTTATATAACTTTATTGATTGGTTTGTTAAATACACACAATATTGCTGTGTTATTACTGTAATATGTTTAACACAGTATCTCTTAAAGGGACACTCCACCCATTTGCATTAAGCTTTGCATTGTTAGAAACCCAGTCATACTATTGAATGGTCGTGCAACACTCTCTCATTTTCCCCTGAGACGGGAGAAATCCGTTATTTACCTTTTACACTTCCTCCTACAATGACGCAAAAATCGTCATTTTGCGTCATTGTAGGAGGAAGTGTAAGAGGGGGGGATTTCTGTTGAGACTACAGACACTCGTTCCTCATCTTTCCCAGGGGGCGGGACCCGCTCACGCTACAGACCTATTACAGATCAGTGGGTGGGACTTTACTCTCTGAAACTGAAAGCAATATCCTCCATCTTGTTTGAAGCTAAGCTAACAGGCGCTGTGGAGACAGATGTAAAGTTATGACAATAGCGGAGGAGAGTGCTCAATATGATATAGACTAGAGGAAGAGGATTTCGGAAGTCTGATGCTTGAATCAGGTGTTTGTGGCTACCTTTACAAGCCACATTATAGCGAAGAGCAGCCGACGCAGAAGACCTGCCTGCCGCGGACGAGGAGCCCGGACCTATATGGGGAGGCTGCAGACCTGGAGCCGGTAGATATACGCCCCCGGCAGTTTTACGCCCCTGTTGTTCCAGAAGCGTCCAGTAGGGGGATATACTGCGAAATAACACCATTAAATCGACGCTCAAAACGTACACATTAATAACCTTCCCGGTCATAGATTTTGCCCAATTGTGTGTTTTTTGTTAATTTAAAATAAACGTTACAGTGTAGATCTGCACTATGGATTAAAATATCTGTAGATATTCAGTTGGGCTTCACTCTCTTCACTCAGCCTACAGAAGACTATTTTCTTGTGAATTAAAAAATTTACATAAGACTATGTTTTTGTGAATTAAAAAATTAATAATACACATAGTTGGATCAGATGACAAGTAATGATATATGACCTACTGTAGAATAGTTATATATGACCTACTGTAGAATAGTTCATTGAATATTGAATATAGAATATATTTTTATAATATAGAATATTTTTATATACAGGAGACTGAGTGAAATATGTTATTGTGAATTTATATAAAGTTACATTTAGGTATTAACCATATTCAGCCCATTAGACATACAGCACCGTGTAATCATATGGATCCTCAATGAAATATCTACTGTACTATTCACTATTGGTCATCAATCATACAGCTACACAACAGTGTCCTACAGCATTTTATGAAGACAAACACAATGTATCCCTTTTCTAAAATTCCAAAGGCCATTTAGAAGGAATAGACTATATTGTTGTTCACAAAAACATTATTTATCAACACCATTTATGAATTATGATGACTCCCCTATGGCTTGCCACTCTTCTTTAACTGTTTTTCTATCCTCCTGTCAAAGTGTTTCTGCTCACTGATGAAAACATTTTTTAAACATTAAAAAAAAGGACATCCATACGCAGCAGGGCTCACTGTTACATTTTGTATACAATTCCTGAATACTTAATTTTTTATCACAGTTGCTTTGGTACATTTCTCAGATCACTACTGAAATTCTCATAACTACTTTTGAACAAATTGCCAATGCTTTGGTAAATTCATGCAATTGATTATGAATTGCCTTGCTGCTTCCTAATTTATCAATTCATTATTTCCTTCATTAGTGAAATTCTAAATACACCTCCACAATTCATCAATTCAGGACACATTTACAAAATAAAGTCTAATAGAAATGTATTGAAAACATGCTTGACAGTTTATAGTCAACCATTTTGCATTTAATGACTTATGCAAGGAACTAATGCCTATGTTTTGAGAAGTATGACAATTCAACAGAGAAATGGTATAATAGGCCTATATTTTGATCAACATGACATAAAGAGTTGATAATGTTGGAAACAGCAGACAGTTGTACATTATCAATTGCATGAATGTACTGAAGCATTTGCAATTTGTATAAAATAATGAGAAATTGCTTTTATGATGTGCACAAGTGACAAGATGATGTGATTTCAGTTGTGATCTGAGAAATGCATCAAAGCAACTGAGATAAACTATAAGACTTATTGGAGACCCTGCAGAATCACTGTAGACCCCCTAAGAGTCACAGACCACATAAAAGAAAGTGTTACGAGAACACAAACTGCCTTTTTAATTTGAGTTTCATATCTGTGGGTATTTCATAAAAAAAAAAAAAATTATAATAAATAAATAAACATTAAAAAATGTAAAAAGGACATCCATGGTGAATTTGATATTGTCACAGTGTGTGTGTGTGTGTGTGTGCTGCCCAGAATTTATGTCAGGTGAGTGATTTGCTCCTGATCTTCAAAGTACAACGGCACAGGCACTTGTTGGTGGAACACTTTTGGAAAAAGTGTCAAGACACTTTTATTTCTTTTGGCCACTGATGATGAACTGTGCAGAGAAAATTGAAAATGACATTAAAAACATGTCCATGTATGTCTCTGTAAGTCATTTATTTACTAGAGAAGCTATTGGTTTGGAGTGCAGTTAAAAAAAAAGATGGGATGCAAGTTAAAGAGAATTTGGTAAAGACAGAGTATGATAAATCCCACATTAAGTGCACACAGCCTACATTTTAGTCCAGATCAGTAAACAATTTTAAGAAAAATGTATATTTAGATATAAATTAGATAGTTAGATCATCTCATTTATAAGAAACAACTCAAACCAGAAAGGAGTAAACAAAGTCTAACCAGAAGAGGCCATCTCACGCAAGATAAAGACAGGCAGCAAAAGAAAATTAATTTTGAAAGTGAGTAGAGAAGACTAGGGCAGCTAAACTTACACGTGGTTAGCTAAGTTTAAGCCAGACAGAACATCAACCTGACCGTCCAGAACTTTTTGCTCTATCAAGCTAATCGTTATAAATAATAAATGTTGCTTCATTGCTAAACAACAATAACTTTAGCAGATTATTTAATATACCTCAATTCGTGTCGCTGTACAGCCTCCCCCTACTGGACGCATCAGGAACAGCAGGGGCGTAAAACTGCTGGGGCGTAGATCTACCGGCTACAGGTCCGCAGCCTCCCCCTACTCGCCCGGTCTGGCTCGAGTTAGGGCGGACTGGTGGCGCCGGTGATCTCACTATGCAACTACGAACACAGAGATAGAGTCCGTCAGCGGCAAAGAATTTCAACGATGACAATTTCTCCTGGACGAAATCTCTGAATCAGACGAGGACACGGACGTTTGTGTTGAGAACTATCCTAGTTTCGCACCGCATATGTTCTGACTGAACATCCAGGTACCATGCAATAATTCACCTTTTCGAAAGAAATACAAACGAGGAGTAATGCACTAATGAGTTCGCCAACTAACTAGACATTTTGTGTGAATGTGAAATGAATTTCAAGCTCTGGTGGTAGCTAGCCTTGTAGACGGAAGAGTGATTTCTCTTATAGGCAGATATCAAAGACAGTAAAAGAAATGGACACAGCGACCCCATTGGAACTCAATTGAGACAAGTGAAGCCCATTTTTCGCGATTTCTTAGCACTTCCTTTCCTGACGCGCAGACTCAAACCGAGCAAAGCGTTACACGGACCACGTGAGCAACCCGTCTGTCTTCTAGTAGCTGTGCCAAGAGAAATCTGAATCATTCCCTTCTGAATCTTGCAGAGACGGAGAGTGTGAGTAGGAGCTGTCCATGAGCTGGAGCAGGAGCAACTTTTGCTAGGTATTCTGATTAATTATATTGTCATTTTGCCTCCACGTCCCCCCGATAGCCCGCGAGCTTCTCCTCCCGTCCATACGGTAATCTCTCTACTGTGCGACAGAGAGTCGCGTGGTTATGATGCAATCGTTAGCCTACTTTTACAAAAACTGCTTCTACGGGGCCATAACATAAGCTACAAGGTAATGGAGCATTTTATACATTGTCGTGTTTCTTTAGAAATAAATAATGGACAAATGGAGTCTTTAAACGCCTCAGATGTAAAGTTATTCGCTGTCAAAGTGACGCCAAAATGAATGGGAGTCAATAGGCCTATGTCACGAAAAAATTGAAGACCGGAAGTACGTCTTTTAGTAGGGATACGGCTCTTCCGGTTAGCTTTTTACAATGGCGGAGTCCGATAGATAACGCTGGACCAAATCTCTCCGTAACCTGCCTAAAGTCACATATGACAATGTGGTTCGGATGGTAAATGAAAACTCTCAAGTGGAAAAGCGTGAAAGCTGAGGTATGGCTGTCTACGTCCTGACGCAGAGCAACCCGGTGCACTACAACAACAGCGGCGGGCCGTTCGCCAGTAAGGTAAACGTTTCTATGGTAACATCGAGTTGGACCAATCAGCAGACGTTGCTGCTACGCTTAGGATTGTGGGTAGTGTCGTTTTTTTTTCATAAGATCGCGGATAAAACATGTTTTTCTTAAAACAGGGTTGATTTCATACGAACTTATAGCTTCTACAGGAGCAAAAACCTTCGTTTCACAACCTCATAGCTCGTGGGCAATCTACCTCGGATGGTTTAGACATTATGGCTGATAATCTAAATCCTTATCGAGAAATACTGTTGACCGGAAGTTCTGAATCCCTACTCCGCGTTTCGGAAGCAGGAAGTGTGACATAGGCCTATGGGATGCTAACTGCAGGTGAAGTTCTGCTACAAGATGGCGGCACGCGGCCGACTTCAACTTCCGGTCGACTTCCTTCCCCCCTGGCAGATATGCGCTGGTCTGGATTAGTGGGAGTGGCTTGCGGAGCTGTGCAATGTGGTGCATTGTGGGAGTTGTTGTCTTTCATACAAATGCGTCCTGAAGAAATGTCTTTCCTCGGTCACGAAGGCACCAAATTCAAAATTTATTTTACATTTCAATACATATATGACCCACTTTCAATAAAAAACAATGTTCCTATGGGTGGAAGGCCCCTTTAAGTTTAAACCATAAACGCATACTGTCCACTCAAGTGGACATCTGAAAATCTCTTTAAAAAAAAATGTGTTAAAAAAAAAATCTTGTTTTACATGGCCTTAGAGCAATAAAAACACATAGGGAGAAAAAAATACTGACTGAGGTTATCATAATTCATGCAGGGTTAAAAATATATATTTATTTTGTGCGGTACTATGTATGAAGCACATGAATGCAGATTGAATGGGAGTCTATGGGGCCGCTAGACGGATAAATTTGTCTCTTTCACCAAATTGGCGTTGAGAAATCTTATATTCGATAGTAGGTTTTGCAAGTTCAACATGGGTTATAAGGTGGGTCGAAAGTTGAATGATCGAGTACTTATGTCCTTTCGATTTCTTACAGGTTGAGTTGTTGTTGCCCATAACACGCTAGCATTCTGCTAATGAACGCTGATTGGTCAGTGAAGGACTGATTACGACCAGAGATACCGATTGATGGCATCGTGGCATCCGAAGCGGGACCACAAACAAACAAATCAAAAACTCGTCTAGCACGTGTATTTACCTGTGTCAGCTGTGTTGTCGATGCCTCGAGTGAAAAGAAAGTGCAGAGCGCGAAAGCACCAAAGTGACTGAAGGATTGCCGTAAAGCAACATCTCTGGTCGTACGATGTGTATGACGTCATTGACACTTTAAAAGACTTTTTAAAGCAAATAAGTGACTCAAAAAAATCTAACACCCAGCAGTGTGTCATTTTTTTGCATCTCCTTTTGAATACAACATTCAAATTACTAGACAAAAAATTATATCCTGAGAAAAGTGGATTTTGATGAGTATACCGCCATAGACCTCCATTCATTCTGCACTCGTCCTGTGAGCGCCCTCATATGGAATCAAAGTGGAACTGCACCCATTTCAGAAGCCGGAAGTGTACTGAGAGTGAAACTTCTCGCCTTATTAGTCATTCTCTGGTAATAGATAGATGTGACCATAACTAGCAGTTTTTGCTATTTGTGTAGTATATAACGCAGAAAAAGAATGTTATGTACATTAAATGTAAAAAAAAAAAAAAACACACACACACACACACACACAGATTTATGATGTAAATTTACTATAATAACGGTCAAACTAACCTGACAAGCGCGTCCTCCCACCAGAAAGGGCGCCAGAGTGCAGGAATGCGCGCGGCCTCGGTCGGTGATGACGTGTATGCGCTCACGCGTCCCGGAAGTGGAGGTGTAGCTGGAAAGAGTTTGGAAACAAACTGGCGATCGGATGAGTAAATGTCAATCCTTTGACGGACAGATTGATTGTTGACAGCGCGGTGATTGACAGGCAGTGTGTGAGATGATGTGTCGCTCGGTGGGCGCGTGCGTGCTGATGGTGTTGATCCTGACGGTGTCGGAGAGCAGCGCGAGGATCCACCAGCTCAAACTCAAGGTCTCTCACACTTGTTTATGCAGAATCATCTCACTAATCTGCGTTATTCACGTCCTTCGTGCGTTTCTGTCACATATCGGGGCTTTCATCTCATCTAATGACGTATTATTCATAGAACGACAAATGTATTCATTTATTTGACCTATTTAATGATTTAATAATTTGATTAACTCATCAATTTAGCTTTGTTTTGATCGTGTATCTCTTTTATTTTAGCATTTGTTTAATATATCTGATGTTTCATCTTATGGAATGATGTATTATTCATAGAACGACAAATGTATTACTTTATTTTATCTATTTAATGATTTACCTAATTTATTTAGCTTGTTTTGATCATTTATCTCTTTTATTTTAGCATTTGTTTCACATATCTGATGATTTGTCTTATTTTACTTATTTATGATTTATTATTCATACATTTATTGTCTGTTTTTGTAATTATGTAGCTGGAAGCATCACAAACACATTATGTCACTCATGACTTGTTGAACTCAAATCTCTCTCTCTCTCTCTCTCTGTCTCTCTCCCTCTCTCTCTCTCTCTCTCTCTCTGTCTCTCTCCTCTCTCTCTCTCTCTCTCTCTCTCTCTCTCTCTCCCAGAATGAGACGCGGTTTGTGGTCCACCTGAACACGTTTGGGTATTTCGCTAATGGGACACTGGACGTGCACCTGGTGTCTCTGAACCTCCTGGCGATGAAGAGCACCCCCAGCTCTCCGGTAAGTGTGTGTGTGCCCGTGTATGTGTCATCATCTTCTTTACTTGAGTGAAAGTACAGATACTACTGGTCAAATATTACTCTGTCACAAGTAAAAGATGTAAAGACTGATTTTTACTCAAGTAAAAGTACAGAAGTACTCGTTTTTAAAAGTACTTGAGTATCAAAAAGAGATGAAAAAAAAAAAAAAAAATCATGCCCTGACTACTTTCTACTCAAGGACCTTGACAGAAATGTAGTGGAGTAAAAAGTACGAAGTAGTTTGTCTTTTAAATGAAGTGAAGTTTAGCAAGTCTAAAAGTACAGATACTCAAAAAGTGTACTTCGTCACTGTCCACCTCTGGTCGTCCCTCATCATGAGTGTGTCTGTGTGTTTCAGGTGGGCTTTAGTTTGTCTCGGTCTCGAGTGAACGGGATCCGGTTCTACACCGTGAGTATCTGACACACACCTCTCTCTCTCTCTCTCTCTCTCTCTCTCTCTCTCTCTCTCTCTCTCTCTCTCTCTCTCTCTCTCTCTCTCTCTCTCTCTCTCTCTCTCTCTCTCTCTCTCTCTCTCTCTCTCTCTCTCTCTCTCTCAATTCAAATGAGCTTTATTAGCATGACTGTGTAACACAATGTTGCCAAAGCATGAACATATTATATATAAATAATAAAACAAACAAACAAAACATATATGTATAGATCATGTCATATGTAGCATAGTCAATATAAATAAATAGATAAATAAACACAATCTATCCTAATAAATGAATAAATACAGAGGGTCTCTCTGGTTTCCTCAGAGGGTCTCTCTCTCTCTCTCTCTCTCTCTCTCTCTCTCTCTCTCTCTCTCTCTCTCTCTCTCTCTCTCTCTCTCTCTGTGTGTGGGTTGTCCTCGTGTTTCTGACCGCTGTGTGTGTCGTTCTTCAGGCTGATGAGGTGGAGGAGTGCATGCTGTTGAAGACCAAGAGTGAAGATGAGCTCATCCTCTTCATCATCGACACAGAGAACCACAGGTACACACAAGCTTCATTTGTTTCTGGACACACACACACACACACACACACACACACACACAGAGATACCATTAAAAACCACAAGTCGCATTCTGAGTAGGGTCGGGTATTGTTTGAATTTTAACGATTTCGATTCTGCTTATCGATTACAATAAAAAAAAAAAAGAACCTAGATATCATTCACATTTAGTCTTATTGCAAAACATAATTAATTGTAGCTGAATATCATGAACAAAAATGAACACGCTAAAGAAGACTTACACAAGGAGCGTTTGCCTGTGAATATACATAAATATACCATAGAAGAACAACTAGCCCAACTGATATAAATGTAAAGCATTATTAAAGACAAGTAAACACTCAGTAATTAAAATAGAACAAGTAAAAAACTAGCAATCGCAAACAAAAGATACAACTGAACAAAGATACGATTGAAATAAACAGTGTTTTAAGATTTTCAGGTGTTCAGGAATCAAATGTAAAAATGATGATTGTGATTGTATTTGTGTTTGTTCAGTGTGCGCGTGAAACACCTTGGACAATCTGACATTGTGCTGGAGTCCAGACTGAAGCTGAAGACAGAAGGAGGAAAAGGTAAAACGAGTGTGTGTGAGTGTATGAGAGAGAGAGGGAGGGAGGGAGAGAGAGAGAGAGGGAGGGAGGGAGGGAGAGAGGGAGGGAGGGAAAGAAAGAAGTGTGTGTGTGAGTGAGTGAGAGAGAGTGTGTGTGTGTGTGTGACGGGTGTTGATGACTGTGTGTCTCAGCGAGGAGGAGAAGAGAAGATTCAGTCGTCGAGGAGCAGAAAGAAGGGAAGAGTGAAGATGAAACAGGGAAACAGAAGGAAAGTTCCCCGGATCAGTCCAGAGCTCCTGCCAGCACCGCCAGCAAACCGGTGCGTACCCGACCACACTGACATCATCCTGCTCAGAGTTCAGAATCTATAGGCTTCTCCTGTATAGACACATATGATACTCATGTTATGTGTGCAGGCCTCAGCACATCTGATCTCTGAAAGCTTGTTTAACGTGTGTGTGTTTGTCACTGATGGTGAATCAGGTGGAGAGTCTGAACGGGAAGACGCTGGAACTGGAACAACACGGAGAATCCTACAACTTCAGCGTGAGAAACACTGCTTACACACACACTCACTCACTCGCTCACACGCTCACACACTCTCTCACTCGCTCACTCTCTCACTCACTCACTCACACACACTCTCTCTCACACTCACTCTCTCTCACTCTCACACACTCACTCTCTCTCTCACACTCACTCTCTCACACACTCACACTCACTCACTCTCACTCACACTCACTCTCACACACTCACACACACACACTCTCTCTCACACACTTACACTCACTCTCTCTTTCACACTCACTCTCTCTCTCACACACTGATGTCAGCTGACGGACTGCTTTCTCTCTGTCTCAGTTTCGTCTCATCATGAGCTCACGATCTCACACACACACACACACACACACACACACTGATGATGTCAGCTGACGGTCTGCTTTCTCTCTGTCTCAGTTTCGTCTCATCATGAGCTCACGATCTCACACACACACACACACACACACACACACACACACACACACACACTGATGATGTCAGCTGACGGTCTGCTTTCTCTCTGTCTCAGTTTCGTCTCATCATGAGCTCACGATCTCACACACACACACACACACACACACACACACACACACACTGATGATGTCAGCTGACGGTCTGCTTTCTCTCTGTCTCAGTTTCGTCTCATCATGAGCTCACGATCTCACACACACACAAACACACTGATGATGTCAGCTGACGGTCTGCTTTCTCTCTGTCTCAGTTTCGTCTCATCATGAGCTCACGATCTCACACACACACAAACACACTGATGATGTCAGCTGACGGTCTGCTTTCTCTCTGTCTCAGTTTCGTCTCATCATGAGCTCAGGATCTCAAGGCCTTTACAACCTGGACTTCCAGAACTGCAACAACATGAGGCAGAGGACGCCAAGTCCTTATTCTCTACACGTGAGTGTGTGTGTGTGTGTGTGTGATGGGTAGGTTTAGGGGTCGGGTTAGTGTAGGGGAATAGAATATACAGTTTGTACAGTATAAAAACCATTACGCCTATGGAGGTCTTCACAAGTATAGCTAATCAAACGTGTGTGTGTGTGTGTGTGTCAGGTGGAGATCACAGAGAAGAACCCCAGAGGTTATCTGTCGGCGTCTGATATTCCTCTGCCGCGTCTCTACATCTGCATGGCAGCGATCTTCTTTATCGCCGCTGTGGTGTGGACATACACACTGCTGAAGTACAGGTACACACACACTGCTGAAGTACAGGTACACACACACACACTGCTGAAGTACAGGTACACACACACACTGCTGAAGTACAGGTACACACACACACACACACTGCTGAAGTACAGGTACACACACACACTGCTGAAGTACAGGTACACACACACACTGCTGAAGTACAGGTACACACACACACTGCTGAAGTACAGGTACACACACACTGCTGAAGTACAGGTACACACACACTGCTGAAGTACAGGTACACACACACTGCTGAAGTACAGGTACACACACACTGCTGAAGTACAGGTACACACACACTGCTGAAGTACAGGTACACACACACACACTGCTGAAGTACAGGTACACACACACACACTGCTGAAGTACAGGTACACACACACACACACACACTGCTGAAGTACAGGTACACACACACACACACACACTGCTGAAGTACAGGTACACACACACACACACACTGCTGAAGTACAGGTACACACACACACACACACTGCTGAAGTACAGGTACACACACACACACACACTGCTGAAGTACAGGTACACACACACACACACACACTGCTGAAGTACAGGTACACACACACACTGCTGAAGTACAGGTACACACACACACACACACTGCTGAAGTACAGGTACACACACACACACACACTGCTGAAGTACAGGTACACACACACACACACACTGCTGAAGTACAGGTACACACACACACACTGCTGAAGTACAGGTACACACACACTGCTGAAGTACAGGTACACACACACACTGCTGAAGTACAGGTACACACACACACCTCTACATCTGCATGGCAGCGATCTTCTTCATCGCCGGTGTGGACATACACACTGCTGAAGTACAGGTACACACACACACACACACACACACACACACAGCTCAAGTACAGGTACACACACACACAGCTCAAGTACAGGTACACACACACACACACACACTGCTGAAGTACAGGTACACACACACACACTGCTGAAGTACAGGTACACACACACACACACACTGCTGAAGTACAGGTACACACACACACACACACTGCTGAAGTACAGGTACACACACACACACTGCTGAAGTACAGGTACACACACACTGCTGAAGTACAGGTACACACACACACTGCTGAAGTACAGGTACACACACACACCTCTACATCTGCATGGCAGCGATCTTCTTCATCGCCGGTGTGGACATACACACTGCTGAAGTACAGGTACACACACACACACACACAAACAGCTCAAGTACAGGTACACACACACACAGCTCAAGTACAGGTACACACACACACACACACACACACACACACAGCTGAAGTACAGGTACACACACACACACACACACACACAGCTGAAGTACAGGTACACACACACACACACACACACACACACAGCTCAAGTACAGGTACACACACACACACACACACACACACACACACAGCTCAAGTACAGGTACACACACACACACACACACACACACACAGCTCAAGTACAGGTGCACACACACACACACACACACACACACACACACACACACACACACAGCTCAAGTACAGGTACACACACACACTGCTGAAGTACAGGTACACACACACACACACACAGCTCAAGTACAGGTACACACACACACACACACACACACAGCTCAAGTACAGGTACACACACACACACACACAGCTCAAGTACAGGTACACACACACACACTGCTGAAGTACAGGTACACACACACACACACACACAGCTCAAGTACAGGTACACACACACACACACACACACTGCTGAAGTACAGGTACACACACACACAGCTCAAGTACAGGTACACACACACACAGCTCAAGTACAGGTACACACACACACACACACACACTGCTGAAGTACAGGTACACACACACACACACACACACACAGCTCAAGTACAGGTACACACACACACACACACACACACACTGCTGAAGTACAGGTACACACACACACACACACAGCTCAAGTACAGGTACACACACACACACACACACACACACACACTGCTGAAGTACAGGTACACACACACTCATCCACTGCACTGGATCTGTCACTGTGAGTAAACGCTGTGGTGTTTATGATATGGTGTGTGTGTGTGTGTGTGACAGGTACAGTGTGTTCAAGATCCACTGGCTGATGGCGGCTCTGGCCTACACTAAAGCCGTGTCTCTGCTGTTCCACAGTGTGAGTAAAGCAACTCTTACTCTACTCTCGTAGCTTCTGTTCAGAGTCTCAATTAGATTTAGATTTTAGATTTTCTGGTTTCAATTTAATATAGTAGTTTTTTTTTTGTCATTTTTATGTCTATACAAGTTTTAATTATTTTAGTACCTTAACTTGCAGTGATTATAAATTATACAACAGCGATATTTACTCATACAGTTGGTACTCAACCAGAATAACCAGTTTGCTGCCCTTTACCACTAAGAGGCGCTACAATCACAGACTCTGGAAAGTGTCAGTGTATTCTCTCTGTTGTGTAATCTGAGAGCGATTGAGAGCGGGTAGCAGATCAGTTCAAGTGAAACATTGTAGTTAAACGAATTCATAATCACAATACTCAAAAATTACTGTACAAATGTAGAACTGAAACAAACGTAGGCTTCTATCATTGCATCAAATTTAAGCAAAGTAGGCTAAACGTTAACATTGTGTGTCCAGTTTCTCTATAATTTAGAAAGGTTATGCGTGTCAATAGGTTATTCTGATTAGCATAATTTTCTTTAGTACATAATGAAAACATTTCAACATAAAACATAGCAAAAACAGGTCCATACATTAAACAAATCAGAAAAAAAGACTGATTTAGTTGACTTGGCTACACAAAATATCAGAGTAGCCGTCTTCAAGGAAGTTAACGCTGGTCAATGGAGGGTGGCCAGACTCTCTGTACAAATGAAATGTACGAGAGTGCTATAAAAACACATCATACAGGCTAATAATACTGTATATGTCCCTGCGTGTCATCCACACAAATCACGAAAGAAAGAAAAAACTGTAAGAAATGATTTAGCCTTTGTTGCTTCAAAGACACAGAATGAGTTGAATTCGCCTTCCAATGAAACGAGGTTGATGGTGAATTAAAGCGCTCTGTGTCTCTGTGTCGTTTCCTCAACAGTTCATGTGTAGACAATCACACACTGCTCACACACTCTAAAACTCTACAAAACCAGTTCAAACAACTGGATTGAACACTTCAAATGAAATTTTGTGTGAAAAACCTTTAAATACATTAAATAAAACTACAATATTTAGGTTAATTGAATAAGATATAGGGCCTACATTTGGACACATCGAGAGATTTATATTATATTTAGATTTTTATATTTTTGTTTGTTATTTTTGTTATTAATTTGTTTGTGTTTTTTGTTATGGCGCTGCTCCCCCGGGGAATAGGCTTCCGTTGACCACAGACGTCTACAATATGAAAAATAGGCTATATTGTTGTCATCTCTATTTTTAACTTTTGATTTTATTTTTCTGTTCTAAAAAATTTTTCTATTCTGTTTACCATAGTTGTAGTATTTCATCGACATTAACCCCACTTACATTTCAACATGTGCAATTGCTGCTGTTTTGCACAATATCCCTTTGCGCCACCTGGCGGTCATTTCGCGAATGACTTTGAAATGCGACTGGTTTATTTGTATCGCGGTGGTTTTGCATAAATAACTCTATTTACTGTGATATATTTGTGTTGATTTCCTGCTCTTCTCACTCGTTTGTCTTCCTCCAGATCAACTATCACTTCATCAACTCTGAGGGTCATCCTATCGAAGGCTGGGCCGTCATGTACTACATCACTCACCTGTGCGTATCACTCACTCACACACACACACACACACA